>NW_022631168.1:1207653-1527854 GCF_010015895.1 Lontra canadensis | reverse complement strand
AAGATAAACTTAATAATAAAAAACACTGAATTACTAAAAGCCACTGATGCAAATTTAACTTTCTATAGCTGAGGTATGGAGTCCCAATCATTGGAAGCAAAAGTCTCATTTGATACTTTTTTTGGTTATATTTAACATGGAATATTGCATTCGGTTTTTAGCAATGCATTTTTTGGAGAGGCAGCCTCAAAAGGAAATCTCTCCAAAGTATGGAGACCAAGATCATCAAAGGCCTAGAAATGAAATCATATTAGGAAAACTTGGGAGGGGGACAGAGGGAACTAGAGAGGGGCAGTGGGGGAATGAAAGGAAGGAGGAGGGAACTCCCCCATAAAGTTCATTGTCACAGGTTTGACCTTGGGATCTTCCCGCATTTAAGAGCAGGAACGTTAGAAATTTCTAATTTTTCTAATAAAAGCCACTCAAAAGGAAAAATGGGAAGAAAATCTGATTAATCAAACAACTGGACCTGACGGGTAAATAGGAAAACTGGGAAAGAGTCACCAGGAAGAAAACCTGTGAAATTTCCACAAGCAGGCTAAGGCGGCAAACAGAGGAGCCTGGCCCAGAAGCCCCAGAGCACGTAAAAACTTCTTATTGACTAGTAAGGATATCTCTGCCTCTGTTGAGGCTGCAGACAGCTGCTCTGGAGAAATTTCCACTCGGTCCTTCCTCTTGTCAGAACGTCGCAAGATGATGACAGAATGAATGTGAACAATTCTGACGGTGTCAACCTAGAGGAAAATCCATAGAAATGTTTACTTCTGTCTTTCTCCAATAACACGTGTATTGCATTATATTATCAGGTTAAAAACTGCATTTAGAAAACGGATGATTTTCTCATGAATAACAGAATATGTCAAATAGAAGACATTTGGATGAAGGAACAGTGTTCTGAATGATAACTAATAACCATTTGGTTTACCACTACGTGCAGGATACTCTCACAGAAAAGAACACGAGTCAGAGCCTGACAATCCACGGCTGACAATCAGAGGCTGACGTCCAAGTATTCAAAACGCTATCAGTCTGCTTAAGCAACAAGTATCATACACGAAATTATAATGATATCATGTAGTAAATCAATGCTACAAAAGCTTAGAGGAAAGGAGTCACTTCGATTAGAAAAAAACTTGTCACGGGCCACCAAGTGTACTATTTCCTGGCTGCTCTGAGTGTGTGTGCGTGTGTACAAACACACAGAATTTCTGTAGGTGCCAAATTGATATAAGTAAGATGTCTGGGAGACATGTTGGCCAACTTCTTTAAGTACAGAACTTGAGATGGAATGGCAGACAGTAAGACCAAGAAAGATCAGGATAAAAATGTATGGGGCCTTGACACCATGATCGGCAGGATGCACAGGAAGGAAGGGTACTGTTTCAGACAGCCTGGATGTGAAGTCATGACAAAATACTGGGCTAAGCGGATTGAAGAGACAGAAGAAACAGATTTGAGATTCATTAAGAAGGAAGAATCCACAAGATTTGGTAACTAATGGCCCATGGGTGATAGAGGACAGGAAGTTGATAAGGATAACCTCTAAAATTTCAAGGTTGAATCTCAGTGGAACACAGGAGGCAGACCTAAGTTTAAAAAGGATCAGGAGGGAAGGAAATGAGCTGATCTACAATAAGATGTAAATAAGAGTCAAGGAATAGAGCAGGGAGAGGGAGCAGGGGTCCAGGCCTGAATTAACGGGGGTCCCATGTTTCAGATGAGGCAGACCAAGAAGAGCCAAAAAGGAAGACAGAGGAGTCAAAATCAGAAGTATGAGATGGTTTACAAGTTTCATGGGAAAACACAGGTGTGGCATTGGCAGATGTGAAATCACAGAGGAGACTCATGAAGTCAGCAGCCATTAGGCACATGTGGTCAGCTTTTTGCCTTTTTCCACCAAGTGAAGTCTTTCACAGCTTCAAATTCCCTGCTCACTCTCCCCTCCCATACGACTGTTTTTATAATACACACATGTCTCACTATAGTTTATCGCATGTTGACATAATTTTCTCCTCTACTAGAACATAAGCTTTGGAAGGGCAGGCAAAGAGCATGTTTTAGTTATATTTTTATCCCCATCAAGGGTACAGTGTCTGGCAGGCACAGAGTACACAATAAAGAAAATCAAAAGCAAAGATAGAAAGACCCTTGACCTCCCAAGGAGCAACAGGACAAAAAGCCGAGTTTTCAACAGAAACCATGAAAGCCTAGAGAGGATATAGTGATGTATTAAGTGCATGAAGACAAGATCCACCAACCAAGAATTCTATATTCTAAGGTTCTAGCATTATCAGGGAAATGTTATCAGGAAATAGTTATCAGGAAAATGAACAAATCAGGAATGCATACTGAAATATGCAGGAAAGTGAAAAAAAATGTTGCAACTGGGAGGCTCAAAGTGAGATAATAAAGCATATCTGATTGACTCAAAAGGCAAGAAAAAGAGAAAAAGCAAACAAGCGGGTCTAATACAAAGCAAAAAGATAAAGCCATAACCCATATATATCAGCAATTACATTAAATGTAATTGGAATGTTATCAGACTAGATTTTTTAAAAACTAAATGCTGCTAATAAGAAACACACACTTTAAATACCAGTATACAAAAAGACCAAAAATAAAAGGATGGCAAAGATATGCCATGACAACATCTACTAAAAAGATAAGATCACTGAATTCATGAAGTTTAGTATCTATTTGACCAGTACAAATCAATACAGAATTCCAGATGAGGGCATGGACTCCTGAAAAATAAAATTACATCATTAAGACTGGCAATGTATTTTAGTAGGAGTTGATGCCCAGGGTGACTTTTTTCTCTCTCTGTTGTAAGATAAGATTTCAGTGCCTAGAGGAAGGAGGAAAAGAAGTTCAGGATAGGATAACAAGACCAGCCCAGACACAGATGAAAAACAAAATAAGACAAGTATAAATAAAGGCCACAAAGGACTCACAGATGTCCCTGAAAGCCACTGGTAGCTGACAGGCTTGAGGGTTAGGGTTCGGGTTAAGGTTAGGGTTAGGAATGACCCTAACCCTAACCTTGTTACAGTCATAGTCACATAAAATATTCCAGTTTAGCTAGACTGGCCCCACGCCTTTTCAGTCTTGGAATTCAAGTACTAAAACCCAGTTGCTTTTGCTCCTCTGTCTTGGTGTAGAACAAGGGCTAGCAAAGTCTGGCCTGCCCAGCCTCCCTTGGGCAAAATCCGGCCACGTTCGTTCATTTATGTATTGTAGCTAAGTAACTGCAACAAAGAATGTATTCACCATCAGGCCCTTTATAGGAACTTGAGGCCCCTGGCATGCCTCTCCATGGCTCATGGGCAGGTAAACACTAATTTCCTATTTTAGGGAATGTATGTTCATTTGTACAACACATATTTATTGACTATATACTTGTACGTAAGGCACTGCATGAGGGCCTAAGTACAGAAAGATGAACAGGATACAGCAGTCATGTCCAGGAAGAGAGACAGGTGATCAGCTCTAGGACAGCACACATGCATTGTGACAGACATGCTCAAGGAGCAGTCGGAGCACAGAGGACTCTTTCTAACCTAGCCTACGGGTCAGGGCAGATTCCTTAAAGGAGACAGGCGGCAGCTTCAAGGGGTAAGGAGTTAACCAAGCAGAGGAGAGGGAAGCAGTCCAAGCATAAAACCCAGCAGATACAGTACAACATAACCTGGAAAATGCCGTAATTTACCATGGTTAGAAGTTGGAGATAAACAGAAATGATATCAAGAAGGCCCTGAATGCTTAACTAGTGGAGCTTCATCCTAAAGGTAATGGGAAATGCACCGATTTTAAGCACACTTATGTCACACTTATGTTTTCAAAAGATTATACCCTAAGCAACCAGAAGAGAGGACTAGAGACAAGAGACTGGAGGCAAGAAGACTGGGGAGAGGCTAGCAAGTGTTCAAGAATAAAAGTGACAAGGACCTCCAATAAGGTGGCCACAGTCGGGATGAGGTGCTGGAAATAAAACGGAAGCTATCTACGGCTGTGAATGGCTTTGAGCGGTGCCCAAACACAGCTGCACGTTAGAATCGCCTGGGGAAGTTTTCAAACTCCTGCCGCCGAGGTCTCACTCCAACGGAGTGAGAATTACTGGTAATTCCAAGGCACCCCCAGGCTTGGGAACTACTGTGGTGGAGGAATGTTGGAGTGGGTTGGAGGAAGAGGGAAGGTTCAGTTTTGAACATGTTAGTTTAAGATGCCTCTGTCTAGCTAAACTTGAAATAGGCAGTAGAGTATGAAGTTCTAGAGTTTGGGATAATTGATATTAACTATTATCTACTGGATATTAACAAAATACTTATTGGCTACCTGCCATGTGTCAGGCACCTGAAAAAGTGCTTTCCATTTTTTAACTTGGTAACCACCCCAGTGATACATGCACCCCAATGTTTACAGCAGCATTATCAACAACGGCCAAATTATGGAAAGAGCCCACATGTCCATAGACTAATGAATAGCTAAGGAAGAGGAGGTATATGGTGGGTGGGGTGTGTGTGTATGTGTGCGTGTGTGTGTGTGTGTGTGTGTGTGTGTGTATTAGTCAGCCATAAAAAGGATGAAATCTTGCCATCTGCAACTATGCGGACGGAGCTAGAGTGGATTATGCTAAGTGAAATAAGTCTATCAGAGAAAGACAAATACCATACGATTCCATTCATATGTAGAATTTAAGAAACAAAACATGAACATAGGGGAAAAAACAAAGAGGGGCAAACCATAAAACAGACTCTTAACTATAGCGAACAAACTAGGGGTTGATAGAGGGAGGTGGGCTGGGCAATGGGTTAAAAGGGTACTGAGCATTAAGGAGGGCACTTGTGATAAGCACTGGGTGCTGTATGTAAGTGATGAATCACTAAATTTGACTCCTGAAACCAATATTACACTACATGTTAACTGGGATTTCAATTAAAACTTGAAATTAAAAATAACTATCTAAATAAAAATAACTCCCCAGTGACACAGTGAGGTTGGTTCTATTACCGTGTCTAGTTCAGAAATGAGTGTTTTACGTCCATTACCCAAATTCAAGTCTCCCAACAATTCTATGAGGTTAGTTACTGTCATTATCCGTTTTACAAACAAAGAAATCAAAGCTCACAGATGTTAAATAACATGCCTAAAGTCCCACAGTAAGTATCAGAGGAAAGATTTAAAGCGAGATTGAACTTTAATGTTGTAGCTAAAGCCATAGGGAAGGTAATGTTGCCCAGAAGACATTCCGGGAAGGCAAGGAGGCCAAGCCAAAGACTTGGAGAATACCAATATTTAATGCGGAGGATGAAGAGCCCATAATGGATGGGAGGGAGAGAAGAGGAATAGGGAGATACAACAAAACAAACAGAAAACCCACGACAGTTCAGAGTTCCAAGGAGAAAGATTTAAGATTAGCACCAAGAAATAATCCACTGATACAGCTATGGGGAGGTGGCTGGAGAGACAGAACTGGAAACCAGAACTTGGTATGCGTGACTACAGAAGGTAAAGAAATTATAATGATTGTAGCCTATTCGTTTAAGAGGTCTGACTATTCAAAGGATTCTAGTAACTACAGGGATTGAAAAGTTATTTTTCTTTCCTTTGTAAAATGAGAGTAATTTAAGCACATCTGTATCCTAAGGGGAAAAAAGTGTCAAAAGGTTGAAGACTCAGAAGAGAGGATATTTGATAAACAAGTTTTTTGAAGAACCTGTAGCTCTGGATAGGAAGTAAACTTCTTTCCTTGATATGGGAAGAAAGGAGGCAAAGTGGTTAACATGGAGAAGTTTGGATATAAGGATAAAAAGTAGTTGTTTTGCCTGATAGTTTTTAACCCGCCCATCATCTGCCTAGCAGAAAAGAAGCCATAATTTATTTTTACTGTATTTTACAAAAGCAGTGGCCTGCAACACATTGGATACACAATGAACCAAAAAGTGTAGGTTGAAAAACATTCTACTAGACCATGAAGGCTAGAGCATGCCAGAAAAGGCGAGGCAGGATTATAGACAGGAAAAAAGTAAAGATAAACTAAGAATTATGAGTTATGCATAGTTTGCTTACAGCAGAAGGTTGCCAAAGTAGGATTTGGGACTTGAGATAAGGAGGTAACAGTGATGTGAAAGAATTCACAGATCTCAAGGAAGCAAACCAGCAAAAGTTCAAGGAAGCAGGGAGAAGGGCCAGAGATCAGGCAGAGAACGGCAAGGAGAGCTGAGAGTGATTCCTCATCTGAATTTGCTGCAAACAGAAAAATTAGGTTCCAGTCCCAGTGAGTACACTCTTCATCTGGTTTTATTGGAGAGAACATCCTACCCAACCATAAGTGTGGGCCTGTGCAGATCAGATTAATCCCGGGCTGAGATCATAAGATTCAGGACAGAAATCCCTCCCCTACTGCAAATTTCTATCATGCAAAATTCTAGCATACATACCTTTTCAGCAACTGTGCGTATTTCAGTTCCAGTATACGTAAATTTGGAGTCACTCCTTTTGGGGATAAATTAGGGGGAAAAAAGGGAACTGAATTTTGGAATATAAAAAGATATTAAAGCAAAGTAACAAGATTTGCAGTTTTTGCAGTGAAACCTTAGCAGAAACAAAGGAAAAGTGGCGAAGTACATAATCTGTTCAGTGGCAAAGCGAAATTCCTAGAATATTGGGTATTAAGGAGGTGGGGTTGTGAAATACACACTCTGCTATGCTTTGAAATTTAAATAAACGTCACCCAAAGCTTTTGCCTCCTGGAGCACTCAAGTTTCTGGCCATCTGAGATCATTATAGAGTCCACCAGAGGGAAGCAGAAAGCCACTGACAGTTTAGATGAAGCAAGGAGTCAATAGGGGGAAATGTCTCTTAATATGCTTATTATCTGCTCCAAAGAAAATTACCTGTATTTCGTTGTCATTTCAGGGGAGACAGAACATAAAACATATCAAGCCACAAAATGGAATGTAACAGTCATACAAGTCATACAAAATTCTATGTGTAAGAGCTTTCATAGGTTCACTCATGATCTTGGTATCCCTACCCGTATTTTTTCAGAAGGTCATACATATATCAAACTGAAAATTCTCCAAGTAGGAAGTAAGGTGGAAACCAACCTTCAGAGTTGGGGTGGAATTCAAAGTGTGTCACTGAGGGAGCTCCGGATTCGTAATGGTAACTTAAAATAGAAGTTGTACACAATACTGCCAAACTTGTCATCATTTTGAGTTAACAGTAAGATATAGATCAAAAGATATGAGTAAAGAAATATATTCTTACCTTGTGTCATCATTCAACTAGAGTGGGAAAAAGCAGAAAACATTATTGATCACATTACGCCAGTCTGATGTACACGGATGGAGATTATATGCAACTTGGGTCATGTGTTCCTGTATACCAGCACGAAAGGCTGGAGAATTCTTACTTCGGATTATAAACAACTAAGGTATGTCTCCTCATCGTCTTTCGCCCCTCTGCAACACTTAACCCGGTGGAAACCTTTGCGTCTTTGGAACCCTCTTCCCTGTCCGGTTTTCTGATATCCTTAGAAGGCGTCCCAGGAAGAAGGCTGGAGGCGAGCGGCCTGACTCGCGGTTTTGGTCAATGGGGTAATCACTTGATCTAGAGAAAATGCAAGGCCCACCCAGAGGATTATGCAGATCGCTGTGGCATTGCAGGAGGCTCAACGCGAGTTCAGCGACAGAAGACACGGGGCCTGCACTACCTGATCATCCCAAGTCTCGGTCCAAGGGTGCCGGTCAGAGGTTCCCCTAGCCTCCGCAGCCCTGGGCGCTGCCAACACCCAACCCGGGGACACGCTGCGACTGCTCAGCAGGGTTCCGGTCAGGTTAAGTGACCTACTCACCTCCCCTATACACAGCCCCATCACCTCCTCCTTCTCGGTGCTCAGAGCGTGGTTGAGGCAAACTAGGAAAGCATCCGACTCGAGATGAACCGCTTGCACGGCTTGTACCACCTGCACCGCCATCTTGGTCCGACCCTGCTCACGTCCGCCTCGGGCCCAATCCGGGCCTGGCCAACCGGGTACTCCCGAGCGCGGTTCCGCGGGGGCGGGGCCTGGGGAGCGCGGGCGGGGCGGGGCGGGGCGGGGCGGGGCGGGGTGGTCGGGGTGGGGCGGGGCTCGGGGCGGGGCTCGAGGCGGGCGCACGGGGGCGGGGCGGGGCCGGCCCGGCGGCACCTGGGAGACGCCCGCGCCGGTTGGGGCAGGCGTGGCCGTCGGGCGCAGGGCGGTAGCCGGCCGCGGTCGGGGCGTCAGGCCCGGTGGAGGGGTGGGCAGGGAGGCGGCGCTCGCGGTTCGCGGGCCGACGTGCTCTGTGAGCGGCGCCCGAGCGGCGGGGCGGGCGCCTCTAGAGCGCCCGCGCCCATTTTGCCCGCCCGCTGAAGAGAGCCGTACGCGGCCTACACGCTCCGGGGACAGCCCTTTGAGGCGGCCTCGCTGCGCGCGCCGGCCTCCTGAGCCAGAGGGACGCTCCTGTGAAATTCGGTCCTAAGACAGTTCAGGTCTTATTTTATTTCGCTTGGTTTCCAAGTTACGGCCCCTGAATTTTGTACAACTCTCCCTGGACCGCTTCCGGTCGCCGGCCCTCGCCTCCTAACTTCGGTTCGGGTGACCTCGGCCCGGGATGCCCCTCTGCTCGCCCCGGGCTCACGTCCCGATCGCGGCTTGAGTGGCCCAGGGCGGGGGAACCTGGAAGTTTTAGCCTCGCTGCTCCTGAGGCGGATTAATTAGCCCGAGAAACATTATATTCATGTGAGTAACGTCTTCCAGAAACAGTGCTATACTGTATCTGAAAAAGTATCACTCTTAAGCTTGGCTGCTGCTGTGTTCTACATTGGCTCGTAGGGCTCCTACGCGTTCGGTGCAGGGAACGGGAATGGGGGACTCGAGTTGTATTAAAGGTCTGGGATGTCTCGCAGTCGATATCCACAATGTCAATTTCCTCAGCTCCCCTTGTCTCGATGATATCAGACGTGGTGAAATTCCATGGAAAACAGGTTTTCTTTTCAGGAATGTCAAACGTGCCACGGGTAAAAGTACAGCTCTTTCAACTCCCAAGATTAGGGATTACACGTGGGTTGTAAGAACCGTGCTAAATCAGAGTGTTTATGTCTGTTTGATCTGGTTTTCTGTTCCCTGCGCAGTGTTGAAGCCAGGCAGGCATGGCAGTACTGGAAAGGGAACATTCCCAACGTGCTCCTTGAAGAGGTGTTGATGCTTTGCTCTTTTCTCCCAACTCAGTTCCAACCCAAGTCCCCCCACAGACAGGGTCCGCATCCACTGAAATTATCTCTGACAGGTATACCAGCAACCCCCATTTTTACCTAACACAAAAGGATCACACGGCACCTCTTTCCATGCTTCATCTTGGTAATGATGAACATTGGGCAAAACTTAAAGTGTGCAATTACATTGGACCCATCGAAATTTTCTCTTAAGTCTCGGTTTTACACCATGTATTAGTTATATTTGTGACACATATATTAGTTACTGTTTGTGGCTTGTACGCCCTGCCTTAATGGGACAACAATGGCTCTTCTCATTATTATCTTTAGCAATGGAATGTTTTGACTTTATAAAGTGCCTTTAGGCACCTTCAACAACAAAAACACCTTGTCTTTCTTGTTGCTGTTAGTCAATCTCAAATATCAGACCAACATTCTCTAACTTTTATAATGCTCGTGGCTGCATTTTACAGTTCTAAATGTTTAAGTGGAGTACAGAAAAAGACTATTACAGCATGCTTATTTTTTTGCTACCTTTCCATGTAAACTACCCAAATGGGAATCAAACTGTACAATTCCTAGCTGTGTTCTGACTTCATGCAAGTTACCTAACTTCTCTGTGCCTTACTTACTTCCCTTATCTGTAAGTGGCCGTAATAACAGTATCCATAAAACATAAAATAAGTAAGTGCTGACCATGATAATCAATACGTTGTTTATTGCTCATTTAACACCTCAGAAAACAAGTGTAGAGACGTTAACGTGTCCCAATTTCCAAAGCTAGCAAGTGGCAAAATCAGGGCATGTGTTCTTAGTAACTTCACCCATTGTAATTAAATCAGTTGATTAATTCACTTCAAAGAAAATAACTATGTTCAACCGGTTAGTGTTTACAAATTGTTCAAGCACCGGGAAATGGAAGTAAATTATACTTTTCATAAGGAAGTCTTTCTATGTTGTTTATCATCCATTTAATTTAATAGGAAATTTATGAAATTTTTCCTCCAAATGAAATTATGAAATTATTTCCTTACTAGGAAATAGTGTGTCTAGGCCAGTGTGGTCTCTGGCCATGAAATCAAGGTGACCCCCATGGGGACAATCTGCTTTAGTGCTTTAATGGATGATAAAGCCATATAAGCACTTTTTGAATCCACTTGAATTTGCAGATGGTAGTATTCCTTTGAGTTGAGTGGAGGAGGTTTACGTTGGGTATTATATTGCATGTTGTACCTCAGTTTATCTTGAGGATTTTAGAGATTCATCTTAGTTCAAGATGTTCTGAATTTTGTGAACAAGTTTCATGTGCAGAAGAATGTTGTCTAATCAAATGAATTTGGGAAATGTTAAAATAAGGTTTCTTTACTGTGTGACTTGCCAGAGTTTTTACCACACTCATGAACCTTGTGACTATAAGATTCCCAAACTTATCTGACCCAGGAAAAAGTTAGGGGCAAGTGTTCCAAGAATGACATTTTAGGGAAATGGTTTCCAATTTATACAACCTGTGATTTTATGATCCTTCATCTTAATCTTAGGCCTTCAGCCTTTGCTTTTCTCTGGTAAGGATATTGTTGGCTTGTGCTCATGCAGCAGCTTCGCCGTGAGCGGTAACACACATAAGCGCAGGGTCACGAGCGGGAGTTTGTTCCCCGGCTCATCCTCCAGATGCCCAGCATGTCGGCCTTCAGGTCCCAGCAGCACATCACACTGCCTTTCTTCTGAGAATGTTTTGTAGTGACTCATAGGCCTCTTTGTAGTAATTCATAGTAACTCGGACTATCATCTCCAATTTATCTGCCCTCTATATCACTGGAATCATTTCATTTTGATGTCAGTGCAACCAGTAAAATTTTGCTTTTCATTCAAAACAAGCTTAAATGTCGATATATTAGTTGTTGACTATCTGTGAAGGTGAGATGGTGGTGAAACTCTTAATACTTGGTTCTATTTTTTCTTTTAATGGCCATACTTATTTCTTTTGTACTCAAAATCCAGACTTTAATATATATATTTTTTACATTAGTATTTACTTTTTGTTTGTATCTCTCCTTTCCACAGCCCTGGGGAAAAGGAGAGGCAGAACAATTGTATCTGCTAAATGGAAAAAAAATGACTTTGACAGAATATATGGTTCTATAATATACCTAAAGAATCTGTCTCTACCCACGTATACGTGGTCTCTATCTGTTTCCCCTCTCTGCTCCGCGTACATATCCACTCACTCGCACACAGGAACACTGACGAGTATTGACACTTCAGGTGCCCAGAACTACTATATCATTCCTATTATGGAAGACCTTATAATACTGTATTTGAGGGGAGACAAGGCTTGTGAAATAAGCAGAGCAAATGTGCAAAGGCAATTTATAATTAGAGGCAAAAATATGAGCTTGAGCTGAGACATAAACGCTGCAGTAGTCCTAGGAGACACGAAGTTTTCCTAGAGAAGGCAGGCACCCGCACTCTGCCATAATAGTACTGAGGTAGGCAGAACGGCTTGTGGAGGCATGTTAGGCAAGTAGAAAGCTCAAGCAAGGATTTGGAGCTAGAAATGAGCCTACTATTTAGGTGAAAGTTTGCCTCAAATATTGTGGCAGTGGTGCTTGCTGAAATTGATGACAGATAGGATGCAGCAACCGAAGAAGAGGAAGAAGTCCAAGATAACTTGCAAGTTTTGAGTCTGCAAGATCAGGAGACGTGGTGTTGCCACCTAGAGAAACTGGGATTTGGTGAAGGAGAAGGGGTTCTTTAGGTGAGTTTGCGATGACAGAGCCCAGTGGGGGCTTGCCATGGGCTCAGAGTCAACTCCATTCAGGATACAATGGGTGAAGCAACTATGATGCTCTTAAATTATCCACTGAAATCAGACCATTTATTACATCTCTAAAACACATCTTCCTCTACTACTAGAGAAGGTGAACTGACAGTGATAAGAAAAAAAAAAAAACCTGCTATCCTTGAAAAGAGGGCTTGGTTTGACTCAATTAGTTCTTTCAGGCTTTTTCCTTGGCTGTATCATACCGTGTTCTCGCATCTCATTTGCTCTTGGCAATCTCAGTAATGGTTTAGCAACCTTCGGAGATGTGCTGCAGTTCCTCTCCTGCCTAAAGGCCACCTAGTGAGAACAGGAGGCGTTTGTTCGGTGGGGCAGATCCCCCAATGCCATATCTGCTCTGTCAGAGGAAGAAATACAGCGAAACCATGCCATGATGCTGGGAGCCAGGTACAAACTATTCATTCCTGCAAAATGC
Organism: Lontra canadensis; assembly: GCF_010015895.1. Classification (NCBI taxonomy): domain Eukaryota; kingdom Metazoa; phylum Chordata; class Mammalia; order Carnivora; family Mustelidae; genus Lontra; species Lontra canadensis. The sequence goes on along the minus strand of NW_022631168.1, from coordinate 1,515,363 downwards.
AGGTCAAGTAATCGTGAGGCCCTGAAATGCAATCCAGAGCTAGGCAGAAAACCCTTATGGGGTTAGAGCCGAGTCTGCGTTATGGAAAGAGTTTGCCCAGGAGATTTGCTTCCTTTACACCTCTCAAATGGCGGAGGCCTTTTCTGGCCTTATGACTTGTGAAATCAGAATTACAATGCACACCTCTGTGGAGAAACGGGTTCCGATGACATCCTGAAGCATTATTAAAATGAACAAGGATCTAGATGGATAACCATCATTTGCTCTCTGCTCCCAATCACCATGATCCCAAAAGTCTTTTGCAGCCTCAGAATTCCATGAAGCTACCTTAAATATTTTCCTTAACATGAAAACCCCCTTCTGGAAATGCCCAACTGCTATCAGTAACCTTTCTAAGTAAGCTGATAAATGGGTTGTTTGTCCTTAAAACAAACTTTGAATTTTAATTTAGAAAGCGATGCGCATAATTCAGCCTTCACAGTCCTTTAAAATGGAATTGCTTGAAAGGGGCTTTTACCTGGGGAATATGGCACACGCATCCATCGCTGCCCAAATAAGTGCTTGTGCACACTCCGTTGCTAACTGCATTTTGTCAGAGGCTGCTCTGTGAATGCAGAGACTGTGACAGCACTGCCCAGCTTCCTAAGGTGCTAGTCCTACATCTCCACAGAGCTCCCCACTGAGCTCAGGAGCTGAGTGCTTCACAGGCAAGAGTTAGCGCGACCTGAGGCTCTGCTGAGTGGCACTTGAGTGTCTTGATGAGTGTCAGATGGCCTCGGCTCCATGCAGGCTGTGCAAGTAGATATGTAAGAGTTTTTGTCTGGTTGGTGGTTGCTAGTTCCAGGTCACCTTGCTCACTGGTGAGTTCATTCCAACCCGAAAAGTCACACCTGTGTCCTGTGCGCGGGTGCTGCAGGCTTAGGTGGAGAAAAGCAGGGCTAGAATTGGAACCCAAAGCCCAGAATGGCAGGAGAGGATGTGGGGGCTCCACCGGATCACCTCTGGGTTCATCAAGAGGGCATCTACCGCGACGAATACCAGCGCACGTGGGTGGCCGTCGTGGAAGAGGTAAGTGTTTCCATTTTGCTTATTTTTTTAAATTGATTTTGCTTTTAAGTAACTTGGTTTCTAACCAGTCTCAAAATTCTGAAATCTTTGCTTTTATTTTTGATCATTTTTTTCCATTAGGAGACGAGTTCCCTAAGGGCACGAGTCCAGCAAGTTCAGGTTCCCTTAGGTGACGCAGCTAGACCAAGTCACCTTCTTACCTCCCAGCTACCTCTCATGTGGCAACTCTACCCTGAGGAACGCTACATGGATAACAACTCTCGCTTGTGGCAGATCCAGCATCATTTAATGGTACCCATGTTGCTTAATCGTCTTCCATTGTATTGGGGGCTCTTACAACAGAGAACTCTATAAACTTTCTTTTTCTGACAGGTCAGGGGAGTACAGGAGCTGTTGCTTAAGCTTTTGCCTGATGATTAACCTGGTATGTATTTCTATTTCTCGCCTGTTCTCCCTTTTTCTTTTTCACTCTGGTTGGGATTTTAATGATCTACTTTTTTTTCCAGGTGCTGGGATTCTAGGAAGATATGCTCCTCTGTTCTATTCAGTATATGGCAATCACTTCATCCACCACTGCAGTGCACCCACCTGTGGGCCTGGGGGGAGGGACTGGGTTGAAAAACTGTTCAAGAACACAGAAGCTTAGGAAGGGTCATGAAGAACACCACAAGTGGAACTGCAGAGAGGGGTTCACACAGGCAGAAAGCAAGTCAAAAAAGCACTTAGTCAGGATACGTAACTTGAAATTGACTCCTTTGGAAATTGCCATAGAACCGTTAATGGACATCATCAGCTGGAACTGGGATCTGATGAGTCCCACAAAAGTCAGCACCTGCTACAGAACAGATGCCCCGATCACCAAGGACTTGGTACTGGTTTAGAGAGAAGAGAGCAGCTCCTAGCAGCATCAACATCTATGTGTCGCTTATTTGCCCTGCACAATTCACCTGCCTTTCCTTCTCCCATCCTGTAAATATCCCAGGTTTTGCTCCAGTGTTTCCCCTCCCAGTACTGACCTAACTTGGATCTTACGGAGAACTTAGGGGGCTCTGAAAAAAGAGGAGGTTATTTGAATTAATGAAATGGGCTACAAAGGCTACTGGGCCTTTTTCCTTTCTGAAATTGTGCCTTCAAATTTTTAGAGGTTGCTAATCAAAATCATGGGCACTTAAATTCATCCTCTGGCTACAGATAAATAAGTTGGTTTCTGTAAGAGCTCTAAAAATTATTTTAGCTGCTTAACTAGCACCTTTCTCAGGAAGTAATAATAGCACCAAATATTACTGATTCCTAGGAAACCATTTACTACCTGATAAAGAATTTTCCGAGTTAAAGCAGTCATAACTGTTCATGTACATTAAAAGTAAGGCTTTATTTTTTTAAAAAAATCTTGGGAATCACATCTACCATGTATTGAATCCTTACTGCCTCCCTTCCCGGCTAGACTATTCTGTGCACTTAATCCTTCCACTAATGCTTTGAGGTATGTAGGGATGGCCCCCATTTTGCATATGAATTATAAGGAAAAAGGCTCAAGGAGTTTAATCATTTACCAAGGGTGGTTCTGTGAATGATAGATCTGAGCAGTGGGCAAGCCTATTGGTCTGTGGCATCGGCTCCTTTAGCCCGCAATTGGTTTACGATATTCAAGATGAGGTGATTGAGTTCAAGGTTTTATTTTCATGTAAAGCTATTTATGTCTTCAAAACTGAACGAAATGGATATTATAAAAATACAGTTGATTCATCCTATGAATGGGAAGAGTATTTTTTAGTGCAATTGTTTTCTAGCATACCTGGTTGTCTCAGAAGAAGATCCCATCTAGAGGGGCTTTAAAGTCTTTATGGATAAAAGACAAAATAAAAATCGTTTTTCTTATTTTAGTTTTCTGGATATGCCGCAGAAGGATCCGTGCCAGAAACAAGCCTGTGAAATACAGAAATGTTTACAAGGTAGTATGTTAAATGCTTTTTTATATTTTTCCACTTTATCTGTGAACTAACTACAAGAGACCAACTTTTCTTCTTATCAGCAGATGATATGAGCTCCTCTCAAAAGTAGTATTTCTGTAATCATCCTGAAGATTTTTCTCATTGTTTCAACAAAGATGCAGAAAATACAAAGTGATATGATCCAAGCTTCATGTTTGCGATCCTGGTTATACGTTAGAATCTTTACATTAGACTAAAATCTTTAAAATACATTAGAACCTTTAAAAAAAGCTCTTGCCTAGAACAATTAAATAAGACTTCCTGAAGACGGGTTCTGGGCAGGAATCAGTCTAAAAAGCTAACCAGGTTATTTTAATGTACAGCCAGAGTTAAGAATTACTAAGCTGAGCAAAGTCCTTTTTTAAAAAGACTAGTTTTAAATGGGTTGGTTATACTTCACTGTGGCTGAAAACCCACTTTTTTAAAAGCAATCAGATTAGAAATGGGTGTTGAAAATGCAGTTGGAATTCAGGCTGCCAAGTCAGCAACTAAGTCTTTAAAAAAAGCAAATTTCAACTAAAGCATATTTGATGTGATTTGCCCACTTGATTTTCCCCCTAATTTGGTTCTAAATTGGCCAATAAGTTTGACCAAATGCTAGAGGATTTTATTTTTTTTTAATCAGTGAATGATTATTGGCAGAAGAACAAATAGAAAAGCTACAGAGCTTTCTGAACTTCAACACTGATGTTTTTGTTAACTTTTCCCGTTAGTAAAGTAATAGAGATGGGAGTCCATGAAACTATAGAAGGGTCTGAAGGAAAAGTGTTAAGAATTTACCCAAAGATTCACTACTAAAGAAAACCCTTTTTGTATACTTCCTTTGCCTTTTAACTTTCATTCTTAGACTTCTCATTTTATGATGTAAGCAGTATTTCATAAAATCTAATCTACAATGTTGATGTATAATGATAGTAATGCTACTTTATTCATCCTTTTCTTTCCTCCAAATTTAAGAAAAAGGAAAACGTTTTTCACAGCTTCTTCTCCCAAATAAGTTCTTACCTTATTTGAATTAGCAACATATGGATATAGTGTGGGAGGATTGAGGGCTGGAAGGACTGAGTTAGCATTAAGCACAGCCATAAGTGTTTTAAACATATTAAGTCATTTAGTCCTTTCATCCATGAGGTGGATGCTGCTATGACCCCCGTTTTATAGATGGATAAATTGACACAGAAGTCAGATAACTTGTCTAGTAAGGGGTGCAATGCGGGTTTGAATCCTTTTGGTCTGACTCCAAGCTTGGATTCAGCCACTCTGTTATATTCTTTCTAGTCAGAATTAGTGTTTGTTTGTTTTTTAAAATCCTGGACTAACTCCCATGCACCCCATTTTAGCACTGGGGGACTTGGATCAACTGCAGCTGACCTAGAACCTTTAGGTCACTTTCTCCCTGACTTAAGGTCTGTGTATAGTAGGGGCTCTACATATATTTTCTGTCGAGGGCCAAATAGGAAATATTTTAGGCCTTCGAGGCGGAAGGTCTTTGTTGTAGAGTGTGTAGGTGGGAGTGTGGGTGTGTATTTGCAACCCTTTTAAAATGTAACCATTCTTAGCTCACAGCTGTAAAAAAGCTCCCTATCCAGAGACTGCAATTTCCGCCCCCCTGTTGCACAGACTTGGTAGGGACGTCCCACAGCCACCACGGTCCTAGAAAAGGGTATATAAGTTATTAACCTGAAAGAAAAGGAAATTTATATGTAAAAATACCTTTCAACCACTTTTAAATCATGCTTTTTTTTTTCTAATTGTCCTGTTGACTGGTCTGTACATCAGAAAGAATTAAATGGATTTGGGGGCATCCTCTTTCTTCCAGGTCCCTAGATAAAATGAAGTGAAAAGGAATGGGAAGCACTGATCTAAACTTGCCTGCATCTGAGTCCTATGAGATCATGACTAGGGTCTGCCTGTCTGTTTTTCAGCCAACAACTACATGGAGTCTAAGTGTCAGGCTGTCATCCAAGAACTGCGTAAGTGTTGCGCCCGATATCCTAAGGGAAGATCTCTCGTCTGTTCGGGATTTGAAGGAGAGGACGAAGAAAAGCTGACACTGAAGCCTACATCAAAGTAAAGTTCTGCTGAAAAGTTAAAGGCTGCACCACGTATCCACCAAGCAAGTTTGTCTCCCTGACTCTTTCTTCAGGCCAGGTAGCAGCAAATATCAAATACAAAAGTCAACAGTAAAAGTTAATGAATATGCCATCTATGCAGAACAGATAGAATTATATTAAATATGTAGAATGTAATAAAACTGAGCTGCTACAATAAACCTGTTAAGTGAAAAATTTTGGTTTGGTACTTGCGATATTGTGACTTATAAGAAATATATATTTGGTCTTTATCTCCTTTCCTGGTACACAGCTCCTAAAACCCTTGGAATTTCCTAAGTGATAATAGTGATAAAGGTGTCTTGTCACATTAATGAGGTGACTTTTGCATAGTAACCTAGGCATGAGGACTGGTTGCCAGGGGAACCAGCCCTGTGATTAGAGGGTTGGAACTTTCAATCCCACACTCCCCTTACCTCTGGGAAGGGGAGAGGGACTGGAGCCTCTGTAAAAACCAAAAAGGACTGGGTTTGAACAGAAACTCCTGTATGTGGGACCTTGACCTTTGTACCTCTTCATCTAGCTGTTTATCTGTATCCTTTATAATAAGCTGGCAAATGTTGAAGTAAATGTTTTTGAGTTCTGTAGTTAACTCTAGCAAATTAATCAAACCCAAGGAGGATGTCCTTGGGAACCTCAGACTTCTAGCCAGTGAGGCAGGAGGACAGGTAACAATCTGGACTTAGCAATAGGTGTTTGAATTTGGGGCAGTCTTTTAGACTGAGACCCTAACCTAGGGGATCTGACACTAATTCCAAGTAGATAGATAGGGTCCTAACTTAAGTTTGTAGGACACCTAGTCAGTGTCCACTGAGAATTGGAGAATTGCTTGATATAGATGTTAATGAGTTGTCTTTAGCCTTTGAATTTGGACTACTAGTACCATTCATAAAACTCGTCCTGTGTTAGGTGAAAAGACACCCCTCCAGTGCCACAACCATGACACGTTCAGCCTATATGCCGTTGCATTTCCAGTAATTCAGAGCACAGTGTCCTTCCAGATGCCAGTGAGAGCATTTCTTTCTACTTTTACCTCCCTACTGCAGTGCCTAGCAAGAAGAAAACACTTAATATTTGTTCAAAGGGTGGTGGGAAAGGCCTAGAAATGATTCTTGTAATGTTTAACAACCCCTAATTTATCATGAGAAAACTGAAAAACAAAACAAAACACTTCGTTCGAAGGCAGGCAGGCAGCAACAGAATTCTTAGGTGGTTTATCTATTATAATCAAAACGTTACAGTGAACCCTCATGTTAATACAAGGCTGCTGTAGGAAGCCTGTTGACAGTTGTCAGTGACTTCATGTGGTGGTGGTAGAGTGACAGTATCAAACAGGCCATTTGCTTTCCTCAAACAGGTGCTAGAACCACCATCACTCCAGCCTGCCCCCGGAAGAAAAAGATGACTTTCTAAGCAGGGGCAGAAACAAATACTGATATGTCCCTGTCTTAGTCCATTCGGGCTGTTTTAAGTCCATTCTGGCATATGAACAACAGACATGTATGTATTTCTCACAGTTCTAGAGGCTGGAAGTCCAAGTTCAAGGCACCTCACATGTCAGGAGGGGAGCGAGCAAGCTTTCCTGGGTCTGTTCAATAGAGGTACTAATCCCAGGCATGAGGGCTCCACCTCCATGAACTAATCATCTCCCAAAAGACCCACCTCCAAATATCATCACCTTGGGTGTTAGGATTTCAACACGAATTTTTGGGAACACCAACATTCAGTCCAGAACAGGGAGGATCCTACATTGCCATGAATGACTGACGTAAGATAGTCTGAGATAGTCAAATACCATCATTATTTGAGACCAACTGTTCTTTTAAGCAGCATTCCCTAAAGTGTTTCTAGGAATTGCTGTCAAAGGCGGGGAGGGGACAAAAGGCTTCTGTGGTCAGATAAGTTCGGGGAATGTTACATTAGACACAAGTTAACAGGTTTCTCCTTTAAGGCTTCAAAGCTTTCAATATGTTATTGTAAATTATGATTCTTTGAAAAGGACTATGTAATGCACTACTTGCCAGTGTCCCCATTTTGCAGACAGCCCCTCACAGGGTGAACGTTCCCCAGAGAGACTTGGAGAAAATGCTGCCTTAGAGAGGTTTGGTCCACAAACCAGGGTGATCGTGCTGTGTTCTCATGAAATCATTTAAATGAACTCTTGTGTGAATAGTGAAATGATTTAATAAATGAACTCTTGTGTGAACAGTGAAATGATTTAATAAAACATTTTACAACTATGTTTACATTATATACACATGTTAAGTTACATTTAAAATTAGCAATTGATAGCAATGCTAGGATTTATACTAGGAATCACTGTATGATCAAATACATAGTTTTATTGTGCTTTATTACAAAATCATTTTTGAGTTAACTACTCAAGTTTCAGACTGTTTTAAACTTTTTTCCCTAGGGTATACTTTACTTGGTACTCTCAAAACTTGAAATAAATTGTTTCTTCCTATCTTTAAGCTCAGTCCTGTCTCAGTTGAAGTCAACATCTATTGGCAGACATTAAATTGGATTCTTCTCTGCTATGGTGAGACACAGCAAAGTAGAACAGCCATCAGAAAAGCTCCACATTCATCTAGTGTTTTTTCCATGTTAGGGACCGCAGCACTGAGTCACAGTCTCTAGGGAGGAACTGGGAGGGAGAGAACTATGATCTCTCTTTTAGAGACTAAAAAGTCTGTAAGTGGGCTGGTGGTGCTAAGTTTAATCACTTGGTTAACTAGTAACTAAAAGAGCTCAGTGGGGAGGGCCATATCTCACTACTTTCCATCCGAAAACTTCAGCATCCACTGATGAGAGAAGCTCCTGATCTGCCATCATGCTGGTGTGACAACTCCCTTCCCCGCATCCACTCTCCACAACTCCTAACATTTAATCATCTGTATGCTTGTGTTTGGTATCTGGAAGGCATCTAAAGTTGCATGGCACTTAATATAAAAGGCTTTAAGGCCTGTTAAGTGGTCACTTGTTAACAGCAGAACTATAACTTCTTTAGCACAGCTTCCAACTCTGCTACAGTGGCTCTCAACCTTGGGTGCTCAGTGGAAACATATGAGGCATCCACCCAAAGGTGCCACAGACCAGTGAACTCCGTCTGTAGGAGAAGAGCGTGTCAGTAGTTTGTAAAACTCCACTGCTCTCAATAATCCTGATGGCATTCTTACCATTTTAAATTCAGAAAGGTAGACAGTTTTGGTGAGTCAATAAGCTGACTTCACAGGTTTTTTTAAATGTGAAAAAAGTGCAACACTGTCAATTTTCTTCAGAAAAATATTGCTCTTAAAATTCATGATTCTTTGAGAAGAACCAAACATCACAGAACATGATTTCTGGGAAATCAGGTCCAGAATAAGATACTTATCTTGTGCCCAATTCTCTGAGAGATCATACTAACATTGTGTAAACAATGAAGAAAGCCCCGTACCCGGGCTTCATGACGGAAACCAAGCTGGTAATTGGCGGAAGCAGCAGAGAAGGCAAGTAGTCTAGTTTCGCCTTAAGTGAGTTTCCATCAGAGTTAAGAAACTGAGATGATCGCGAAACATTAATGATACTCAGCAATTTCAAATCCATCTCTATACCATCTCTTCAAGCAGAGGTTTCTTGTATTTTCCGAAACTATAGAAAAGTAGAGGTCTCAGATAAGAGTCCAACCATTAGTCATGCCCACCTGGCTGACAAGTTATCAAACAAAAGGACGGAGACAACAGTCTTACGATAGTTAACCATACAGTAACTGCATTTTGATAGCTTAAGCATCCCCTACCAGAGTATGTCAGCCAGAATTATGTAAGGTTCGTTCCTTCTAGAATACTGGTCTCCAACTTAATTCCTGTCCGTCTTCTGCCAGCATCCATGAGGCTGTAATTGCCCAGGTCCAGTAAGGAGGACTCTTACCAAGTGGTAGGGCAGGTGGGGGGAGTCAGGACTCCCGCTGTTTGATGAATGTCCCCAGGCTGAGTGTTAAGAGGTCGGAGCAAACATGAGGTCCAGATGGGAAGCAGGAGGAAAATGTTGTATGTTAAGACAATGACAGTGACACTAATGACAATGAGGCTGCTCAGCAATGAGGACACAGAGCCTTACGATGACTGACAACACTGGAGTCTTATTTTTTTGAGCCTTAGAAGGCAGCAGCCTAAACTGAAAATTGGGTCCCTCCCATGTCTCGTTGGACACCAGGGCGAACTTCGGGGAGAAGGAACTCAAGCATTATAGAGAAACTGCTGTGACCTTGTCTGACGGACACATCCACACCTGGAGGCTGAAACACCTGCAAGGCTTTTCTCCCCTTTGCCACCCTGCCCCGGTGCACCCTACTGTGCCCTTTCTGTCCCCTGCTGGGCCACCACCCGGTGCCCTTGTGACCCTGAGCCACCCTTTGATGAACTGTTGCTGCCGTGATGGGACTGGGCAGGATTGAGACACGTGCACAGCAGTTTGTCCTAATCTGGGCCAAACTACAGGTAGAGAAGCCCCGAGTATGGTGTTACCACATCCCTGCCAGCAGGGGGCACCAAACTCCCAAACACGCTGGCTTCCTCTATCGTTCACAGAAAATCTAGTTTCTTCAGAGAGAAGCCCAGCACATTATTGGACTCTGGGTTCTGGAGAAAAGTATGTGTCTCACTAATCAAAAAAAAAAAAAGATCCCATCATGTGTGCAACTGCCTGGTCCTGGTATCTTGGTTTTGTACGATGGGTTGGCTGCTAGTTGTTCTTTTGGGAGAGATCTCACCTTCCCCATCATCTCAAACAAAGCTCTGGCAACAGGGCCTCAATTTAGAAGCTCCCTAAACGTCTGCTGAAATCCAACACATACACCAGAGCACCTCGCACTGGCACAAGCGGTGGCCCTACTTGGTGGACAGAACTCAGGACCGTTCTCATCACAGCAGCTTGAGGCCCACCTACAATCCTGACCTTCACCATGCACTTCAGGGTCCCAGAAGGCTTGAAGAAACTTCCACAGGAACTTACAGGTTTTATTTTGGTCTATTATCTATTACAAGCTGATGAAAGGTTAGAATGACCTACTGTCCTCACTGATAATCACAGGAAAATATAGATGGACATAAGGCAACTCCCATCCCACTAGAGAGGCAGTCAGTGGTCACTCTTCCCATCATGCAACCCAAAGGAGAACAGGGCACATGAGTTAGGTTTTACAGTCACCATTCTATTGGTCTGGGTAAATGACGTGGGTCAAGTCATCAAAGAGCTGCAGCCTTGATTGCCGTATATGACCTAACCCAGGGACCCTGCATCAGAAGCAGAATGTAGAAAACTAAGGAACAAATAACTCAGTATCTTCAGTAACTATACTGCAGGCCCCCCCCCCAAAAAAAAGAAGAAAAAGAACATAAAGATTTTTTAAAAGAGACTTAAGAGACTGAATGCAATGTGGTTAGACATTACATGGATTTTGATTCAAACAACCAAATGCAAAACTCTAAGAGACAGGAAATTTTGAAAACTGGCTAGATATTTGATGATATTAAGGAATTATTATTAATTTTTGGTATGATAGTATTGTATTTATGATTTTTAAAAACAGTTCTTACGTTTTAGAGATACACCCTAAAATATAATGAAAGGATACATTTTATAATTGTTTCAAAACAACTGATAAAGCAATTTGACGATCATTGCAGGAGGGTGGTAAATATGAGGGTCATTGTACTTTTCTCTTAGATATGTTTGGAAGTTTCCATAATAAAAAGTGAAAACCTTTAAGTTCTTACACAAAAATATGCAACAGAGGCTCATAGCATTATGATTGGGGGATGGTTCATACATATTGCTTTCAAATGAGGAGAAAAAAATGCAGATGGATGAATTCTAAAAAGTTCCACGCATCCACTGGTAGCTACAATTTCCAAATTCAATCCATTTTTCCCAAGATAAGTTAAAAGGCAAACATATTAAAAGAAGGCCTTAAAAAAACATACATTTTGCAGAGATCACCTACAAGTGTAAGAATTCTGTTTTCCTCATTCTCAGAACTCACAGAGTCTCAAGTCATTCTTTGGATCAGTCCCTTTTCTGGATACATTTATAAGCACGAGGTCATTAGTCAGCTACTCAACCAACCCTGGATACCTAGTAAGTGCTCAGTTCCATGGGTGTAGTGGTGAAGACACAGCCGTCCCCTCCACAAGCGGACATTCCAGCTGAGGCTACAGACAAACTGTGCTAAGATTCTACACACGTGTATGTGTGTCTATAAACTTTTAAAGAATAATTCTAAGAGATGGGGCCATTGTGAGACAGCAGGATGTGTGATGATGGAAGTAATTTGCTTCGCACATGCCATTGCTCCTGTTCTCCATTCCGAATGCCTGCAAGTCCACCTGTTCAAAACTCTGGCTGAAATGTGAGGCATTTCGTACCAATTAGATAAAGAAATAGAATTGGCACAAAGGAGCTATGCCTACCCCTAATGTCTGAACAAGAGGTAAATAATACTTCACCTTTCGAAGCTTAAAACCTTTTCTGTGAAATAAAAATCCAAGAGCTTCTTCCCTTTCCTACCTATAGTCACTTATTTTACCATGAAAAAACCCTTTGGAAATGGCCATGAGTGCTTTATGGTGGAAAACATCCCCGGATAATATCTTAATGCCCCTAAAGGATTCACTAAATCTGACCATCAGATGATATATCTGTTAGTTGGTTTTCCACCAAACACAATACCTTTAGCTCAGAATATATACCTTTAGCACAAGTTCATTCCGTATTTGGAATTTTCAATTACAGTGCTCATACTGCCATTTTTGTCAGGATAATTATAGCAGGTATATAAACAGCTCTCTTTCTGTAATCTAAAGCCAACTAAAAAGAAAGTAGACACCAGATACCAAGTCTTTCATGCTTAAAGGCAAATGTATTCAGTTCCTTTCCATGCAGCACATAAGGTATCTCTATGCTTGTGACTTCTTTTCCAAATCAAGCTTGGGACAACCTTTGAGGATCCACCCAACCTCCAAGGTGAGCCATCTCATATACCATGGTCTGTTAAGTATCTTATATGGGATAAGGGGAAGGAACATGTCTGCTGACCTACAGATTAGTCAAGTGGGGAGTGTGCTGGGAGAAGAGCTAACATCTATGGTCTCTTCCGCTGCCACCAAGTTCGTAATCGGGCTGTATCAACGTGCACCGACAGATGCCTACGGAAGCCATTCGGATATGCCACAGCAGGGAGGAAGTCATGGACGAAGTAGGACAGACGTGATGTCCTATGATGGAGTGAAGAGGCTGCTGGCTGGAAAAAAACAGGAGTAACGGAAGTGAAGTTGTTGTCCTTAGGATGCCATGCCAAGCAGAAAGCCTCCAAAAAATCCCCCAGTCACTAGAACGTTCTTCTTCACAAATGACACTACCTAGGAACAGAAGATAGCACAAGTAGGTTATTTTGCTAGGGATATTATTAGGAATCGGATCTCTATTACCTAGGCGATCTTAACAATGTCAATCCCTTCACCACTGGGTCTCTAGGTCAAGATGGTAGCAGGGAAATCAGAGGGGGAGACAAGCCATGAGAGACTGTGGACTCTGAGAAACAAATTGAGGGTTTTGGAGAGGAGGGGGGTTGGGGGCATGGGGGAGCCTGGTGATGGGTGTTACGGAGGGCACGGATTGCATGGAGCACTGGGTGTGGTGCATAAACAATGAATTCTGGAACACTGAAGAAATTAAATTAAATTTAAAAAAATGGTAGCAGGGATATTGATGTGAAATGACACAATTCAAAAGATGTTTCTGAAATGGGACTTTGATCGGATGACTGGCCACGTGAGGGATGAGGAGGAGAGGCCAAAGGCAACCCCTCGGAATCTGTCTTCAGTTATGTCTGTTCGAGAGCTAAGAAATCCGCCCGAGAATTCATTCAGGAACAGGGAAGGACAGAGTTCATGGGGGAAATTATGGGGAAAGAGGAAAAGCTGTATTTAATAAACTGGTTACAGAGGCAACTCTCAGTTTCGAACTTCACTCCTTCGTTCTGACACCTGCTTTCCAATCAAGGCTGCTCATTCTGAAGCCGCTCCTCCAAACCTTTCTATCTGCTCATCCCATCCACCCCTCAGTCCATCGGTCCATCCACCCCACCCATCCCCCTCTGAGGCCGCCTCCTGAGTAGAAGCTACGGATTTGCATTCTCACACCTCACCACTCAGGGGATGATTAAAACAAGGATATCTTAGATTCACAAAACTTCCACCTCTTCCTGTCCACTCACCTGCACCTCAGAACACGTACTCAGCACCCTGTGGCTCCCATGTTCTGTGAATTTTCATTTCACAGAGAACTTTGGTTAAGTGGGCCAGACTCCCTCTTTTTCCCAAGTACAACCACCTGGAACACTGTTCATTGGGACAACACACCCGGTACCCTGGCCGCATCATTTCTCGAACTCAAGTACAGTGACTTCATGTCCCAACCATTTAAGCCACTCATACCCTGACCCGCTCCACTCTACTACCCAGTCCCTCTGGGACTCCTTAGCATCCTTACTCCCATTACGCCTATGACTCCCTATGTCCCTTTCACTGGCTCTCTGACTTGACTTGACTGGACCCCACATTTCCCTACCTGAGGTACTGTCTTTTGCCATCTACCATTCTTAGGGGAAATGAAAAAAATCATGCAAATTCCTAAAATGATTGTTTTCATTCATTATCTTTACTGTCTTACTTCCTACTCATTCCTCAACTTGCTACAGTTTGGCCAAAACTGTTGTCACTGAAGTCACTGATGACTTGACTGCTAAACACTGAATTTATCACCCTCATTCCCTGGCTTCCCAAGTAACAACACGGGCTCTAAGGGGGGAACCAGCCACTATCCCTGGAGCCTGTGACAGTACCAGGCCATAAATAGGAATACAAAAATTTGTGGAATGAACTAATTCCAAACCTTCTGGATAGTTTATAATAACAAGTTCCCTCTGTGACTCAATGTGACTTATTACATTACCTCCCATGTCACTGAAGAAGTTTTCAACAATCACGTATTACTTTTGTAATTATGTGAATAGTTACGTTTTGGCAAAATGAAAAAACCATCACTTTTATAACCTTGAGCTTGAGGCAGGGGGAGAGAAGTGGGAGGGACTATCTGCACTCCTGGGAGCCCACAGATGCCACCATCCATTTGGGCAAAGGACCAGCACTGGCCTGCTACCTACCACCACACAGCGACTGCCATTACGTACCCGGAAAGGTGGACCAGTATTTACCACTCACCTACAGGTTTTCCAACTTCTAGAAACTTGCTGACATTTCTTGTCTTCTGGTATTTTTCTCCTGTTCTCTTGGTCTTTATGGGTTTAACCTGTTTTATTTTGTTGCCATCACTCAGCAACATTTCAAGGCCTGTTTCAATTTCCGCCTAAATCCCTCTTCTGCACTTATTCCATCCCTTTTCTCTGTGAACCCAGAACCTTCCTGACACTTTGATCCAAGTTTACTTCTCCCCACTTCAGAGCACTTATTTCTTCGGCACATTTAACATATTCCCAAAGGTAATAAAGTAGCAAAATTCTTTTAAAAAAGAAGGACTTCTCCTGTCCCTCCCAAGTGCCCGCCAGTATAACCTAACCCGGTCTCATGTGTCGGAGCAGAGGCGAGCAAATGCTGTCCATTTTTAAATGAAGTTTCGCTGCAACACCACAACTCAGGAGTTGTGACAGAGACCGCAGGGCCTACAAAGCTGGAAATATTTATCACCCAGCCCTTCACAAAGAACAGGCTGCCGACCTCTGAGGTCGAAGCTTCTGCTGGTTACGTGAGCACGTCCAGGGCGCACATTTCAGAGGAGCGCACGCACGGAGACAAAGTGTGATGCAAAACCGTCTGCGTCCCACTTGCTATGGAACGAATTCAAGGCACGACCAAACCACATACGTAAACGATCATTTCACATTCGCACTCCCTGACAGAAGTCACCCGCACGTCAATTACCCAGCTTTAAGCATGCGCTGAGGCTGGCACATTGGTGCCTCTGCCCCACTGTCCACACCCCTCACACTGCAGGCGAACGAAGCAGGCCTCACCTCCTCCGCTTTGCTTCTGACCTCCGTAGACAGCTGGTTGCTCTTACGGATCTTCAGCTGCTCCTTGGCTTTCTTCATGTCCTTCTCTACTCGCTGCCAGTCAACCTTGATGTACCCAGTATGGTTCGCAAGCTATTGTTTCGATAATGACGGCAAAGAACAAGAAACACAGGCTTGTTATTTCTGTTCATTACAATTGAGTCACTGAAGTACTTCACGAAAAACCCTTCTGACTTTCCGTTTCTTGAGACATCTGCGTCTAATTCATTGCATGACAATGACATTCACTCCACATCTACTCGGTATCCACCCAACATGCAAGACCCTATGCCTGATCCACATCAACAGACTGACTATCAACGACTCCTGGCAATGCTTTTACTCTTATTTATACTCTTCTCCCTCTCTACAAACTTGTAAGTTAGCTTAAAAATATAAAATGGTAAGAAGAAAATCAGAATTGAAAGTCAAGATGTAAGGTGAAGAAACCTTACAGACCTCACAGCCAACATAATCGCTATCAGCTCAGAAAGAAATCTAGTGCACGGCCCCAGAGAGGTCCCTCCAGAGCAACTCCATGTCAGTGGCACTGAGGGAAACACATCCAAATACTGCATAGAATCCGCCTACTTCCCTGAGTGAAGACAGCAGGCACAAACACTAAAGCTCAGGGAAAACACCTTCACTGAGAATGTGTGAATACGATAAAACTGATTTCAGTATGTTGTTTTCTGATGGATCAATGTTACCCAAGGAACTGAAGAGACTCATTACAGCCCATCAGTCAATCTTCCATCAATGTCACTTCTCTCCACCAAAGTTTTGGGAAGTCATATCTATCTGAACTTCTCAAAATATCTAAAACTGAAACTCCTCTCTACAGTCTCCTCTGGCATTGTTGCTCTTCTTCTCCACGATCAAGATCCATGGGGAACGTCAGGGAAATGGGGTCATTCTGGTCCACTTCAGCAGGGGCTCCAAAAGCATGTTCCATAGGGTCCTCCAAGGTCTAGTGGGGCTAAAAATGGAGGAAAAGGACCAAGACGGAGGCCGTGAACTGACACTTCAGGGACAGAGGGATCTGGACAGAATTGCTAGACAGGTGGCAGCTGCCAACAAGAAGCATTAGAACAGGGGCGGCTGGGGGGGCTCAGTCGCTAAGCGTCTGCCTTCAGCTCAGGTCACAATCCCAGGCTCCTGTGACTGAGCCTGACATTGTGCTCCTGCTTAATGGGGAGCCTGCTTCTCCCTCTGCCTACCATTCCCTCTGCTTGTGCTAGCTCTCTCACTGCCAAATAAATAAGTAAAATCTTAAAAAAAAAAAGCATTAGAACAAATGCTGGGTTAAAAAACTGTCTCATTCGTAAAAAGGCTATGTGGATAGCAAATAAGCCTATGAGTCCAGCTGAAGACTGGGGCTGAGGGTGTGGCCAAGGAAGGCCACGTGTAACTGAAGGTGTGAGGTATCTAGGGATAAAATCAAGGCACAGTATAGAAGATGTATATGAAAAGACATTTTAAAGCCTATGCGAAGACATTAAAGACCTAAGTAAATGGAGAGAAAGCACATATTCACAGACGACTCACTATCATAAAAGACATTAATTCTTCCTATATTTACTTTATGGCCACCACATCCCTCTGGTGACCAAGAGCTGAGTGCACAGCATTGACTCCCCAGGTGCCACCCGCCTCCCCTAGCCAGGAGGAACCCCTGTACTCCTTGACTACCTGACTCATGAGAATCTTTCCTGGTGATCCTTTCAGTATCAATTGCTTCCAAGATTAAGAGATTAAGAGATCTTGTAATGTATATAAATAATGAATCACTATGCTGTACCCTGAAACTAATATTGTACGTCAAATATACTTCAAGTGAAAAAAGTTTAAGATGAAAGTTAAAAAGCTATTTCAAACCAACACTAAGATATTTACAAAGTCAAGTCTGGAGCAGGGTGTAGGGGAAACCACAGGGACAGCTGTCACTGCACTTCTGCCTGAAGGGCTGAGAGGAAGGACAGGGAAAGGTGTGAGGAGGGCCGCCGCCACGCAGGGAGTCTGACCTGCCAGAGAGGCAGCGAGAGGCCCAGACCTGCCCCGGCCTGCTCTGCTTCTCTAGCTCCAGCCACCTCCTACCTGTAACCATGAGACCCACAGCCACAGGCACCCACCTTACCCTCTCCAAATTACTGACCCACAGAAACTGTGAGAGATAATAAAATGGTGGTTATGTCGAGCTTTGTATTTGAGGGAATCTGCTGTGTGGCAATACCATGCCCTAACCCAGCCACCAGCCAGGCCTGCCAGTCACCAGCCTTCTCCCACACACTGAACTTTTGCCTGACCCAAGTGGGAAACTCACTCCTCCTGCGGTTCAAAGGTAGCACTTACCCTGCTAAAATGAGGGCTGTCAACTGCTGGACACAAAGGGCTATGAATTCAGAGACTGGGGCACAATTCAACAAGTTATGGCTCCTACAGAGCAGTGGTTCTCAGACTCTGCTCCACATAAGAATCACCTCAGGACTCTTAAAAATACTTAGATGTGAGGGCGCCTGGGGGGGCTCAGTCAGTGAAGCGTCTGCCTTTAGCTCAGGTCACGATCCCTGTGTCCTGGGATCGAGTCCCGCATCAGGCTCTCTGCTCGGCAGGAGACTGCTTCTCCCTCTGCCTGCCATTCCCTCTGCTTGTGCTCTCTCTCTCTCTCTGTCAAATAAATAAATAAAACCTTTAAAAAAAACCACTTAGATGTGTGAGCAGACCTTCCACCTATGAAATCAGGTGGGGAGAGAGCAGGAGGCAGGCCTCAAGCATAAGCACTTTTTAAAACTCCTTAGGTAATTCCAACATGGAGTCAAGTTTGCAAACCAATACCTCGTAGTTCTGAAATAAACTCTGGCCCGTCTGGCGCAGACAGGATGTCAGACCGGACTGTCATTTGGCCCTCATTTCTCACTGAGTGCTCTAGAATCAGTGTTCCCTATGTAAAATAAACCCTACCACAGGGCCCTGCATAACACTTCATATTTCTGAAATCACATTTATTTAATATTTCAAGTGGTCTTAAAAACCCTACAAGGGAGCTATGATATGGAATATGTGCTGTGTCCCCATGTCACAGATTCCGAAACAAACTGTGACTACTAACTGGTGAAATTTGATTCAAATGGTCACTAGTATTTCAAATAGTATGCTGAAAATAAGTGCAAAGGCTATTCTAGAATAATATACCCAAGACTATGTTACAGCTTCTCATACTGCATTCCTCGTGGGCAAGGGGGATTTCCAAACATCTGGGGACATTTCACATACAGACCTGAAGGAGAAAAAAGCCACCTCCCACGGCTGTTGCAGCCAACTTTCCAACCTTCTGGAATATGAAACCCGTGCACCTACAAAAACCAAAGCAACGTCAGATAAGTGGACAGGCTGTTGAGTGCACACGTACATGCACGTCTAACAATGTTCAGATCTTACTTACCTTGGGATGACCCAGCTCCTTCCCACTCTTACGCTGTATCAGCAGAGAGCAGAGGCTCTGAACTCACCAAGACCCTGATTCAAATCCTAGCTCTACCACTTACTGATTTTGTGGTCCTGAGCAAATCTAAACATTTATGTATTTATTTATCTGAGAGAGAGCACGGGCAGGTGGACAGGCAGATGGAGAAGCAGACTCCCTGCCCAGCAGGGATCCTGGGACTCCGGGATCATGACCTGAGCTGAAGGCAGACAGTTAATCAACTCAGCCACCCAGGCGCCCCTGGGTTGCACTTTAAAAGATGACTCTGGCTACACTGTGGAGAAGGGATTCTAGGAGGAAAGCATAAAAGCAAATATCCTCCCAGGAAACCCAAGGGGATCCCCAAGCTCTGCAAGCTAGTAATTGACTTCGGCGAGACTGCAGTATAAAAGAGCCATATACAAAACCCAACTGCGTTTCTATATACAAGCAATAAACAGTCAGAAGTTGAAATTTAAAAATACCATTTATAATAATATCAAAAACTAAGATGTGCAAGACCTACAAAGCATTGCTGAGAGAAACTGAAAGAAACCTAAACACGGTTTATGGATCAATGCAATCCCAGTCAAAATTCATATGAAAATGCTGTGTACCCAGAACTGTCATATCAACTTCAAAAAAGTACAAAGTTGTAAGATTTACCTGATTTCATGACTTATAAAGTTGCAGCGATAAAAACAGTGTGATACTACCACAAAGATTGACAAATCCACTTAACAAAGAGTCCAGGGGCGCCAGGGTATCTCAGTCGGTTAAGCATCTGACTCTTGATCTCAGCTCAGGTCTTGATCTCATGGTTGTGGGTTTAAGCCCCACAACTGGGCTCCACACTGGGTATGGAGCCTACTTAAAAACTAAAACTGAAACTAAAAATACTTAAAACAACAACAACAACAAAGAGTTCAGAAACAGAGGCACCTGGCTGGCTCAGTCAGAAGAGCATGTGACTCCTGATGTCAGGGTCATGAGAGTTCGAGCCCCACATCGGGGATAGAGATTACCTAAAAACAAAATCTTAAAAAAAAAGAGTTCAGAAACAGACATCTAGCCAATTGATTTTTGATAAAAGTACAAAAGCAATTCAGTATAGAGAAGTATAGTCTTTTCATCAAAACAATTAGATATCATATGCAAATAAAGAACTTAGATTCCTACCTTGCAACATATTCAAAAAGTAAATCAAAATGAATCATGCACCTAATGAAAAATCTAAACCTATATATCGTCTAGAAGAAAATAAAGAAGAAAATCTTAGAGATCCTAGATTAGGAAAATATTCTCAGACATGACATCAAAAGCTAGAGCTACAGGGGCGCTTGGGCGGCTCAGTGGGTTAAGCCTCTGCCTTCAGCTCAGGTCCTGATCTCAGGGTCCTGGGATTGAGCCCCGCATCGGGCTCTCCGCTCTGTGGGGAGCCTGCTTCCCCCTCCCCCTCTGCCTGCCTCTCTGCCTACTTGTGACGTCTCTTTCTCTGTCAAATAAATTAAAAAAAAAAGCTAGAGCTACAAAAAAAAAAGTTGATAAATTACATTTCAAGGTTCAGAACTTCAGTTCTTTACCGTTAGGAAAATAAAAAGCTAAAAAGTAGAAGAATATATTTGCAAATCACATATCTGATATAAAAGTTGTATCTGGAATATGTAAAGAACACTTATAACTCTGTAATGAGAAAACCAACATCCCAATAAAAATATGGACAAAAGCTCTGAACAGATACCTCATCGAAGATAGATGGATGGCAAAAACAAGGCCATGAAAAGATGCTAATATCATTAATCATTAGGGAACTACAACTTAAAACTACAGTGAGATACCACTTGATGGTTGTAATCAAAAAGGCATCATGCCCAAGAGCTAGTGAAGACATGGAAAGACCGGAACTGTCCTACATTGCTGGCAGAGGTATAAGACAGTACAGGCATTTCACAAAAGTGTATGCCAGGTTCTTAAGAAGTTAAGGCATTCCACTTACAACCCCCAGCCATGCTATTCCTACGTACTGACCCAAAAGAAAGAAAAGCATATGTTCATGAAGACTCGTACACAAATGTTCATAGCAGTTTTTTTTTTAAAGATTTTATTTATTTATTTGACAGACAGAGATTACAAGCAGGCAGAGAGGCAGGCAGAGAGAGAGGAAGAAGCAGGCTCCCTGCTGAGCAAAGAGCCCGATGTGGGACTCGATCCCAGGACTCTGAGATCATGACCTGAGCCGAAGGCAGAGGCTTTAACCCACTGAGCCACCCAGGCGCCCCGTCATAGCAGTTTTGGCCCCGAAGTGGAAACAAACCAATATCCACCAAAGGTAAAGGATAAACAAAATGGTTCTTCCACACAACAGACTACTACTTATCAAGGAAAAGGACTGAACTACTGATTTAAAAGAAACAGCACAGATGAACCTCAAAATTAGTACACTAACCAGAAGAAAGCAGCCAGACAAAAAAAAGAACACATACTGTATAATTCCATTTATATATAATTCTTAGAAGATGCAAAGTAGTCTACAGTGATAGAATGCAGATCAGAGGTTAGTGGGGGCATGAAAGGGATTAGGCAGAGGTACAAAGAAACTTCTAGAGTGATGGATATGTTCATTACCTTGATTGTGGCTATGATTTATGCGTATGTATATGTCAAAATTTATCAAATTATATAATTTATAAATTTTATTTATTTATTTGACAGAGAGAGAGAGAGTACAAGCAGGGGGAGGGGCACAGGGGGAGGGAGAAGGGAGCCAGATTGGGGGCTCTATCCCAGAACCCTGGGATCATGACCTGAGCCAAAGGCAGACACTTCCCCAGCTGAACCACCCAGGCGTCCCTCAAATTGTACACTTGTTTAAATTGTACTTTTTAAAAAAAGATTTTATTTATTTATTTGACAGAGATCACAAGTAAGCAGAGAGGCAGGCAGAGAGAGAGGGGGAAGCAGGCTCCCTACAGAGCAGAGAGCTGGATGCGCGACTCGACCCCAGGACCATGGGATCATGACCTGAGCCGAAGGCAGAGGCTTAACCCACTGAGCCACCCAGGCGCCCCTAAATTGTACTTTCAAACAGTTAAAGAAAGTAAGTTAAAAAGTAAGTTAAATTGTACTTTGAAACAATTGTATACTTGTTTATACTTCTGATTTGGCAATTTATTTACTAAACTGTTTAAAAAAATAAAGAATAGCCAAAAAGTTCCTGGGAAACAAAATTGCAGTTACACACACAGAGATGCCTGACATATAACAGAGAGAGTGTGGCAGAGTAATGGGGGAATGATAACTTTTGGAATAAACGGAGTTGGGACAACTGGGTATTCCACATGAAAAAAAAGAAAGAGGAATCTACCACAAACCAAACACAAAAAACAATTCCAGGTGGATTTATAAATGTAAATGTGAAAGGTAAAGAAATAAAGTTCTAGCATACGCGGTAGGCAAAGATTACTTAAACAGGACACAAAAATTACTAACCATTAAGGTAAAGATCAGTAAAATTGACTATATTAAAAATAAGATCAGTGCATCAAAAGATACCAAAAGGCAAATGAAAAGACAATCACAGAATGCAGAATGAGTAAAAATACCTGTAAAACATACAACCAACAAAGGACACCTATTCAGAATATATAAAGAACTGCTATAACTCTGTAAGAAAAAGAATGACAACTTAACAGAAAAATTACAAAAGATTAAAAATGAGACTTTATCAAAGAAGAGATCCAAAATGGTCAAGAACAATACACAGAAGTTAGTCAATGTCACCACTACTTAGCAAAGTATAAATGAAAAATATGTGAGATACAATTATCAGACCAGTAAAAATTTAAGTCTGGCAATATCAAGTGCTCACACGAATGGAGAGCATCACTAACACTCAATCCTGGGAGGGTAAACTGTTAATACTACTTTTGGAAAGCAGTTTGACATTACCCAGCAAAGCTAGATACTTATGTCCTATAACCTAGCAATTCAACTCCTAGGTACAGATCATACAAAAATGTGCATATATACACACCAGGAAATTAATTGTACAGTGTGCCTATCAGCATTGTTTAAATTAGCCAAAAACTGGGGACACCTGGATGGCTGAGTCATTAAGCATCTACCTTTAGCTCAGGTCATGATCTCAGGGTCCTGGGATGGAGCTCCACATCGGGCTCCCTGCTCAGGGCAAGACTGCTTCTCCTCTCCCTCTGCTGCTCCCCCTGCTGTGCTCTCTAACTCACTGTCAGATAAATAAATAAAATCTTTTAAAAAATTAGCCAAAAATGGAATCAACTCAAATGTCAGTCATCACCTGGATAAAAATAGTATGGTATATCATGCAATGAAATTCTATATACAAATGAAAACAAAGAAACTACAACTATACACAAAACAAACTGAGCAAAAAAGGTAAGACTCAAAAGAATACACATAATTGCATTTATTTAAAGTTCAAAAGCAGCTTAACTATAGTATATTAGTTATTGATAGAACTGGTGTTACAACTACAAAGAAAAAACTGCATAATCATCAGTACAGCATTAGAGTTTTTGGAGTGCTAGTTACATTTTTTTTACCCGTGTGGTGGTTACATAGGTGTCTGCTCTATATGTATTCATTAAAGTGTACACATATTATAGGTGCTATTCTGTACTTACATTATCTTGTACAATAACATTTTCAAATGTAAAAAGTAGAGATGAGATTGATGCATTATATATTCCTTGAATTTGTTACAAATGAAGCCATAAGCTGTGTCACAACTGAGGAAGTTATTGGCTGCTCTTAATGATACCGCTTTGTATCTATATGGCCCTGGGCCTTTTAAGCCTTAGTTCCTACAAAATGAGCATAATTACAATACCAATGTCAGAATTGGTGTGAGAAGGAAATGAAGTATCTATATAAGTACTAAAATATTTGTGTATGTTTGTGTTCTCTACTTCTTGGTGTAGAGAAAAGTGAACTCTTGTATACTCTTAGTGGAACTGTAAATTGGTACAGCCATTGTGAAAAACAATATGGAGGATTCTCAAAAAATCAAAAATAGGGCGCCCGTGTGGCTCAGTCGGTAAAGCGTCTGCCATTGGCTCAGGTCATGATCCCGGGGTCCTGGGATCCAACTGTACATTGGGCTCCCTGCTCAGCTCCCTTTCCCTCTGCCATTCCTCTGCTTGTGCTCTCTCTGACAAATTAATAAAATCTTTTAAAAAACTAAAAATAGAACTATCACAGGATCCAGCAATTCCACCTCGGGAAATATATCTAAAGGAAATAACCCTAACCCGACTCAAAAAGATATCTGCCACCCCCCACTCACTGCAGCACTGTTTACAATAGCCAAGTCATGGAAACAACCTGAGATACCTCAGTGGATGAATGGATAAACGTGATATACACACATGTCCCACATACACCACGGAGTATTATGCCGCCATCCAAAAACGAAATCCTACCCTTTGTGATAACACGGACTGACCTTGAGGACATTATGCTGAGTGAGAAGTCAGACAAAGACAGACAAATACTGTATGATCCCCGTTATATATGCAATCTAAAACAAGCACACACAAAACTCATAGGAAAAGTGATCAAATCTGTGGTTACCAGAAGCAGGGGGCTGGGGGAGGGGGAATTAGATGAAGGTGGTCAAAAGGTACAAACTCCCACTTAGAAGGAAGTATTAGGGAGGTAATGTACAACGTGAGGACTATAGCTACTGCTGCTGTATGGTGTACAAGAAACGGTTAGGAGAGTAGATTCTGAGAGTTTTCGTCTCAGGAAGAAATTTTTTTTCTTCTCTTTTTATTATATGCGTATGAGATGATGAATGTTCACTAACCCTATTGTGGTAATCATTTCACAGTAGATGTAAATCAAAACCTTAAATAAAGTGATGTTTGATGTTATTTCTCAATAAAACTGGAAGAAAAATGAGGACAGACAATGCAGTACCAATTTCAGAGTTGTTGTGAGAAGGAAATGAAATATTTAAGTACTCAAAACAGTGCCTGGCATGTAATAAGTACTATGTTTACATGAATGCTACACACTAAGTGATCAATGTCACAAAAGTCAATGTGCTTTCATTAGTTAAGGAGAAAGTTCGTGTAACTGCAAAGCTAAATCATGCAAAAAAGACACTGGACATCGTTCTCATCACTTACCATCCAGTAACACCTCCAATTAGCAGCTGGGTTGCCACGCTGTATTTTTCAGCCGAGGGCCCAGACTCCTGCCCAAACAGCTTGCGCCACCATGGCTGCTTTTTAGCAAATTCTGCAAGGTCCAGTGACTCAAAATTTCCCTCAAAGTTTCCTACAAGAATTAAGATACTGAATAAGAAAATATTTACTTTTACAATAAATTACAATTCTTAACTAGATTTAAGAGATTTTTAAGGAAATGGGTATTGTAGTAAAAACCTGCAAATATTCTATTTTAAATGGCAAATTAACTCTGAAATTGTAGCTAGTGACTTGAAAATCAGACTATCAGCAAATAACGGGGGCGCCTAGGTGGCTCAGTGGGTTAAAGCCTCTGCCTTCGGCTTGGGTCATGATCCCAGGGTCCTGGGATCGAGCCCCACATCAGGCTCTCTGCTCAGCGGGGAGCCTGCTTCCTCCTCTCTCTCTCTCCCTGCCTCTCTAACTACTTGTAGATCTCTGTCTGTCAAATAAATAAATAAAATCTTTAAAAAAAAATCAACAAATAATCTGTCTTAGAGGAAAAAACGACTAGACAATTTAGAATTAGTAGCCTAGTTTTTCCTCTCATATTTAAAAACAACCAATGGCTGTACAAAACCTGATAGTAATAATAATTATCCTAAGTAAAACGGATTTTCTTCACTTGCCTCTCCTTTTCAAGAATACCTCAATACTATTTAGCCCACAAATTCACAAATTCTTACCACTATATGGATCTCCATTGATAATAAAAATAAAAGGTAATGTTCAATTGAGCTGTTAGTATTCACCAAGCAATGTGCTAAACAATAAACATGTATACCTAATTAAATCCACAGAACACAGTAGGTACAAAACAAGTTACTATTTATTATCCTGCTTTATAATTAAGAAACAGAAGGTCAGAGGTTAAGTGATTTGCCCAAGAAAGGAAAAAGTGAACAAAATGTCTAATCCCATTTTCTATGGGAATATAATGCAGGGATAAATTTAATGAACGAGACACAAGACCTCTACACTGTACAGAACAAGACTCTGCAGAGAGCAAGTGAAGATGACTGAAACTGACGCAATACTTTGTTTTGCAAAAGGCCATACTGTTAAGATGTTCCCTCTCTCCCTCTCCATCTACAGACTCCATGCCATCCCAGTCAAAGAGTACATTTTTACCTAGAAGTGGACAAGCTGGTTCTAAAATCTACGCGGAGATGAAAGGACTCACCTGGAGTAGTGTTCCAGGTACTGTGCCAAATTGCCCCAAAACTTCATGGAGCTAAACAATAATGTATTATGCTCTTAGATTCTGCGGGTCAGGATTCAGACAGGATAGGGCATTACAGTCCATTCCTATTCTGTGATGTCTGAGGAGTCAGCTGGAAGACTTACAGGCAGAAGGTCCGGAATCATCTCTCACACTCACACACACAGGCTGCCTCTCTATGTGGGTTCATCTGGACTTCCTTACAGCATGGTGCCTGGGCTCAAGGGTGCACTCCAAGGGAGGCAGTGAGAGAGCAGGGAGGCAGCTTTAGGGCTAAGCAGAAGCTGTTAACTATTTAAGACCTGGCTCTGGAAGCCATGCAGTGTTACTTCCACCACTTTCCGTAGAAGCAGTCACAATCTCCCACACAGATTCAAGAGGGAATATGTAGATCCCATCACAGAGTGGGAGGAGTGTCAAAGTCACACTAAGAGCAGGTGGAATGAAAGATACTGTTGCGGGGCGCCTGGGTGGCTCAGTGGGTTAAGCCGCTGCCTTCGGCTCAGGTCATGATCTCGGAGTCCTCGGATCGAGCCCCGCATCGGGCTCTCTGCTCAGCAGGGAGCCTGCTTCCTCCTCTCTCTCTGCCTGCCTCTCTGCCTGCTTGTGATCTCTCTATCAAATAAATAAATAAAAAATCTTAAAAAAAAAAAAGAAAGATACTGTTGCAATCATTTAGGAAAATACAATGTGCCACAAGTGGTCAAAACCGTTTTGGGGGGGAAAGAACAGTTTGGGGCGCCTGGGTGGCCCATTCAGTTAAGCCTCTCCTCTTGGTTTCAGCTCAAGTCAAGAGAGGAGCCAGCTTGGGATTCTTTCCCCATCTACCCCTCTCCCCTGCTCTTACCCCCCCTCCCCACCTGCTCACGTGTTCTCTCTCTCAAATAAGTGAATATTTGACAACAAAAAAAGAACAAAGTTCAAGGAATTTCAAGACTTCTTACAAAGCTACAGTGGAATACAGCTACCTAAGGTCAAGACTTACAAAACTATATTTGACAGTGTGGAACTGACACACAAATATGAATGGAAGAGAACACAGAGTCCACAAGCAGATGTACACATACCCATTCGATTTTCAAGAACATGTCACCAAGGCAATTTAACGGGGAAAGAGTGTTTTAACAAATTGTGTTAGAAGTACTAGGTATCTGTACTAAAAAAAAATGCAATCACTACCTTGCATCATACACAAAATATAATTCAACATGGATCATAGATCCCAATTTAACAGAACCAAAATATGGATGTTTGAGGAACTAGGTATTACATGGGTTTACAAGCAGTTACATGAAAATTATTTTTCTAATGTAACAACATTAGACACCAGTACAAAAGAACAGTAAAACATTACTGCTATGTTGAAGAAATTCTCTCCCTGTGTTAAACAATATCACTGAAAAGAAGAATGAAAAATAAAAGGGGGCGCCTGGGTGGCTCAGTGGGTTAAGCCTCTGCCTTTGGCCCGGGTCATGATCTCACAGTCCTGGGATCGAGCCCCGTGTCTGGCTCCTGAGTGGAGAGTCTGCTTCCTCCTCTCTCTCTGCCTGCCTCTCTGCCTACTGGTGATCTCTGTCTGTCAAATAAATAAAATCTTAAAAAAAAAAAGGAATGAAAAAAAAAAAGCCCACCGAGAATGAGTTTTGAGAGGTTCTTTTTTTCAAGATTTCTTTTAGAGATGGGTGAGGGACAGAGGGAGTGGGAGAGAATCTCAGGCAAACTCCCTGCTGAGCACAGAGCCCCATGGGGGGCTCGATTTCACCACCCTGAAATCTCGACCTGAGCTGAAACCAAGAGTCCGACGCTTAACCTACAGTGCCATCCGGGTGCCCCTGAGTTTCCTTTTAATATAATTTTGGAGGCTCCAGTGAAAAGGGGGAGCAAATCAGAGACGTTTAGTTCCTGCAAGTTCACTCAGTTATTCGACTAACACTCTTAACCAGTATGTAGACAAAAGTCATGTAGGCTTGTTTATGGGTCACGGAAAAGAATTACATTGTGCATTTCAACCCCGTGGTCACATAAATTCGGTAGGGTTCTGGTCAATGTTTAACAAGCGGCTGGGTGTGATCTCTAGGGTGTATCAACTTCCACGAGGTACTCACTCCCCGTGACTGTGACATCATGGAACTGTGACATAACTGAACGCAGGGTTGAAAAGAGATGTACACAGTAGCATCCTATACTGTTATTTCTATCACACAGCATAGATGTAAGTAACGTCAAGAGTAAAGAGCAATACCATAGCAGATAATTAAAAAGTGATGAATTCTGAGTATCTTCACTGTCTTTGTTTTCAATATAATTTATGTAATTTTAGGTTTATATAATTGGGTCTTCGATGATGGCCGTGTTTCGCAATGGGATCTTGTGATCCAGTACCGAAATGAGTATGACGTGAAGCAAGGTAATTAATTAGCAGGGAAAGAAGCGTGACTTAAAGCCATGCTCCTCCGTGTATTTTATTATAGAGAATCTTCTTTGAGTACACGGACTAAATTAAAAAAAAAAAACTATTTCCAAGTACAATCCCACGTGCACTACTCTTTCAAAACCATCAACAGCGCAGGAGGTGGCTCCTCTGCACACAGAAAGAGGTTTGCCAAGTGTCTGAGACGGACCGGCAAAGGGACAAAGCCGCCGCCGCAGGCTGAAAGTGCCGGAGCGCTTCCGAGAACGAGGACAGAACGTCTCCGGGGCGGCGCCGGAAGGCTGACTGAGCCCAAGTCGACCACACCCCGGGGCAGTTCGGTCCCAGCCTGGCGCCTGACCTTGGCCGGACCCTGGGAGCGGCAAGGTCAGGGGCGAGCCCGGGACGCCCTCCCGGTCCGCGCGCTGCCAGAACTCCCGGGGGAGCTCCGCCAGGACCCGCGGGCGCACAGCCCTTCCCCTTCCGGAGCCGAGAAAGGCGACTCCCCGTGGCGCCGGCGCGACGCGCGCCCGCCCCTACCTTGACTGGACGCGGCCATTTCGGCGAGCTCGTCTCGCGATGACACCCACAGGGTTTCGGCGCGGTAGGGCGCAGAGTGGCGCGCCGTCATCGCCGCAAGCTGGCTTCCGGCACGTGGGGCAGATGTTTCCATTCCCACGGCAGCGGCGGAAGAGGGCGGGCCGGGCGCCTCGCGGGCACTTCCCACCCCGCGCGTAGCTGCGTCACAAGGCTCCGCGGCCCCGCCCAGCAGCTGCGCCGAGACGCGCGTGCGCAGAGAGCCGGCTCTGAGGGAGGTGCTTGCAGGGAAGTTACTTGAGACTGGACCGTCGCCTCGCCGTCCCTTAGTAAGGCCTATTTTACCCACTACTTTATTTTTTTTTAAAGATTTTTATTTATTTATTTGACAGAGAGAGATCACAAGCAGGCAGAGAGGCAGGCAGAGAGAGAGGAGGAAGCAGGCTCCCCGCTGAGCAGAGAGCCCGATGCGGGGCTCGATCCCAGGACCCTGAGACCACGACCTGAGCCGAAGGCAGCGGCTTAACCCACTGAGCCACCCAGGCGCCCCTACCCACTACTTTATTAAAAGTAAAGCTGACTAGTGTCAACGTTGAGCACGTATTTATCAGTGCTTGTATGTGCCTGACTTTGTTCCAGTAGACAAAGACGCTTAAAAAACCATTGCAATGAGAAGCGCTTAGAAAGAAACTTCCCTGCCTGCAGTGCCTATGGAGCCACTTACGTGCCAGAGCGCGTCTCCCCACCCCACCGCTAAGCTAGTCGTCTCGCTCTCGCGCCATCCCAATTAATGGCAAGTTCACAATTCCAAAAACTTTGGTCTTAATTTTGAACGCCTCTCTCAATGCCCAATAGATACCGCTTCGCAGGGAATCCAGCAGTTTCTCACCCTCCAGTGCTATCATCTTAGCCCAACTTACAATCAGTCATTTCTTGCCCGAAGTGAATAGGTCTACCTGCTCCTAGCCTTATCTGCCTAAAGTCTGCTCTCTCCCCGTTGGCCAGAAAGGCCAATCTAAAAGCTAATTCTGATCACAGCTCTCCTCTACTCAGAAGCCTACCATGTCCCCCTGTTGCCCTTAGTGTAGAAGCCAAACTCCTTTCAATGAACTGTAACTACCCAGTGAGATTTCCCATGACCATCCTCCGTTAAAATTGTAACCTTGTCCATCCCTCCTTACCCTCCTAGCTTTCCTTTTGTTCACAGCACTTATTTAACGTCACAACATACTGTATGACGGACTTATGCTCGGTAAGAATTATATCAGCTGCTTATATATTTCAATGCTGTGTACCCCGCACTTGGAAGTATAGCGTAGGAGTTTGGACCATGAAGTATGGAGTTGGATTACAGGGGTTGGAACGCTACTGATTGCAAACCTTGTAATCTTGGCCAAGTTGCTGAACCTCTCTGTGCTTCACTTTCACCACCTGAGAAATAAAGACAAGAATAGCAGCTGAATTAAAGTCACTTACACCAGTACATGCCAGCTATTATCTCTGCATCCCGGTACCTGCCGGAGAGGTTTCAGCAAATGTTTACCAAAGGGATTTCTTCCTGCTTGTTTCCAAGCTGTACAACCCCTCACCAGTTGCTCTCAGTCACATTCATACTGTGCAAAACTGGACTCTCGGTGATAACATTTCTTATAGCAACACTGGTCAAGTTTCTTCTTGTTATCTCCTATACTTTGAGGCCCTCACTCCCCCTTATAAACATTAACCTGGGTAGGGGCTCTGCTTGAGCTCAGCAGGGCTACATATTGATGTAAGGAGATATAGCCTATACCTGGGACAAATGCAAATGACCTCAAGAAGCATCACACAACAACAATGCAATATAAATAAATACATGCATACTGCATAGTTATGAGTGCTACATAGACAAATGAAGCCAGGAGGGACGTCAGTAGTGTCAGTGGGGGTAGAGAACTTGCAGCGTAAATGCGGTAGTCTGCACTTAAGCTCATTGAGAAGGCAAGACCTGAGCCAAGACTTGAAGGAGATGTGGAAGTGGAAATGTGTGGTGATCTAGGGGAAAGATGTTTCGAGTAAAAGGGATAGCAAGTGCTAAGAGTGTGCTTGGTATTTTAAGGAAGAGCAAGAAGGCCAGTAGCCATAGTGATGTGAGACCACAGAGGCCTGGAGGAAAGGGACATGCAGATCATGAGAGATGCTCTAGGCCATGGTAAAGACTTAGGATTTTACTCTGAGTGAAGTCAAAACCAGTGGAGGGTTCTGAGTGAAGGAGTGACACGATCTGCTTTATAGTTTTAAAAAGTCATTCAGTGGTAGCTTTGTGAGGGGCAAGGGTAGACACAGGGAGACTATTAAAATACTGGTTACTCTTGTTTGTGCAAGCAGATTCCAGAATTTCCAACAACATCCAGAGCTGCCTTTCCTGCTGCTTCTACTAAAGAAGAGGGTTGGAATAGGCTAGGAATATGATACACATTAAAGCTCCTCTTCACCTTGACCTCTCCATCTCACTCTTCCTTTCCTTAAAGGTTCTGATTAAAGCAGCATTCTCAGGCCAGAGTACTCTCAAAAGTGAATGGGTTAAGATTCAGCTCCGCCCCTCTTTTCCTATTCAGTTCTTCCTGTGGCGGCTTCCCGCTGCTAAAAAGGAAACAATCTTATCTTTTACTGCTTACTGCTATACTGCTGTAACATCCAGCAGGTAAAGTTCCCTAAAATTCCCAGCAAAAATTTTGGGACTTTTCATTAAATCATAGAAAATTTACCTTTTTTCTCCCGGGACCTGAAGATATTTTACAGAAGAATTAGTCTTTTGTTTCTCCCCAGTTAAACATTTTCTAGAAGTACAAGCCATGCAAATAGAACTCTCCACCTGCTTCTTTCTGTGCCTTTTACCGCTCAGCTTTAGTGCCACCAGAAGATACTACCTGGGTGCAATGGAACTGTCCTGGGACTATATGCAAAGCGAGCTGCTCGGCGCACTGCGCGTGGACGCAAGGTAAAGGCACGTTCTGTAGGGTCCCATCGGGATTGTGAGCAGGTAACTGCTTGCAGGCAGGTGCAGGCTTCAGGCTAGGATGGTTGTGATGGTGGTTAAGCACTGAAAAAGCACTGAGAAAGGTAAGGTGTGTGTGCTTATGGCCAATCCTGTTCACAGATCTCAACTATTTGTTGATGCTATTATGTTTTGTCCATTGCTTCTCTCGGTCACTTTGGAAACTAGACAGTGCAAGGAGGATGAAGAGACAAGGACCCTGAGAGAAAACAAAACTTTCCTCAGCCTACCTCCACGCTTCCCTACGGAGAGGCAGAACAATGAGATCCCATCAGTATTATGTACAACTTTAGTGTGTAGTTCTCCTGTGTACGTGTGGTGTGGTTTTGGTACCTTTGCCCAGTTTCAGTTTAAGAATAGTATTAGCCCTGAGTTCAGAAGCTTTTCATCTTTTTGGGTTCCAGTGCATTTTGAGAGACTACTATTAAATGATGTTTTCAATATTATCTACGATCATCGATTTATTTAAATTTTTCTGCCTCTTCTTCAGTCAAATTTGGTTATATATTTTTCTCAGCAAAGCAATCTAGATTTTTCTGGATTTAAGAATCCATTGGTATCAAGTCATATACTAGTCTTCTGATGTTGTTCAGCTATTCTGTGTCTGTAGTTATATTTCCTTTTTCATTCTTATATTGTGTATGTCCTCTTTCACTCTCTTAACAATAATGTTTCTAGGAAGTTTCTCAATTTTGTTGATCTTGTCAGGAAACGTCTTTTGTTTCTATCAATTTCTGCTTTTTCTTTCATTAATTCATTCCTTCTTCCTGATTTCAGTTCATTTTGCTGATCTAATTTTGCTTCTTGAATTGAATGCTGAAATCATTTATTTTAAATTTTGTTTTGTTTTCTTTAAATGTGTATCATATGGATCTATCCCCAGTACATATATGATGGCAATATAAGTATTAAATATAATCATGTCATACATTACAGTCTTTTTTTGTTCTTTTTGTTTGGCTCCCCATCTGCCTTCAACATTAGCCCCCTTCTTGCCTATCCCCAAACAAATAACCCTAGTATGGTTATATATCCTCATGCACACACATATATATGCACATAAAGATTTTCTTGGTCATTGCTTGTTTTACAAAAATGGGATATTACACACACGTTTCTCTCATTAGCACCTAGCGGAATTTTGTCTAAGTCAGTTAGCATAGCTTCAGTTCACTTTTATTTTTATTTTAGAGAGGGACAGGAGGGGAGGGGAGAGGAGGGAGAAGCTCTCAAGCAGGCTCCATGCCTAGTGCCCACCCTGAGATGGCCTGACCCTAAATCAAGAGTTGGTCACTTAAATGAGCCACTGAGCCAGGCGCCCCAATTCATTGATTTTAATGGCTACATAAGATTCTGTATCATTTCCACTTTTTGGTCATTGTATGCTGTATCATTACATACTGGTGCTTTATTCCTATGGGACAGATTCTCAAGAGGGATGTCACTGGAATGAAGGGAATATTTTCTATTTGGTTTTAATTGCCAGAAAGGCCAGAGCTCTCCAAACATTTCTACTATCAACGTATGCGAGTGCCCTTCTCCCTGTTCTTATGTCAATAACTTTTATCTTGTTCTAATTTTTGCCAGTTTAGTTATAGAGTGATACTGCATCATCACTTTAATTGCATTCCTTTTATTTCTTAGGTGGAACGTCTTTTCAAATGCCTGTTGGCTATTGCATTTATATTTTGAGATTTGACAATTCATAGGTTTTGCCCATTTTTCTTTGCGCTCTTTTATTTTTTTATTACAAAACCCTTTTATTATCACAAATGTTAACTATTTGTTATACTGCATTAACATACTAATGTATAGTGTGATTTCCCCCAAGACCTATTGTCTTATAGTAACTTTTACTAAAATTTTTTAAAAAATTTATAGTTAAATGTATCTATCTTTTCTTTCATATCTTCAGAGTGGCCAGTGTTTGTTAAAAATGTTTTCTGCATATCAGTGTTGTATGTGTATTTCCCAGATTTTCTTGCAAGATTTTTTATTGTTTTGCTTTTTTCATTTGTCATCAATTCATCTGATAATTATTTTTGTATATGGTTTAGAAATGGGATCCGGGTAGTTTTATTTCTGTCTAGATCAGTAGCCTATGGCAATGGTACCATTTATCAAATAATACATCTTTTACTACTGATTTGAATAAACCCATTCATCATATAAAATTTTCATGCATACTACTCTGTATTTCTGGATGCATTATGCTTCTTCATTGAACTGCTTTTGTCTTGTTGTGTCAATACAATACTGATTTGATTACAGTGGGTCTATTTTATTTTCTATTATCTGGTAAGTGAAATCAGTCCTCACTGCTCTTTTTTTTTTAACCTTTCTTAGCATTTCTTTTTTTTCCCCTAAGATTTTTATTTGTTCATTTGAGAGAGAGCATGTGCACAGAAGCTAGGGGGTGGAGGGAAGGCTGAAGGAGGGGGAGAAGCAGACTCCCTGCTGAGCAGGGATCCTGATGTGGGGCTCGATCCCAGGACCCTGGGATCATGACCTGAACCGAAGGCAGAGGCTTAACCTACTGAGCCACCCAGGCACCCCTAAGTTTTATTTTTAATATGTTGATTGACAGATGGATTATGTTTATAGATTTCCTGACACTGAATACCCTTACATTCTTGGACTACAACTTATACTATAATTTGATTATTGCTGGGTTCTATGTGCTAATATTTCTTTGAATGCTATATGCCTTCATATCACCCTTTGGCAGCTCAGCTGGTAGAGCAGAGGACAGTCGAGGTATAAACACTGTGTGCCTTTGTTATGTGAGATTGATCTATAGCTCTATTTTTTACTATTACTTGATTTTGGTATTAAAATTTTACTGCTTGTATCAAATGAATCGCTGAGTGCTCCATCTTTTTCTTTTATAACTCAAATGACATTAGAATTGCCTATTATTTAAAAGTTAGATAAAGCTCATTTATGAGTCTGTTTGCTCCAGGTGACATTTGCAGTATTTTTAATCATCTCTTCAGGCTCTTCTGTGAAAATTACTCAAATCAAGTTTCAACTTTTTTTGAAGTCAGTTTTAATAATTTTATATCTGTGCAGGTAATCACTTTATTTTTTCATTCTGTTGCCACATTATCTAAGATTTGTGCCCTTTCTTTTTCTTAAATTCCTGTATATTTGGTATTTATCTTTTATCCACAAACAGGTTTGCAAGGGATTTGTCTATTTTGTTGTTGGTGATGCTCTTTTCAAACAATGAGCTTCTAAGTTTCTTTGTTTCGCCCAGTTTTTTTTAAGGTTTATTTATTTATTTGAGAGCACAAGCAGGAGGGGCAGAAAGAGAGGGAGAGAGAATCTGCAGCAGACTCAGGGCTGACCGCTGAGCCCAACGTGGGACTTGATCTCATGACCCTGAGCTCATGACCCAAGCTGAAACCAAGAGTTGGACACTCAACCAACTGTGCCACACTGCGCCACCCACCCCAGTTATTTTTTAATGTTTATTTTTAGGTTTTATCTTTGTCAACGATCTCTTAGTTTCTTTTGGCTTATTGTGCTGCATTTTTTTCTTTTTTTAAAGATTTTATTTATTTATTTGATAAAGAGAGATCACAAGTAGGCAGAGAGGCAGGCAGAGAGAGAGGAGAAGCAGGCTCCCCACAGAGCGGAGAGCCCGATGCGTGGCTTGATCCCAGGACCCTGAGATCATGACCTGAGCCGAAGGCAGAGGCTTAACCCACTGAGCCACCCAGGTGCCCCATTTTTTTCTAATACCTTAGGAAAAGGGATGTAATTTTTCCTTTGTCCTTTATTTTTAACAGTGAAGGCATTTAAAGTTGTAGGTTTTTCTCAGAGAACAATGTTTGCATGCACACAGGTTATGATACGAAGTTTTCATTATTTACAGTAGTTTATAATATTGTCTTGGGTTTCATTTAGAAACATAATTTTTTTTCTTTATTTTTCTGAAGTTTTTATTTAAATCCCAGTTAGTTAACAGTTCAGTTAGGGTTACTTCGTTTCATGTGTACAGTATAGTGATGCAACACTTCCATTCAACACCTGGTGCTCTGCCTTAATCTCCAAGTGCCCTCCTCAACCCTAACCCACGCTCCTCTCCTCTGGTAAACATCAGTTTGCTCTCTTAAGAGTTTGTTTTGTGGTTTATCTCTCTTCTTCTTTGCTTGTTTTGTTTCTTAAATTCCACATATGAGTGAAGTCATATGGTACTTCTCCTTCTCTGACTAACTTCACTTAACATCATACTCTCTGGCTCTGTTCATGCCATTGCAAATGGCAAGAGTTCATTCTTTTTGATGGCTCAGTAATGTATATATATATATGTACACCCCACATCTTATCAGTCAGTGACTCTTGGGCTGTTTCCATAATCTGGCTACAGTAGATAATGCTGCTATAAACATTGGGGTGCATGTATCCCTTTGAATTAGTCTTTTTGTATTTGGGTAAATAACTAGTAGTGCAGTTGCTGAGTTGTACATCGGTTCTGTGTTTAACTTTTTGAGGACCCTCCATACTGTTTTCTAGAGTGGCTGCACCAGTTTGCATTCCCACCAACAGTGCACCCTTTTTCCACCTGTGTCTTGCGTTGTTGGGTAGCCATGCTGACTAGTGTGAGGTGGGATCTCATTGTGGTTTTGATCTAC
Source organism: Lontra canadensis (assembly GCF_010015895.1). NCBI lineage: Eukaryota > Metazoa > Chordata > Mammalia > Carnivora > Mustelidae > Lontra > Lontra canadensis. The sequence continues at coordinate 1,478,546 of NW_022631168.1, read as the reverse complement.
ATCTCCCTGATGATCAGTGATGTTGAGCATCTTTTCATGTGTCTGTTGGCCATCTGGATGTCCTCTTTGGAGAAATGTCTGCTCATGTCTTCTGCCCATTTTTTAATTGAATGATTCATTCTTTGGGTGTTGAGTTTTATAAGTTCTAACTTTTACTAACCTTTTATCAGCTATGTTATTTGCAATTATCTTCTATTTTGTAGGTTGCCTTTTAGTAGTGTTCCATGATTCATTGTTTGCATATAACACCCATTGCTCATTGCAACACGTGCCTTCAATAGCCATCACCAGGCTATCCCATCCACCCACCCCTCTCCCCTCTGAAACCCTCAGATTGTTTCCTGGAGTACAGAGTCCATAGTCTCTTACAATCATCTCCCCCTCTGATTCCCCCCCCCCCGCTTTAGTATTCCCTTCCTTCCCCTAATGTCCTCCATGCTATAGACATTTTTAACAATGTTTGTTCTTCCAATCCATGAACATGGAGTTTTGTTTTTTGTTTTTTTATTTTTTACATCTCTTTGTGTCCTCTTCAGTTTCTTTCATCTGTATTTTATAGTTTTCAGAGTACAGGTCTTTCAACTTCTTTGGTTAGGTTTATTCCTAGGTATCTTATTATTTTTATCTTATTATTATCTTCTTTTCATCTTATTATCTTATTATTTTTGGTACTTATTATTTTGATTGTAAATGGAATTGATTCCTTAATTTCTCTTTCTGCTGTTTTATTGTCGTTGTATAGAAATGCAACATATTTCTGCATGTTGTATATCCTGCGACTTTACTGAATTTGTGTGTCAGTTCTAGTAGGTTTTTTGGTGGAGTCTTTCAGGCTTTCTACATAGAGTAGCATGTCATCTACAAATAGTTGAAGTTTGATTACTTCCTTGTGGATTTGGATGCTTTTTATTTCTTTCTGTTGTCAAATTGCTGTGTGTAGGACCTCCAGTACTATGTTGAACAAAAGTGGTGAGACTGGACATCCCTGTTATGCTCCCTGACCTTAGGAGAAAAACTCTCAGTTTTTCCCCATCGAAGATGTTGTTAGCTGTGGGTTTTTCATAGTTGGCCTTTATTATGTTGAGGTATGTTCCCTCTAAACCTACTTTGTTGAGGGTTTTTATCATGAATAAATGTTGTACTTGTCAGGTGCTTTTTTTGCATCCACTGAAATGATCATATGGTTCTTGCCCTTTCTTGTATTAATGTGTATCACATTGATTGATTGAATATTGAACCACCCTTGCAACCCAGGAATAAATCCCACTCAATCATGGTGAATGATTATTTTAACGTACTGTTGGATTTGGTTGGCTGGTATTTTACTGAGAATTTTTGCATCCATGTTCATTGGGGTTGTTGGCCTGCTATTCTCTTTTTTAGCGGGGTCTTTATCTTGTTTGGGAACAGGGTAATAGATTGAATTTGCAAGTTTTGCTTCCTTTTCCGTTTTTGGAATAGTTTGAGAAGAATAGGTATTAACTCTTCTTTAAATGTGTGGTACAATTCTCCTGGGAAGCCATCTGGTCCTGGAGTTTTGTTTGTTGGGAGATTTTTTTATTACTGATTCAATATCTTTACTGGTTATGAATCTGTTCAAGTTTTCTATTTTTTCCTGTTTCAGTTTTGGTAGTTTATGTGTTTCTAGTGCTGAATCCATTTCTTCTAGGTTGTCCAATTTGTTGGTGTGTAGTTTTCAATAACATTCACTTACAATTGTTTGTATTTCTGTGGTGTTGGTTGTGATTTCTCCTCTCTCATTTGTGATTTTATGTATTTGGATCTTTTTTCTTTTTGATAAGTGTGGCTAGAGGTTTATCAGTTTCATTAATTTTTCCAAAGAACCAGCTTCATTTAGGAGAATGAATTTTAATAGCATTTTTATTTGTCAGTTATTTCTTAGTATTTGGATCAACTTTGAGTATCATAATAGTTTCTTCTCGCTGTGTAACACATTACCTCAAACTTTACAGCTTTCAACAACACCCAAGTATTTATTACAATTTTAGTGGCTGAGAAGCCAGGCGGGCTGGCGTGAGCACCCTACTCAGGGTCATACAAGACCAAAATCAAATTGTTGACAGGGCTGCCATCATTACTGGAATTCATCTCCTTCTCTGAAGTTCCACGTAGGGCCCTTCATCCTTAGACTAGTCTTTCTCATGCTTTAAATCATTCTGACTTCAACTTCTACCTCATCTCTCTGACCTTTTCTGCCTTCCTGTTGCACTTTTAGGAACCTTATGATTACTTTGGGTCCACCCAGATATATCAGGATAATCTCTCCTTCTCAAGACCAGCTAATTAGCAACTTTAATTCCACCCACAAAGTTTCTTTAGCTGTGTAAGATAACATATTCATGAGCATAACACCAAAGGGGAGAGGCAAAGAGAAGCAAAATTTTGCCTACCACAGGTATAATTTACATACAGTGAAACACACAGATTTTTAATGTGCAGTTTGGTAAGTTTTGACAAATGCATACAAGTTACATCACCGCCACTTTAATCAACACACAGAACATTTATATCAGTCCTTCCGCAACTTTCCGATGAGTCTCCCTATCCTGAGCTGGCCCTTGGCAACAGGCTGCTTTCTGGATTCATTTTTGACTGTTTAAGATTTATATATCATTAGAATTATACAGTATGCACTCTTCAGTGTCTGGCTTTTTATGTTTACCATCATGATTTAGAAATTCATCCAGATTGTTGCACAAAGTAGTTTTATTATTTGTGTTGCTGATTGCTGCTTCATTATGGGAATATATCACAATTGGTGTGTCCGTTCACTACCACATGACATTTGGATTGTTTTCAGTTTGGGGGCTAATAGAAAGACACCTGCTGGGAGCAGTCCTGTACAAGCTTTTGTGTGGACATCTGTTTTCATTTATTTTAGTCAGATGTCTAAGAATGAAATTGCTGGATGATACGGGAAATGCATGTTTAACTATAAGAACCGCCAACCGCCAATATAACCATGTTATATTCCCACCAACTACACATGACAGTGCCAGTTGCAACACATCCTGGACAATACTTGATGTTGCCAGTATTTACGTTAGTTATTTTAATGACTCTGTGGTGGTATCTCACTGTAGGTTTAATTTGCATTTCTCTGATGACTAAAGATTCTGAGCACCTTTGCATGTGTAACTGGCTGTTCCTGTATTTCCTTTGATGAACTGTCTGTTCAGTTTGGCCCATTTTGAAATTGCGTTGTTGGTCTTGTTATTTTTGAGAATTCTGTATATATTCTGGATGTGTTTTCAGATGTACTCATTTTAAATATTCTATCCTAGCACCGAGTTTTTCATTTTGATGAAGTCCAGTTTATCTATTTTTTTTCCTTTGGTTCCTTGTGCTTTTGATGTCTTGTCTAAGGAACTGTTGCCAAGTCCAGGGTCACACAGAATTATGCCTATATTTGCTCCCACGAGTTTTATAGTATTAGCTCTTATATTTAGGCCTTGGATATGCTGAATTAAGTTTTATCTGTAGTATGAGGAATGGATTCAAGTTCCTTCTATAGTCTATATACTCTGCAGTTGTGCAGTGTTAATGACCCTAAAGTAGAGGCCCAGATGGTCAGTAGCCTGATCTCTAACTGAACAATCAGCCACTTATCCATTAATGTAGGTCTTGTTAAAAATTATTAAAATAATTGTACTTACTACATTGTATTTTGTACTGTAGCTTCCATCTAGCATACAGCCTGTGCTATAGTGAATTCAATGGAGAAAATGATTTATTTGTCATCTGGCTTTCTGTTGTTGTGTGGGCGGTCACATGTATTTTTACCGGGAAGAAGTTGATAGAATTTTTATTTTGATGATACCATTTTATAGCCTGGATTATTTTGATACTGATTAACAGGATAAGCTGACTCTGGACACATCCTGACAACCTCTGCCAAGTTTTGAAATAAACATCTGGGGAAATTCAGCTTTATATTATCTGTTCCTGCAGCTGCTCAACTTCTTCTTAGCAAAGGTCAGGGAATATAATAGGTTTTCCGATTCTTTTTAGATAAAATGTGAAAGAACAGTTCATGTGAAGGACATTGTTGCTAAATAGATTTGGCAAGATTTAAATATCGAATCCCAAGGGAAATGCATAAACAAAAATCCCACAGAAGTTAGGAAGGAGTAAAACCCATGAACCCTGGAACATTTTGTCACTGTGCAGATTACTGTGAAACTGACACAGGCACATACATCACGTGTTACTGCACCAGTGGAAACTCTTCACTCTAACAGAAAAGGTCCTAAATATGCACATCTCAGAACTGAATCAGAGACCTGGGTGGTGCTGATGCTCTTAGGAATGGCCCCTTGAATAGCGCCTAGTCTTTCTGTTTCTCTGTCCCGCAAGCTTATTTCTTTTGCCTCTGATTTTTGCCTCTTTCCTTAGAGGAAGAAAGGAAGTGTTTCTGTGTGTTCTGAATCCTGTTCCCTCTAGTAAACATTCTGTGTGTCTTACATTTTCAGTTTAGTCAGAAATATTAAAGTGGAAGTACAGTACTCTTGGACGTCAAAATACCTGTCTCTTGACATGGGTCTCAGTTTTGTTAGAAAGTGGTGGAAGCTTTGGAAAAACTGGGTTGGAGTAGACTCTGCAGAACCAAGGAGACAAAATGGAAAAAGGGGGTGAGTTGATGAGTGTGGAAGGGCATAGTTCTCAAAGTGGCTGGGAGATGGGACAAGTGGACTGAACAGAGGGGTTCAATTGATGGTATGGGCACCAGATGATACTGTTCAGTGACTACAAGCCATGTAGGTTTATGCCAAGGGAAGTTTTAGAGATGGATGAAATTAGAGCACATTTAAATATGAATTAATATGGGGTTGGGCTCCCTGGAAACGGACTGTGAGGGTTAGATGGCTGTGCGGGAAGTTTTTTGAGAGCGCTCAGAGGACCTGCACCCTAGAAGGGGAGGACAGGGAAGAAGTGGGGGTGGGCCCAGGGAGAAGCTGGGCTGCGGTGCAGGCTGATCCCACAGGGAGCTCTGGAGCTGGAGTGACCTTCTGAGTCGTCCCAAGTCGGGCTGCCTGTGGTGGGCCTTGTTCGTCTCCATCCTGATCCATCTTGAAGCACCACTTACCTCACATTTTGCCAACACTGGGGTGGCCCATACAGAGGCTGGTTGATGTTAATTGCCAGTCATCTTGTCCAGGGTCGATGCTCTCTGGTGGCATTAACGTACAATGTGAAGATTTGTACCTCTACTTCAGATCATACCCAGGGTCGCGTAGGGGAGCCCTGATGACCAGCTGCTAGTGGAGGAAAAAACCTGAGCTTTATTTACAGATGGGTCAGCTTGATACATAGGTGCAAAGGTGCTTTCAGTGGCTGGAGGGTCACCCTGTGCCTCTCCAAAGAGGTCTCTGGGTTCCTAGCTGCGCTTCCACTGGGAAGCACCTCGGCGCGTCCTAAGTTCTTGGGAGTCCCCCACGGTGTCCTGCTGACGTGGTCCACTGACCTTGGGCGGCGGCTTTGTCACAGATTCACAGCTGTCACGGAATGTCCAAAAACAACGCAGATAAAAAACATTCTTTCCAGCAAACATTGTTCGAATAATGAGAACATCTGTGCTTCCTTGAGTGATTTTGTAGCTTTTTAAGCACACAAATGAAAGAAAAAAGAAAAGGATGTCTGCTTTTTTACTCTTTGTGCATGTGTGCAGGCATGCAGGAAGTTTATAGGTACTTATCGAGGCTCGCTAAGTATCTGAATCGTTTCCTTGGGCTGTTGTGACATATCAGGGGCTCAGTGCTCGTCTCTGTGGCTGTCAAGGTGGACACTCCAGCAGCAGTCGCTGGAGCAGCTTTGGTGAGTCTGTGATGTCATGTCCACGAGCAGGCTCCACCGTGGCTCCTCCATTCATATGTCCATTCTGGCGGGGTTGGAGTTGCAGTGACTGAGGCTTGGTGCCTTTTTTGTGGTGGATACTCTCCACTTTTTCATTCTTTGATGCTCTTCCTTTCTTTATGTAGATCTGAGTTCTTAATTTTAATTTTAATTTCCCTCTCTCTGTGTAGTTTGCTGTAATATTTCTTGTAAGACAGCTCTACTGGCAGCAAATTCCCTCCATTTTTGTCTGTGTGGGAGTTGTTATTTCTCCATCACTGTTGAAAGATAATTTTGCAGGTTAGAGAATTCGAGGTTGGTTGTTGTTTTTCTTCCTCCCAACACTTTAGATATGCAACACTCTACTCTTTTCTTGCTTGCATGGTTTCTGAGGAGAAGTTGTATGTAATTCTTTCCTTTGTTCCTCTTTGGGTAAGGTGTTTTCCCTGTGGATTCTTTCAAGATGTTTTATTTACCTTTGATTTTCTGAAGTTTGAATATGATATGCCTAGAAATAAATAGTTTTGGAGGGCATTTGTCCTGCATGGTGTCCTCTGAGCTTGCTAGATCTGTATGTTGGTGAATGACATTAATTTGGGGAAATTCTCATTATTGCTTCAAATACTACTTCTGTTCCTTCCTTTCTTTCTTTTTCTTCTGCTATTCCATCGTATGTATTACAACTTTTGTAGTTGTCCCACAGTGCTTGGATATTCTAATCTGGTTTTCATCACTCTGTTTTTTTCTCTTTGCTTTTAAACTCCTGTGGTCATAGTTTCAAGCTCAGAGATTCCTTCCTTAGCCATATCCAGGCTACTCATGATTCTGTCAAAGGGACTCTTGGGGTTCCTGGGTGGCTTAGTTCGTTGAGCATCGGATTCTTGATTTTAGCTCAAATCATGATCTCAGGGTCGTGAGACTGACATTGGTCTTCATGCTCAGCAGAAAGTCTGCTTGAAGATTCTCTCCCTCTACCCCTTCCCCCATTTATTAAAAAAAAAGTTCATTATTTATATAATAAATAAAATCTTCGTTATTTTTATTTTTTTAATAAAATCTTTTTAAAAATACTAAGAGATTAATATCCAAAATGCACATTTCTCCCACTATCTGAAAGTTTGCTTTACAATGCTTTGCTTTTACAAACTACCTACTTTAGTATCTATTTTCACTAACTAAAAAAAAAAAATCTGAAGAGGATTGTGCCTTTTACAGAATGGAATTTTCTTCTTTGTTTTCTGCCATTTCAGTTTACAAAAGGTTTCATAGGCATGTTCTACTTTTGGATAGCAGGGGAAACCTGTATATGGAGAACTCCTTAAAACTCAATAAGAAAGAGGTGCCTGACTGGCTCAATCAGTGGAGCATGGGACTCTTGGTCTCAGGGTTGTGAGTTCAAGCCCCATGTTGGGAGTAGAGATCACTTAAAAAATAAAATCTTAAAAAGAAAAAGTAAGCAGACAACCTAATTCAGAAATGGACAAAACGGGGCGCCTGGGTGACTCAGTGGGTTGAGCCTCTGCCTTCAGCTCAGGTCATGGTCCTAGGGTCCTGGGATCGAGCCCCGCATAGGGCTCTCTGCTCAGTGGGGAGCCCGCTTCCTCCTCTCTCTTTCTGCCTGCCTCTCTGTCTACTTGTGATCTCTGTCAAGTAGATAAATAAAATCTTATAAAAAAAAAAGAAATGGACAAACCAGACTTGAATAGACATTTCTCCAAAGAATGTATACAAATGGCCAATAAGCACATGAAAAGATGCTCAAACTCACCTAGGGAAATACAAATTAAAACCACAAAGAGATAGAATCTCTCACCCATTAGAATGGCTATCATACAAAGAAAACCAGAAAATAAGTGTTGGTGAGGATGTAGACGCATTGGAACACTTCTGCACTGTTGGTTGGAATATAAAATGGTGGTGCCCCTGTGAAAAAGAGGATGGTGACTCTTAAAAACTTTTTGAAAATCACCATATAATCCATTAATTCCATTTCTGGGTATTTACTCAAAACAATTGAAAGCAGGATCTTGAAGAGATATGTGTATAACCCTGTTCACAGCAGCATTATTCTCAATAGCTAAAATGTGGAAGCAACCCAAGTGTCTGTCTATGGACGAACGGATAAACAACATGTGGTCTATTCATACAATGCAATGTTATTCAGCCTTAAAAAGGAAGAGAATTTTGACACCTGCTACAACATGGATCAATCTTAAGGACATTAAACCAGTCACAAAAAGACAAGTAACTTATAATCGCACTTATATGAGGTCCCTAGAATGGTCAAAATCATGGCAACAGAAAACAGAATGGTGGTTTCAGAGGCTGAGGGGAATGGAGAAGGACAAGTTATTGTTTAATGGGTATTGAGTTTCAGTTTTGCAAGGTAAGAGTTACAGAGCTAGATGGTGGTGATGGTTGTACTTAGTACCACTGAACTATATACTTCAACATGTTGAAGAGTGAATTTTATGTTTTATGTGTTTTACCACACTAATTAGAGCCCCCTGACACCTTCGCCCCAAGCTGAGCTCTGAGATGAGTGCACTAGGCTTCAGGGGAGTGACAGATGGAAACTGCCCTTGTTGGAATTACAACCAAGTCTACAAATGTTGAGAGGAGACATGCAAATGAAAACTTAATTGTTTCTGACATCAGTCAGACTGAAAAAGCATTGGTTTGCAGACCCAAAATTTATGCAGAGGACCAGGAAATGGGTTTGACACCAAGTAGTAAGGGTGGGGGTCCCTGTCTGGCCATTCATCCAGGTTCCTGGAACCTTGTCCTTATCCAGAAACTGGAAGGGGCTGGCTGGGTGGTGCCTGAGCTTGCTGTCCACCGTGGGATTCTAGACCCTGACACTTGGCAGTAACCAGGCAGAGAATGCACAGGGTTACTGGCTCAGCAGTTCAGACCACCTGGGGCACTGAAATGCATCCGCGTGTCTTTTTATAATGAGGCCCTCTACTCTCTTCTTACCCGTTTCTATCCTATTTACCAAAACAAACGTTGCCATACAAACCACAATGTAAGGAGAACCCACCCACTAGGTTTCATGTACACATCCCCCATTCTGCTCTGAAGGACCAGCCGCTCTTTCCTTCCTGGTGTTACTACAAAGCAAAGGTTGGATATTAAATGGAGAATGAAAGGGGGATCAGTTGAACTAACATGCATGATTTGTGATTTATTTTATCATATGGCACCTAATGTATCAGTGTTTTCATCTTAGCACAATCTGTGGTAGGTCTTAGCATGACCTACACCAACCTAAACCAGTCTCACTGCAGGTTTAATTTGCATTTCTCTGATGACTAAAGATTCTGAGCACCTTTGCATGTGTAACTGGCTGTTCCTGTATTTCCTTTGATGAACTGTCTGTTCAGAGTTTGGCCCATTTTGAAATTGCGCTGTTTTTGTCTTGTTATTTTTGAGAATTCTGTATATATTCTGGATATGTTTTCAGATGTACTCATTTTAAATATTCTGTCCTAGCACAGAGTTTTTCATTTTGAAGGTGAGTCAAGTGTCCTCCTGTTCTGTCATCTCAGGGGTAAAGGAAAATTGAATGCAAAGTCTCACAACTAGTGACGGGTATACTCAGGATTCAAACCTGGGCCAGCAGCATGGACATTGACAGGATGAGAAGCCATGTTCTTAAGTATAATGACCACTTGTCAGGTAGAGAGAGGGGGAAATGTTGGGAACCCGTCTATAGTAGGGATTTATATAGTTTCCAGTTTGCCTTGTTAACAGTAGAGGAGGGTGGGATGGAAGCTTTACTTCCAGCTGCTGAAAAGTGGGTTCAAACAGGGTCCACCAAAATGAATGACTTTTCCCTTTCTTCACACAGGTTTTCTCCTAGGGTGCCAAGTTCTTTGCCATTCAACACATCAGTCATGTACAAAAAGACTGTGTTTGTAGAGTTTACAGATGACCTTTTCAACATTGCCAAACCCAGGCCACCGTGGATGGGTAATATAAACAATATTGACTGTTTATTATGGAACTGAGTATCTGATGCTCGAGCAAGGATTCCCCAGGCCTCCCTTACTACCACCTGTTGGGGAAATACTGACTGAAGAGTCTGTCTCTTTGCTGGGCTTTCCTCCTCTGCTTGTTCTCTGGATGTCGGAGTGCTCTGGGTCTTGGACCTGGGTTTGTTCTGTCTTCTCTTTACCTTCGATCACTAGCTGATCTTACCCAGTCTCCCAATTTTAAGACATCTCTATGCCAGTAACTCCCAGGTTTAGATCTTCAGTTCAGACTGCTTACTTGATACGTCCTCTCAGATGTCAAATAAGCATGTAACAGGATATCAGAATGAGACATCTCCTACCTGAGAATTATTTTGGAGAATTATAGGTGATAAATATCCCCAAATTCTAAAGAGAGACTAGGAGCAGCTAGCTGGCTCAGTCAGTAGAGCATGTGACTCTTGATCCTGGGGTTGTGAGTTCAAGCCCTACGTTGGGTGTAGAGATTATTTTAAAATATTATAAAAGGTTAGTTTTACCCAGTTTGAAATTTTGGAGTAAGAAAAAGGAAGTAAATTTTATTGAGGTGGAAACAAACCATGAGAGACTCTTAACAATAGAGAACAGGCTAGATTGGTGGTGGATATTAAGAAGGACACATGTTATTATGAGCACTGGATATTGTATAGAAGTGACGAATCACTGAATGCTACTCCTGAAACCAGTATCCATATGTATGTACGTGTGTGTGTATGTGTATGTTTATATTTATATATATATATACACACATGCATATTTTTATAAATGTACATATGTGTATATATATGTATTTAGAGAAGGAGAAGGAGGAAGTAGAGCAGAGAGACTCCCAGGCTCCACACCCAACACAGAGCCTGATGCAGGGCTTAATCTCAAGACCCTGAGATCATGACCTAAACCGACATCAAGAGTCATACGCTTAACCAAGCAACCCACCCAGGTGCTCCTACTCCTGAAACCAATATTCTACTATATGTTAACTAACTAGAATATGAATTAAAATTTGTTCAGGTGGTGGCCCCAAATTGGTCCTGCAACCCTCAGCCCATCTTGCACCTCAAGCCTAAGTAAAAGGCGGCAAGGCACTTATGAAATAATTTAGATTTGAGGATTTCTTTGTTAACCATATTTGGTGATTTGTATGTTTGCCTCCCCATAGTGGGAGGGAGGTTTCACCCTCATGCCAAGCTGTAGTGAGGGAAGCTTTAAGAGAACCACGTAGAAGTTTTGACATAAGACCTGTGGAACTCATAAGACTCTGACTACTTCCTGCTTTTTATCTGAAAAAAACATTCAAGGTCAGAGACTTGGAAGAACTTCCCCTGATGGCATAATAAGGAAAGTAGGTTATAGCAGTGTGAGATGAGGAAGGTCATAGAACAAGATTTGTCTCAAGAAGACCCCGTCTGGGGGTGCCCGAGTGGCTCAGAGGGTTAAAGCCTCTGCCTTCGGCTCAGGTCATGATCTCAGGGTCCTGGGATCGAGTCCCACATCGGGCTCTGCTCAGCAAGGAGCCTGCTTCCTCCTCTCTCTCTGCCTGCCTCTCTGCCTACCTGTGATCTCTGTCTGTCAAATAAATAAATAAAATCTTAAAAAAAAAAAAAAGAAGACCCCGTCTGATGGGGCGCCTGGGTGGCTCAGTGAGTTAAAGCCTCTGCCTTCGGCTCAGGTCATGATCCCAGGGTCCTGGGATTGAGCCCCACATCAGGCTCTCTGCTCAGCGGGGAGCCTGCTCCCCCCCCACTCTGCCTGCCTCTCTGCCTACTTGTGATCTTTGTCTGTCAAAATAATAAATGAAATTTTTATAAAAAGAAGAAGAAGAAGAAGAAGATCCTGTCTGAGAGGTCTTCCTGCCAGGGCTAGGTGACCCCAATAGAAAACGTCTCTGATTGTATTGCCAGAAGGAGAAAGTGGCAAGAGAGAGACTAGGGACAGCTGGAGAAGGGATGGTTGGGAAGGGGAGAGTCTCCAAAGAACTCATACAAGTGCCCTAAGAAAGAAAGAGACAGAATTTTGGCACATCCCACAACCAGGCACTAACAAAGCCACATTATCACTCTTCTTTCCAAGAAACATCTTGTCTTCGTGCCTCTTTTTGTACTCCCATCCTTTTCTCACTAGCTCCAAGCTTCAAAGGTCAGGAGGCAGTAAGGTGAGTGGGAGAGGCAGATTAGGACAAGAAGATAAGAAAGCTGGAGGAGGGACGGACCCTTAAATTTCAGGACACACCAAATGTTTGATATTAAGTTAGACTAGTATCACTGGACTGATATGATACTGCTAATATGTGGTGGTTACTGGAAAAAATTTGGGATTGTTCAAAGTGCAAGAGGGGAAACTCCACTTAACACAGGGTTTTTTTTTTAAGATTTTATTTATTGGGGCACCTGGGTGGCTCAGTGGGTTAAAGCCTCTGCCTTTGGATCAGGTCATGATCCCAGGGTCCTGGGATTGAGCCCCACTTTGGGCTCTCTGCTCCGTGGGGAGCCTGCTTCCTCCTCCTCTCTCTCTGGCTGCCTCTCTGCTTGTGATCTCTGTCTGTCAAATAAATAAATAAAATCTTTATTTATATATACATATATAAAGATTTTATTTATATTAAAAGATTTTATTTGACACGAAGAGAGAGAGTACAAGCAGGGGGCAGTGCAGAGGGAGACGGAGAAACAGACTCCCCCACTGAGTGGAGAGCCCAATGCAGGCCTCGATCCCAGGACTCCGAGATCATCACCTGAGCCAGAGGCAGACATTTAACTGACTGAGCCACCCAGGTGCTCCTCCGCATAACACAGAATCTATGAAAAATAAATCTCTTTCATATTTTTGTCCCTTTGAATCTACTTCATTCAATAAATTATTTGTAGGCATCTTATACTTAATGTGTCCATAAGTCAGAAGTCTTGATTTTCTTACTATTCTGAATCGTGGCCTGACTAGCACCCAGTTGCACAAACCCAAACCTCAGGAATTCTCCTGGCTGCTCTGTAACTTCCAGTCCGTCAGCAAGTCTTGTTGACTCTTCATCTAAAATGAGTCCCAAGTCTGCTTTCTTCTTGTAAGTTCCAAATGCATGTAAACTCCTGTGGCTTACAAAGTCCTACATGTTATGTTCCCTGCCTGCCTTTATAACCTTATTTTCTGCTATTCCCCTGCTCATTCACACGTTACTCAACTATGTCGAGATTATTCCTGTCTCAGGACTTTTCCATTTGTTTTATCTGCTTTGGATATTATTCTACTAGATATTTAAAAATCTTGCTTCTTTTCAATTAGTCCGATCACTGCTCAAATGCCACCTCCTCAAAGATGCCCTTCCTGACCACTATGTTTAAAGGATTCCATCTTCTGCTTCATAACTTTCTAGCACACCACCATCTTTTATAGCGTTTACAACAATCAGAATATTTGTTTATTTCTTTATGTGCTTAATTACATTCTCCAGATTGTAATTTCCATGATCTGTCTTGTTCACTACTGCATCTCCAGTGCTTAGGGCATTTCCTAGAATATAATAGGAACTCAACTATGAGTTGAATGAATGGATGCATTGAGTGAATTACCAGAAATCTATCCTTACAACAACCATGACACTGAGGTGGTGATAGCAGCTTATGCATTTATTCGGTCAATTACTGCTTTTTATCAGTAATCACAGGTGCATGTTTTTCCACTGTGACTTTGGCCATCACTTTCATAATAGCAGGTTTTCTGGAGTACCACTCTCAAAGTAACCTTTAGGGGGCATCTCATTCTCACAGGTCTGCTGGGTCCTACCATCCGAGCTGAGGTTTATGACACAGTGGTCATCATACTTAAGAACATGGCTTCTCATCCTGTCAGTCTTCATGCTGTTGGTGTATCCTATTGGAAAGCTTCTGAAGGTGAGTCAAATGCCCTCCTATTCTCCTGTCATCTCAGGGATAAAGGTCTTACAGCTAGCGAATGGTGCACTCACTAAGTTCATAATACATCACCTCAGTGCTACCTGGCCATCCTCACCCCAAGACAGCTTTACACATTGTTGGCCTCTTATCAGACCTCCCCCACCTCTTTCCAGATCCTACCATTAGGAAAAAGGATATTCATTTCTTAATGAAATGCTTCGAACAAAGAAAGGTACAGAAAATAATATAGCACACAAACACGTAACCATCACCTCACTTTGCCAAATCTTGTTTTTTTTCTTTAAAGATTTGTTTATTTATTAGAAAGAGCACAGAGCCCATTGTAGGACTTCATCCCCTGATCCTGAGATCATGACCTGAGCCGAAACCAAGAGTTGGACACTTAAACAACTGCACCACCCAGGTGCCCATCTCTTTGCCAAATCTTAAAATTTCGCCATCTTTGCTTTAAGAAATTAAACATTATATAGTTGAATCCCTTTATGTAACCCCTCAGGCTCCCTTCCTCTCTATCCAAATATATCTGCTCTCTAGAATTTAATAGCAGCCCATGATCACACAGGCACCTTAACCACACACTCCATCTCCAGGGGCCAACTCAGGTTTTTAAAAATGTCTTCAGCTCTCTGGCAAGCGCAGCTGTTGGTCTGATGTTGCTTCTAGATGAAGCCAGTAGTATCTAGTGCACACTGAAGAGGGTGTCCCTATACGCCGGAGAGGCTCACTTTAGAGTGGGGACTACCCACCTGTACTTTGGAGGTGGCCTTTGGGGGCTGAAAGTCTGCAGTAAAAGTAAAGGCAGAGTAGGGGCAGTGCAGGGGTCTCCTGTACTGCTCTGTTGATGAGGTCCCGCTCTCAGATGTATAGATGTGATGGGATAAGATAAGGTATAAACGAAGAGCCCTCTCAGTGCTTTGGGCTGCTCTGCAACTCCAGAGACCATTATAAACCTGGGAAGTTATGGTGAAGTTGCTAGAAAAGTGTTTCAGTAGAAGCATAAGGCATTATGTCATTTCTTTTAAATATTCTCTACTTCTGTCCACTGAAATCACCTAGAAGCAAAGACACTTCATTAACAGTGAACACAGATAGTGCTCAATTTAGAATCGAGGTATCAAACTAATCCATGGGTTAATTTTAACATCACTAAGCATGAGACAGCCAGAAAATATCTGCCCCTGATGTGGTCTCCTCCTCCAGAGAAGAGCCAAGTTTAAAACATTTCTAAAAATGGCCACCTGGGTCACTCAGTTGGTTAAGCGTCAGACTCTACATTTTGGCTCAGATCATGATCTCAAGATTGTGAGGCGGAGCCCCATGTCAGCCTCTGTGTGAGGTGTGGAGTCTGCTTAAGATTCTCTTTTTCCCAGTCCCTCTGCCCTCACTCCCCTTCCCCTCTCTAAAAAACACTTGAAAATCTCTGTATCTCATCTTTCTGTGACCTTCACCAGTGCTCATTAAAGAGTCAGGGACAAAGTACATAACCAATGTATGTCTGTTGAGTTGAATTGATATGAACTAGGTAAAAAGATGCAATGATAGAAGTAGTATTATTGGTTAGAACCTGGAGGTCACAGTGAGAACCACTCAACCCCTCACGTTTGCATTAGTGGTCTACAACTTCTGCGGGATATATGAGGCTGCTTGATAGTCTTCCAAATTAAGTTGCAGAAAGTCTATTTCTTGTGTAGAATCTACTGGTAACAATAAACTTGCTATATTTCCTTGAGTGAACAATGCATATGGAAAGGACAGTGTTATCTCTTCTTGCTTTAGGTGCTGAATATGAGGATCAGACCAGCCAAAAGGAGAAGGAAGATGATAAAGTCATTCCTGGTGAAAGCCATACTTATGTCTGGCAGGTCCTGAAAGAGAACGCTCCAATGGCCTCTGATCCGCCATGTCTCACCTACTCATATTTTTCTCATGTGGACCTGGTGAAAGACCTGAATTCAGGCCTCATTGGAGCCCTGCTGGTTTGCAAAGAAGGTCAGTGTGAGAGAGGGTAGGACTCAGATGAAATAAGCAGGGAAGGGTCAATTATTAAAGCATCTGCGTTTTCATCTAAAAGAGGTTTCTATTCCTTAGCAACATGCCCATGGAAAGAAAATATTACATTCTATGGACTGTCTCAGTAGTTCCTTTTGTAAATTTTCTGTTAAGTTCCCTGAAAGCTTTCTGGAGATAAACACATCCATCTGTGTCTTCTGTATCCCAAAAGCATTTAAAACTTGTAGAAAAGCAGGGCGCCTGGGTGGCTTAGTCGGTTAAGTCCAACTGTTGATTTCAGCTCAGGTCTTAATCTCAGAGTTGTGAATTCGAGCCCCACACTGAGCTCTGCACTGGGCTCTGTGCTGGGTGTGGAGCCTACTTTAAAAAAAAAAAATCGGAGAAGAGTAAACATTTGTAACTTGTTCTAAAAATCATCTTAAATTTAATTAACCCTCGGGCACCTGGGTGGCTCAGTCGGTTAAGCGTCTGCCTTCAGCTCAGGTCATGATCCTGGGGTCTTAGGATGGAGCCCCACATCGGGCTCCCTGCTCAGTGCGGAGACTGCTTTTCCCTCTGCCTCTGCCTCTCCTTATGCTCAGGCTGTCTCTCTCTCTCTATCAGATAAATAAAATGTTTTTTTAAAAGGTTTTATTTATTTATTTGACAGAGATTACAAGTAGGCAGAGAGGCAGGCAGAGAGAGAGAAAGAGAGAGAGAGAGGGAAGCAGGCTCCCTGCCGAGCAGAGAGCCTGATGCAGGGCTCCATCACAGGACCCTGGGATCATGACCTGAGCCGAAGGCAGAGGCTTTAACCCACTGAGCCACCCAGGTGCCCCTAAATAAAATCTTTTAACATTTTTTCATTAAACGTGTTTTTATTTTATAGTTTAAGAGTATACACTAAATTAGGAAAGTAAACATTGCAGAATTTTCTTGAATTCTAAGTTTTTAATAGTGAAATCAGTTTCACAGGACTTTTGTTTCTCCTTTAACTATTAGTGCATGTCCCCACAATTTAGTGGCTAAAAATTACAATCATCATTTATCATTTCTCGTGGTTTTTGTGGGTCTCTCACGGAATTTGGGAGTATGTTTACTTGGTGGTCTATCTCAGGATTTTTTTTTAATGCTCTAGCCAGTTATTTATTGTTTGTGTATTTATTTATTGAAGAGAGAACAGGCACACGCATGTGGAGGGGGGGCAGAGGGAGAGGGAAAAATCCTCAAGCAGGACCCATGAGATCATGACCTGAGCTGAAATCAAGAGTCGGACACTTAAGCGACTGAGTCCCCCAGGTGCCCCCAAATGCCCTGGCCCTTTAGACTCTTCCCAGGGCTTTCTAGTCCCTGCCTTGAAGCCTTGGCTTTGGAAGAGGAAGAGAAGAGCAGGAAGAGGCACCAGAGCCCTGGCCAGACTGGAGACTCCGTATGAGCCGTTCTACCTCTCAGAATGGCAGCTGGGTGTGCAGTACTCTTGTCTAAGGGTTTCTGATGAGGCTGTAGTCAGACAGAGCTGGAGCCAAGGTCATCCTGAATGAACGTTTATTCACATGTCTGGCACCTAGGCTTGGAAAACTCAAACAGTTGGAGTTTTCCACAGGGTCTTTTCACGATGGGAGCTAGAGGGTACCCAGAAGTCTTTTTCCTTTTAAATGGACTTTGTTTTAGAGTAGTTTTTAGAGTAGTTTTAGGTTTACAGGAAAACTGGGCAGAAAGGAGAGAATTCTCAAATACCACCTGTCCGCACCCCACCCACAGCCTCCCCCACTGTCAGCATCCTGTGCCAGAGCGGTATGCTTCTTACAACTGGTGAGCCCACAGTGATGTAGCATTATCGCCCGAAGTCCTACTGTGCACGAGGGTTCACTCTTGTTGGTTTACAGGCTACAGGTTTGGACAAATGTAGAATGACACGTATCTACCGTTATAGTATCATACAGAATAGTTTCCCTATTCTAAAAATCCTCTGTGTCCCACCTCTTCATTCTTTCCTGCCCCACTCCCTAGCAACCACTGAGTTTTTAAATTATCTTATCAATAGTTTTGCCTCTTCCAGAGTGTCAAATAGTTGAAATTATACAGTACATAGCCTTTTCATATTGATTTCTTCCACTTAGTAATGCATTTAGGCTTTCTCCATGTCTCTTCATGGCCTGATAGTGTTTTTCTTTTTAGCACTGAGTAATGTTCTGTTGTCTGCATGGACCACAGTTTATCCATGCACAGTGAAGGACATCTCGCTTGCTTCCGAGTTTTAAACAGTTATGAATAAATCTGCTGTAAATATCCATGTGCAGATTTGTATGCACACATAGTTCTCAGGCTCTTCGGGTAAATGCCAAGGAACACAGCTGCTGGATCCTATGGCAAGAGTATGCTTTCTTTTGCAAGAAACCGCCAACCTCTTTTCCAAGGTAGCTCTATCATTTCGCATGAATGAGACTTCCTGCTGTTCCTCACCCTCACCAGCTTTTGGTGTTGCCAGTGGTTTGGAATTTGGCCATTCTCATAGGTATGTAGTGGTATCAAATTGCCTTAATTTGCATTTCCATGGTAATATGTGATGTGTGAACCATGTTTTTATTTTATTTTATTTTTTTTTAAAGATTTTATTTATTTGACAGAGAGAGATCACAAGTGGGCAGAGAGAGAGAGAGGAGGAAGCAGGCTCCCTGCAGAGCAGAGAGCCCGATGTGGGACTCGATCCCAGGACCCTGAGATCATGACCTGAGCTGAAGGCAGAGGCTTAACCACTGAGCCACCCAGGTGCCCCGAAGCATGTTTTTATTTAAAAGATTTTATTTGTTTTTTTGAGAGAGAAAGAGAGAGAGCACAAACCAGGGGGAGGGGCAAAGGGAGAAGGAAAAGCAGTCTCCCTGCTGAGCAGAGAGCCCAGCGTGGGGCTCAATCCCAGGACCCTGGGATCATGACCTGAGCCAAAGGTGTATGCTTCACTGACTGAACCACCCAGATGCCCCAAGCTTCCAACTCTTGATCTCAGCTCGGGTCTTGATCTCAGGGTCATGAGGTCAAGCCCCATGTTGGGCTCTGCACTAGAAGTGGGGTGAGTGAGTGAGTGAGTAAATAAATAAATAAATAATCAAAACATGTTTACATATAAAATATAAACAAATAAATTTAAAATCAAAAGAATTAATTGGCAGAAGATTGACTTAAAAAGTCAACAGAGAGGCATCTGGCTGGCTCAGGCAGTGGAGCATGCAACTCTTGGTCTTGGGGTTCTAAGCTTGAGCCCCACATTGGGTATAAAGGTTACTTAAAAATCAAATCCTTATTAAAAAAATAAAATCAATAAAATCAATTTTTTAAAAAGTAAAACTTTTTAGTCTGGATAAGATGGAAGAAACATAATGCCTTTATCTCCCATTGAGCTCAACTATAGAACCTTGACAAAATGCATAGCCCAGCCATTTGAGAATCCTAAAAATCAAATAGAACAAACAGATCAGGAAAGGCATCAGAATTTAAAGTACCACCAAACTGGCAGGGAATTTCTGTTTTTATTGCCCTTCAGTATTCCCCAAATGGGCAAAGGATGTAAATAGATATTTCTGGGGGGAAAAAAGATATAGAAATGATGAACAAGTATGTCAAAAGGTGCTCAGCATCACTCATCACCAGGTGGGAAATACAGGTGGTGGGAAATACAAATCAAAACCACAAAGAGATACCACCTCACACCTGTCAGAATGGCCAAAAGTAACAACATCACAGGGTGTTGGTGAGGATGTGGAGAAAGGGGGACCTTCTTGCACTGTTCGTGGGAATGCAAACTGGTGCAGCCACTCTGGAAAATAGGGTGGAAGGTCCTCAAGAAGGTAAACATAGAACTACCCTACAACCCAGCAATTGCACTATTGGGTATTTACCCAAAGGATACAAAAATACAGATTCAAAGACATACATGGACCCCAGTGTTTATAGCAGTGTTATCTACTATAGCCAAATTATGGAAAGGGGCCATTCATTCATTGACTGATGAATGGATAAAAAAGTTGTGATGTGGGGTATGTGTGTGTGTGTGTGTAGGAATATTATTATATGATGGAATATTACTCAGCCATAAAAAAGAATGAACGTTTGCTATTTTCAACGACAGTGATGGCACTAGAGGGTATAATGCTAAGTGAAATAAGTCAGAGAAAGACAAATACCATATGATTTCACTCATGAAACTTAAGAAACAAAACAAATGAACAAATGGAAAAAAAAAAAAGAAACAGAGAGGTAAATGAAGAAACAGACTCTTAACTATAGAGAACTCAGTGATGGTTACCAGAGGGGAGGTTCAGTGGGAGAATGTTACATAGGTGGTGGGGATGAAGGAGGACACTTGCGGTGAGCACTGGGTGCAGTATGGAACGGCTGAATCACTCTACTGT
This sequence comes from Lontra canadensis, assembly GCF_010015895.1. NCBI lineage: Eukaryota > Metazoa > Chordata > Mammalia > Carnivora > Mustelidae > Lontra > Lontra canadensis. The sequence continues at coordinate 1,458,377 of NW_022631168.1, read as the reverse complement.
ACACCTGAAACTAGTATTACACTATATGTTAACTAACTTGAATGAAAATAAAAATTTTAAAAATGTGTGTTTTACATACTGTCAATGAATAACTGGAAACCAGAATGTAAGAAGGAATGTTTACAATAGCTCCAAAAATTGAAAGTTTAGGTATCTAACAAAACATGTACATTGTCTGTATGGTGAAAACTACAAAGTAAAAGAAATCAGAGAGACATACTGTTTGTGTGCTATAAGATTCAACATAGTAAAGATCTCAGTTCTCCCCAGTCTGTAGATTTTCAGGAAGCTTTTTTTGTGGTCACAAACAAGCTGATTCTGAAATTTATATGAGAAGGCAAAAGTACTAGATTTGCTAAAATGATTTTGCAAAAGAATAAATTTGGAGTAATAATCTTACTCAATTTTACAATTTACTCTAAAGCTGCAGTAATCATAGCATGTGTTAGCAGAATAGACCTATAGATCAGTGAAATAGAATAAAAGTCCAGAAATAGGTCCCCACAAATAAGCCCAATTGATCTGGTACAAAAATAACTCAAAGGAGGCATCTTGTCAACAAATGGTGCAATGATCTTAGACCTTATAGTTATACAAAGAGTAACTCAAAATGAGTTATAGCTCTAAATGTGATATATACAGCCGTAACACTTTTAGGAAACATAGTAGAATATCTTCATGACCTGGGGTTAAGAGAAGGGTTCTGAGAAAACATCACACAATTCCTAAAAGAAAAAATTGATATATGTGATTTCATCAACACTAGTAATTTTTGCTTTTGTAATGAAAAAACACTTTTAAGAGAATGAAGGGACAAGCTTTAGACTGGGAGGAAATATTTGCCAATCACGTATCTGGCTAAGGACTGATGTGATATATATAAAAAATATGTTCACAATAATGAAGATATTTTTTGTTTTATATACGTATTATACATGTGTATTATATGTGTATGTATTATATATAAAACGTGTTCTCAAATCTCAATAATAAGGAAAAAAAAACAATTTTTTTAAATGGACAAAATAGGAGTGACTGGGTGGCTCAGTCGTTAAGTATCTGCTTTAGGCTCAGGTCATGATCCCAGATTCCTTGGATACAGCCCCGTATCAGGCTCCCTGCTCACCCTCCCCCGTGCTTGTGTTCCCTCTCTTGCTATGTTTCTCTCTGTCATAAATAAATAAAATCTTTTTAAAAAATGCTTAAAAAGGTAAATGGACAAAATATTTGAATAGATAATTCACCAAAGAAGATATACAAGTGCCAAATACATGAAAAGATGTCCAGTATCATTGGCCATTAGGAAAATGCATATTAAAACCACAATGAAATATTGCTACAAATATATTAGAATACCTAATGTGATAATTTAAAAATTGTTAAGTATGCTGTTAAGAATGCAGACCAACAGGAAGTCTCATACATTCTTGCTGGGGATTCACAATGGTATAGCCACTCTGGAGTACAGTTTGGCAGTGTAATGTTGTGATTTAAATAAAATATATATTTGGCTTTCATCTCCTTCCTGGTAGAGCTTCTAAAACCCTTGAGATTTTCTGTGACGAGGACAGTAACAATGTCTTTTGTTATGTTACTGAGGTGATTTTTGGCCTCTACACCTAAGGATGGGGGCTGATCACCGGTAGAGTCAACAAAGTGATTAGAGGGCTAGAATTTTCAGTCACACTTGGCCCCAGCCCCCCACCCCTCTCTCACAAGGGGAAAGGAGAGAGGGGCTGAATATTGAGCTCAGTCGCCAATGGCTAATGATTTAAGCAATTACACCTATGTAATGAAGATTTCATAAAACAAAAAACAAGGACAGTGTTCAAAAAGCTTCCAGGTTAACCTGTGGGAATCTACACCATCTCCGGGTAGATAGTTTCTGAATTTTACTGATACAGGCAACAAAATGGATGAATCTCTAAGGCACTATACTGAGTAAAAAAGCCAATCTCAAAAGGGTATATATTGTGTGGTTCCATTTATATGACAATCTCAAAAATACAAATATATTGCAATGGGAAACAGATCAGTGGTTGCCAAGGGTTACGGTTAGGGATGTTGGAACTGTCCTGTGTCCTGATGGTTGGTGGTTTCGTGTTAAGATCCATAGGCTTGGGGCGCCTGGGTGGCTCGGTGGGTTCAGCCTCTGCCTTTGGCCCGGGTCCTGATCTCAGGGTCCTGGGGCAGAGCCTCGCATCAGGCTCTGCTCAGCAGAGAGGCTGCTTCCCTTCCTCTCTCTCGGCCTGCCTCTCTGAGGGCTTGTGATCTCTGTCTGTCAAATAAATAAATAAAATCTTAAAAAAAAAAAGACCCATAGGTTCACACACCAAAAGTAAGAGTCAGTTTCACTGTTTGGTGATTTTAAAAATAAAATAAAAAGAATCCAAATGTTTTCAGACAGCTTTACCTGCAATTTAAATTTGTATAGGTGAGTTACTTTCTTCATCCAATCAAAGACTTACTTTCAAAGTGTCAAGAGTACAAGAAAAAAGGAGAACATCATAAACAAAACTCTTCCTGCTTAAAGTAAACCTGCAATGAAAATTTCCCAATCAAATGAAGACAACCAACAAATTCAATAATTAAAGCATGTTGGTATACATGGTGTTCACTTAAAGTGTGATTATAGGTGTTTAATATTGATTATTGTTATTTTGGTCATAATACTTTGCAAAAGTAAAAAAAGTTAAAAGCATAATAGAAATTTTCTATATTTAATTGCCTATATACATACTTGCCTTGAACAGTATTTACAGTTTTTGTAATCTTTCTCTTTTATATTTGTTCTGAACACATGCATATATATATGACATATGATTATATGAGCTTGTATTTTGCATGTTTGTTTAATTTCATTTTCTGAGTGATTCATTTTTCTTATATTTTATATAAGTACCGTTCTGCAACAAATCTGAAGTGCAAAAAAGTCATTTACCCCAAATAGTTTTAGAAGAACTGGTATAGGACACCTGACACCAAAGAAGCAATACTGTGGTCAGGTTAACAGGGTTAGGGTTAACCCAAGAGACAAAGCAATAGGTGAAGTGACATCTTCTAGTGTTGATTTCCCATGATAGGGTTCTCAAAAGAAGGTGAATGTTCTCACTTCTTTTTCAGGGAGTCTGGCCAGAGAGAGGACACAGGACTTGCCTGAATTTGTACTGCTTTTTGCTGTGTTTGATGAAGGTTAGTGACCTGCAGTCTGAACTTGGGGCTCCTAAAAAAGTAGGATATGTTAATTATGTTAATTTAATCTGGTGTTGGAGAATAAGGGCTGCTGTTGTCCAGAGGAAGTGATTATAAAGTAAGATCAGAAACTACTGTTCAGGAATGAAGCAGATGGGGATGAAACTGAGTTTCAAGAAAAAGCACAGCCTGCGTTCCATTGGGAGCTGTCCGGTAAGAAGATGGAGGAGCTGGATAACGGGCTGGGCTCATGCCCTTCCTTATACGTATCCATCTGCCTGTCGATGGACGCTCGGGCTGCATCTGTGTCTTGGCTTTTGTAGGTAATGCTGCAATAAACACAAGGTCCGATATCCCGTTGCTGGGTCATAGGGCAGCTCTATTTTCGACTTTTTGAGGAGCCTCCATGCTGTTTTCCAGAGTAGCTGCACCAGCTTGCGTTCCCACCAACAGTGCAGGAGGGCCCCCCTTTCTCCGCATCCTCACCAACACCTGTCGTTTCCTGACTGGTTAGTTTTAGCCCTTCTGATGGGTGTGAGGTGGGATCTTACTGGAACTGGCTCATCTTGAAATGGAAAGTTTGGGAGCACCTGAGGGGTGTAGCCGGTTGAGCACCCACTCTTGGCTTTGTCATGATCTCAGGGTCTTGGGATTGAGCCCCATGTCCTGCTCCACGCTCAGCAGGGTGTCTGCTTGAGGATTCTTTCTCTCCCTTGTCTCTGCCCCTCCCCCCTCTAAAAATTTAAATAAATCTTTAAAAAAGTACCGAAAGTGTATCTTCTTTAGACAGCAGTTTCCCGTTTCCTCCACCCCTCTGCTCCTGGCAGGCAGCATTGCACCGTGTCACTTAAACCTCTCTGTGTGTCAGTGTCCTCACATTGAAAACTGAAATAATAGTCCTTTCTTCGTAGCACAGTGGTGGGGATTAAGTGATTTAAGTTAAGTAACTTAGAACATGATGTGGTGCAGAGCTTCTGCCACCTCCTCCTGTCCCATCTTTTCCTCCCACACTGCCTGTTTGGAATTGAGGACCCCATCATCCCTCTCCTGACGAGTCCCCCTGTCTTTTCGCGTCCCCTGACACTCCACTCCTGATGACCTGTCTCGCTTCACTGTGCTGCTCTCCCTGCCTCTCCGCTCAGGCCCCAGCCACCTGGGGCACATTTTGTGTCACACTGAAATATGCCGTGTGCTGCTCATTCATGCTGTTACCTCTGCCTGGAAAATGAAGTGTTCCCTTCTCTTTCCGGTCTGGGTTAGAAGCCTCTTTATATGTTCCCATAGCACCTGGAGTTTCCTCCTTATCACACAAAACCATCACGGCCTGCTTGTTTGATTTTATATCCCTTTCCCTTCAAGTAAAGTGAAGTCCCTTCCCCTCTCTGTGTCTGTATTAGCCTGTTCTAATCTCTGTTACATGGTTCTTCACTCTGTTATAATTGTCAGTTTCCCTAGTCAAGCTAAATTGTAAGCAGAGAAGACACAGTCTCTGTCCTCAGGGCCTAGCCCTCAGTAGCGCTCAGTAGATGTGTTTGGCTGGGTGCTTCAGAAACCTTCAGCATTCGCTGTCAGCCGTTTACACCAAGGGCCAAGTTCAGGGAAACAGCTGTCCAATAATAATATTTACAGCGCTTTCACTGTTACTCGTTTCAGGGAAGAGGTTGGAAAGCTTTCATGTTCTTGAGTTTTCATTACTACAACCTGAGTGAAGTAATTTGGACACGGACTGAGAGCCCTTTTCTAAGATGATTTTCATTTGCTTCCTTTTAAATGACTCTGTGAATGAATTGAATGAAGTCCTCATGGCACCAACTAACCAATATTCTCCCTTCTCGTTATCGTTTGCCACCATCTCTTCCCATCTACTGTCGTGGACAAATATAGGGAGAGATAATCCGTTTGAGCAAGAAATGTCTGCCTTTTGGTAATTGTCCTCTGCCTTTCTCTTACTGACTTGGAGCGCAAGTCATCCATGCCTACTGTGCTAACAAAAATGCTTAAGCTGGGAGCAGTCTTTGCCCCATGGGAGGGAAGGAGAGAGGGAGGGTGACTCATGAGACAGACAGTTAACTGGCCCTGTCTTTGCCTCCTCTCTCATCAGGGAAAAGCTGGCACTCCGAAACAAACGAGTCTTCAGATCCGGCATCTGCTCAGGCCCGGCGTGAAATGCATACAGTCAATGGCTACATAAACAGGTCTCTGCCAGGTACGTACTCACCTGCTCCAGAAGCTGCAGGGTCAGGGCATCTAGGTGGCGCCGTCGGTGAAGCATCTGACCCTTGGTTTCAGCTCAGGTCATGATCTCAGGGTCATGGGATGGAGCCCTGCTTTGTGCACGGCCCTCAACAGTGAGTCTGCTTGAAGTCCTTTCCCTCCCCCACCCTTTCCTCCATGCACGCTCTCTCGCCCTCTCTCTGAAATAAATAAAATCTTTAAATAAATAATTTGCATTTACTATGAGAACTTTCTTCTCTGCGTCTCTTCAGACAACTCTGTGTCCCAGAGGAAAGCCCACTGAATTTGGGCATCTGGTGGGGTCTTAAACTGAAGTGGCAGATTCCTCTTCCAGTCACCTAAACACGAAGGCCTGCCCGTGAATACAGAGCTCACAGATTTCTCTTTTCTTTTACTTAAATGTATGTGGACAGCAAGGCTGAACAAATACTTAGGGGAAACCTGAAAAATAACAGGGATATGCAAAGATAAACAAAAAATAATCATAATCCCAGAAGAAAACAAGAAATACTTAGATGAGAACTTGTCGAAAGGTCTACTTAGTATTTTCATCAAGATTCAAGAAGATACTACATCAATCAAGTAATAATTTGATTCTGTGAAAAAGAATCAAACCAAGAGTGTGCTCACAAAAGTTAGGAATATGATTGTCAAGATACAAACTCAAGGGGTGCCTGGGTGCCTCAGTGGGTTAAAGCCTCTGCCTTCGGCTCAGGTCATGATCTCAGGATCGAGCCCCGCATCAGGCTCTCTGCTCAGCAGTGAGGCTGCTTCCCTTCCTCTCTCTCTGCCTGCCTCTCTGCCTCCTTGTGATCTCTGTCTGTCAAATAAATTTTAAAAAATCTTAAAAAAAAAGATACAAACTCAATAGAAGGTAGTTAGAATAGAGAAAATCTCCCAGAAAGTAAAACAAGATTTGCGATACACTTTTTTTAAGATTTCATTTATTTATTTGACAGAGAGAGAGAGATCACTAGGCAGAGAGGCAGAGAGAGAGGGAGAAGCAGGCTCCCTGCTGAGCAGAGAGCCCGATGTGGGGATCAATCCCAGGACCCTGGGATCATGACCTGAGCTGAAGGCAGAGGCTTAACCCACTGAGCCACCCAGGCACCCTTGGAATACACTTTAAAACAGATTTTAAAAACCAAAGAAATGAAAGAAGTGTTAAGGATGAAAATATTTGAGTCTTCATATTCAAATTTCCCAGAAGGATAAATAAAAAAAGATCCCCACACAGAATTATGATTGTGGAATTTCAGAGAACAAAGAAAAGATGTTAAAGCTTCCATTGGAAGAAACAGGTCCCATACAAAGGCACGAGAATTCAAATGGCTATACCATTCAGGGATTTCTAGGCCTTACTAGAAAGTTTGGACTTGAGACAAACAACAGATAATGGTAGCTAGTTTGAATTAAGATGGTGCAGGTAGTAATGATGGTGAAAAATATGTATATTTGAAAGCATCAGGAGCCAAAATATGAGACAGCTGTGCCCTAGTAGTTAACGGGGTGAGATCTAAACATACAGCTGCTTGGGTTCCAATTTAAGCAAGTTAACTAACCTTTCCAGGCATCAGTTTCCTCTCCTGATAACAATAGTTTCTACATCCATGTAGTTACTGGAGATGAATGAGTTAGAAAGTTAAAACTTATAAAATCATTTGAACAGTGCTTGATCTAAAGCAAGTGCTCAGTAAATATTAGTATTAATTATATTGCCATAATTAGTGTCAGACTGGACTTAAGAAGTGAGAGTGGTGAGAAGAATAACTCTCACTTGCGTAATTTTGATATTATTCAAACAGAAAATATTTATTAATGAGAATAAACCTTGGGCTGAGTCCTAGGTGATCCATCATTTGATGAAAGGTCAGGAAAGGAGGCAAAAGAAGGAGCTATCCAAACAATAGGGGGAAAAACCCAGAGAGGTGTTGGCACAGAGGCCAAGGGCAAAAGACCTTGGCAAGAGCTTTAGTTGGGCAGTACCCTAGCATCCTTGGAAAGTTGGGTTCCAGTCAGTAATAAAATTTGAAGGTCAGTTTGTCCATCCTATCCTAGAGACGTGTTTTCCATTTCAAGTTCTCTACTTCTTGACCATAACTGTCTTATTCCTATGTTATAGGTCTGACTGGATGTCACAAGAGATCAATTTATTGGCATGTGATTGGAATGGGCACCACCCCTGAAGTGCACTCAATTTTTCTTGAAGGTCACACATTTCTTGTGAGAAACCATCGTCAGGCCTCCTTGGAGATCTCACCGTTAACTTTCCTAACTGCTCAGACATTCCTGATGGACCTCGGCCAGTTTCTACTGTTTTGTCATATCCCTTCCCACCAACATGGTAATATCTGTTGATCTTGAAAATGAGTATTATAAATATTAAGCTCTTCTTTTACTGTCTACTGTACCTTGAATGTAAGAGGGCTTGAGTGTTAGTAGTACTGGGGAATTTTTAGTTTAAATGACTATGATGGTAGTGATGCCCAGAGCAATGAATAGCAAAGACAAGAGGATATTGCAGCATCGTGAAACTCCAGACTACTAGTGAACACGGAGGCACCCCAGCACTACCTGGAAGGAGGTGAGAGACATGGGAAATACAGAACCTGTCAGGGATAGCGGACCCTGGGAAAAGCAGTGTGGGAGTGGAAGTTGGTGAGCATACGTGAAACACCCTGTGAGCCTTTCAGACTTCTTCATGAGGACTTTGCACAGGAGTAGAGGTCCTGTCTAAGCAAGTTAGGGCAATAATACAGCCTCAAACTGTTGTTAATGTGACCTCATTTGTAGCTACAGACTGAAAATTCATGTAACACGATCACCCCACCCCCATTTTCCTTCTTGTGTATTTACTCTGCTAACTCTTTATGTTGGCTCATTCTAACATCCCTCTTCATCTTCTCCTCTGCGGTGGCCCATGAGGGTTGTTGGAGGAAAACGTCATGTGTAACAGCACTTGTTTGTTCTATCAGTCTTCAAATTCCTTGCCTTGGAAAAGAGATTTGATCTGGCTCTGCCTCCACTATTTTCCCCTTATGGTCTATGAGCAACGTTGCCTTGTTTATAGTTCTCCATAGTGATGAAGAGTAGGGGCCTCTTTCCTCATCTGTTGTATAATATTTATGAAGCTTTTGACAAGATGTTAGAGGACAAAGGAAGTTGATCCTAAAGTCACAGAGGAATAGCTCATTTACTTGGATGCAGGTTGGTCGTTACCTAGTTTGAGGAGTTTACTTAATGTTTTATTATTTTGACTTTTTCCCACTGATTTTAATCCTCATTTTTCAGAAAAATGCTTTATCCTATTGGACCACAGACATTTTTAGATCTAGAATGAATGATGTTTAAAGCCACATGAACCCCAGACTAGTTGCTTGCCTCTCCTGAAATCTACCATATTCCCCATCATCTAGTAAGGTCTGCATTAGTATCGATTTTCAAAATAGCCCTATAGCATAGCTTGGGTGGGAATTATTACTCTCCACATAGTATAAAGCCAAAGGTGAAATTGAGATTTTTGAGTAGACTTGCTGTAGGGCTTGCAACTAGTCACAGGCAGACATGCTCTTAAAATATATAACATATTGGGCGCCTGGGTGGCTCAGTTGGTTAAGCAAGTGCCATTGGCTTGGGTCATGATCCTGGAGTCCCGGGATCAAGGCCTGCATCAGGCTCTCAGCTCCACAGGGAGTCTGCCTCTCCCTCTGACTTTCACCTCTCTCATGCTCTCTTTCACTGTCTCTCTCTCAAATAAATAAAATCTTTCAAAATATATATGTATATATATGTATATATATAACATACATTTCCTTAACTGTTAAGTTGTACCTTTTCATGTTTTTATGAGCTTGGAATGTCTTAAAATTTATATGTACTATGACATTTTTCCTAATAAACCATCAGTGGAGTACATACAGAAATCATTAAGCAACTGGCAGAATGGGGAGCTGGTCTGACCTAGGCATCCAAATGCTGAAAATATAGTTTCTCAAGTTATAATTAGGGAACTGAAGGGTGATAGGTTCAGAGCCAATTCCAGAAGGAATATATTCATACATATTATAAGAGCAAATGAGTGAGTATTAAAAAGGGGATAAAACATAGAATGGAGGAGAATCAGGCAGAAGGGAAGTGGTGAGTGCAAAGATCATAACCCGAAAGTAGCAGCTATGGGAGAGTGGCAAGACAAGGCTATTGGTGTGGGGAAGGGAACACTTAGGAGAGGGTGCTGAAGGCCCGGTGAGAGACAACAAAGTTGTAGAAGTTAAGGCAAGTCTTATAGGAATCTGACATTGTTGGGTTTGTCTGATCCCAGGTGGTATGGAAGCTTATGTCAAAGTAGATAGCTGCCCAGAGGAGCCCCAACTACGGATGAAAAATAAGGAAGAGGAAAATTATGATGAAGATCTTTATGACTCTGACATGGATGTGATTAGCTTTGATGACGACAACTCCTTTCCTCTCATGCAAATCCGCTCAGTTGCCAAGAAGCACCCCAAAACTTGGGTGCACTATATTGCTGCCGAAGAGGAGGACTGGGACTACGCTCCCTCAGACCCCGCCCCCAGCGATGGGTAAGCGCCTCTTAACACTTGGTATGAACTCGTCCTCATTTTTAAAAGGTTATTCCCAATTATTCAAAACAACCAATCTTCAAACCGTGTTTATGGTTAGGTACAGATGCAGGATCAAATAAGACAGCCTTACTAACGTAGCTAAGCCTCAGGTATACTTGTATTTTTCTCATGCCTTTCCACCGATTAAATCATTTCAGCTCTTTTATAGCTGGATTTTAGCCTCTCCTCCTCTACCTAGAGTTCTCCATCCCAACACCTCATCTGTTTGTGTCTCATGCAGAAGTTATAAAAATCTGTATTTGAACAATGGTCCTCAGCGGATTGGTAGGAAGTACAAAAAAGTCCGATTTATGGCATACACAGATGAAACATTTAAGACTCGTGAAGCTGTTCAGTATGAATCAGGAATACTGGGACCTTTACTTTATGGAGAAGTTGGAGACACACTGGTGGTAAGTTGAAGAGAAATAAGGTTGGGTAATTTTGAAGACAAAGTCTGGAGAATTCTGAGTTTCTAAAAGCTTCATAATTGAGCCTTGTGTTCCAATGGATATGATCTTCTAAAAATTATAAATGTTATACAAATAAATGAAGATTATAAATTTGTTTTAAAAATAGGAGTATGTAGAACACAAATATAATGCCACTCATTAAATGTGTCACCCCTTTGAAACAGTCAGTACATGATCTTTGATACATATCCTTATATAATTTTTTCCACTAATTCCTAATTTGGCTCATAGTGTGTTTTTGGATAACCTGTGAATGTAGGTTTTACTTTTCTATTTTGTTTAAAGATTTTCTTTATTTATTTGAGAGACTGAGCAAATGAGAGGGGAGCAGAGGGGCGAGGAAAAGCAGCCTTCCTGCTGAGCAGGAAGCCCAACACAGGGCTCTATCCCTGAATGGATCCCAGGACTCTGGGATCATGACCTGAGCTGAAGGCAGACATGTCACCCACTGAGCTGCCCACGTGCCCTGGATTTTACCTTTTTAAAGAGTTGTAAAGAATAATAATAATAATAAGACAAACATGTGACAGAGACTACATATGGCTCATGAAATCTGGAGCATTTACTCTCTGGCCCTTTCCAGAAAATGTCTGCTGACCCCGATACAAGGTATTAAGAAGGCTTATGCTGCAAAGAACAGGAAACTCAATAAGCCTTGGTTTAAAAAAAAAATAGGGGTTTATTTTTTCACAATTGATTTGGAGATAGAGGGTTGTTTGTGTCAACTCAGCTGCTCTGAAATGTTGTGAAGGACGCTGATCATTATACATGGAGTGTTGAGCAGAACACCATGAAACTGTTACCAGTGCCAGAGGAGGACTCCAGCTACATTCCATGCCACCTGCTAGGAAGAGAAATCCAAACACTCTGCCCACAGCATCTTGGTAACAGATATCCCTCAGCAGCCAGCGAAGGGCAGTTGGCCTCTGTGTAGCCCTCTTATGCTGAGATAGAAGGATCCCAACTCCTCCCCCAGGGAGTCTGAAATACTGAAATACTGAAAGCTGAGGGCCTGCCTGAGGGCCACTGATGCATGTGCCTAAGCAGAACAAGGAGTACTCCCTGAGACTGATCGGGCAAGGTGATAAGCCAGCCATAGGCCATGGGGGCTCAAGTCAGGGCCTGTTAAGGGGGTGTCCCAGGCCCAGGCCCGTTCTTACACGGCCAAGCAGGGGTCCAAAGACTGTGCACAAGGACTGCCTTTCCCGGTGTGGAGTTTTGTTAGATACTGCTAAAGTGCCTTCAGAAGTTCTGCCCCAATTTATACCCTCACCAAGAGTGTCTGACTGTGCTTTCCCCACATCGACAGTATCTATTATAAGCCTTCAGAAAATTTTCCAATTTGATGAGATAAGTATTTCTATATTGTCTTCATTTTCATTTCCCTGCTTAGTAGTGAAATTCCATATTGTTTCATGTTTGTTTGTTGACTATTTACATGACACCCTCTGCAAATTGCCTATTAGAATGGTCGTCTGTTGCTTACATGTTTATAAAAGGCTTTATGCAGTGTGGATATTGGCACATTGATATTTTTCAAATATTTTTCTCAGTATGTCCCTTGCACTTTTGTCCTACAAAGATTTTTAGTCTTTATACAGTCAAGATCTTCTTTTTTTTAAGATTTTATTTATTTATTTATTTATTTATTTATTTATTTATTTGAGAGAGAGATCGAGCACACGCATGAGCAGGGGGAAGAAGCATGGGGAGAGGGAGAAGCAGACTCCCCTCTGAGCAGGGAACCTGAGGCGGGACTTGATCTCACGACCCAGGGATCATGACCTGAGCTGAAGACAGAGGCTCAACTGACTGAGCCACCCAGGCACCCCTACAGTAGTCAAGATCTTTTATCAGTCTTTTTATTTATAATTTTCTGGGTATTTTTCATTTATCATTTCTGCCTTGGAATGCCTTAATCACCTCCAGATTATAAAATTTTATTCTTTATACTTTTATAGTTTTATTTTTACAATAAGGATTTTAATTGCTCTGGAAGTTACTTTTGGTTGTAGTTGATAGCGTCAAGTAAAGATTGTAATTTATAGTGTCAAATAAGGATTTCCCCAAATGAGAGCTAACTGGGCCAACTGATCCTTTCTTCACCAATTTAAAAATGCCCTTTTTTATTATATACTAAATTGCTAAAATCTGTTTTCTTTAATTGATCTCTTACCACACTGTTTTGATGACTGCAACTTTGTCCTGTGTTTTGATATTTGTACAGCAAGTCTTCCCTGATTGTACTTCTTCAACATTTTAATCCGCTATCCTTGTACAATTTTTCTTCATAAATTTTATTTACTTATTGTTAGATTATCCAGTAAAAATAGTTCAAAATGCAAAAAATGTATACAGTGAAAGGCAAATTTTTCTCCCTCCCAGACTTCTAATCCCATAGTCTGATAGGTGGTCATTACTGTCAGTTTTAATATCCTCTTCCAAAAATAGTGTTTAAATATATGTGTTTATGTTCATATTTTAAACAAAAACAGGAGCACTATGTAAATTATTCCCTACCTTGTTTTTTTTTAATTTAACAACATTTCATGTCAAGATATATAGCTTTACCTCATTTCTTTATTTATATAAGTTATGTTCAGATATCTTATTGAATCCTATTAAACTTTTGTATTAATGTAAGAATTTGAGGATTATTTTTTACTTCTTAGGTGAAAATTTTCAAACATACTTACAGGTAGAATAGCAAAATAAACTTCTTTGGACCCATCACTCAAATTCAACAGTTATTGACAAATGGCTGATCTCTTTTTATCTGTAAACACATTCTTCTCAAGTGCACATGAAACATTCTCCAGGATAGGCCATTATGCCATAGAACAAGTCTCAAAATTTTATTTTTTTTTTAAGATTTTACTTACTATTTGACAGAGAGAGAGAGAGAGAGAGGGAATACAAGCAGGGGAAGTGGGAGAGGAAGAAACAGGCCTCCCACCGAGCAGGGATCCCAGGGAACCCTGGGATCATAACCCTAGCCAAAAGCAGACTCTTAACGACTGAGCCACCCACGTGCCCCAACAAGTCTCAAAATTTTAAAGAAACCTATAATGCAATATCCCTCATGAATAGAGATGCAAAAATCTTGCACAATACATTAGTATACCAAATCTAGCAACAATTTTACAAGAATATATGCCATGACCAAGTGGGATTTATTCCACAATAATGCAGGACAGTTCAATATACGAATACTAAGGCAATATACCATATTAATCAAATAAAGAACAAAGAGCACATGATCATGTAATAGGTGAAGAAAAACAGTTTGACAAAATCCACTACCCATTCAAGATGAAAAATGTCCCAGTGAACTAGCAACTAGAAGGCAGGGTCCTTAATTTAATTAAGAACATCTAAAAAAATTTATTATATGGTGCAAGATTGTTTTCCCCCCAAGACTGGGGAAAAAATTAATGGTCTACTCTTGTCACTTCTATTTAATGTTGTATTAGAAACCAGTGCTGTAAGCCAAAAACAAAACAACAGCAACAACAACAACAACAACAAAAAACAGGAATTAGGGGCATTTGGATTGGAGAGGAAGAAATAATACTCTCTTTATTTGCAGATGACATGGTCTTATATGTAGAAAATGATTAATACATAATAAAAAGTCATTAAAAATTGGGATTGCAAGGGACATCCTTATCCTAATAAAGATGTGCGGAAAACCTATAGTCACCATCATACTTGGTAGTGAAACTCAGAAATCCTACTCTTTTTTAAATTTAATTTCTTTTCAATGTTCCAAGATTCATTGTTTATGCACCATACCCAGTGCTCCATGCAACAGTGCCCTCTTTAAAACCCACCACCAGGCTCACCAACCCCCCACTCCATCCCTTCCAAAACCCTCAGTTGGTTTCTCAGAGTCCACAGTCTCTTATGGTTCATCTCCTCCTCCGATTTCCCCCAACTCACTTTTCCTTTCCTTCTCCTAATGTCCTCCATGTTATTCCTTATGCTCCACAAGTAAGTGAAACCATATGATACTTGAGTCTCTCTGCTTGACTTATTTCACTCAGCATAATCTCCTCCAGTACCGTCCATGTTGATACAAAAGTTGGGTATTCATCCTTTCTGATGGAGGCACAATACTCCATTGTATATATGGTCCATATCTTCTTTATCCATTCGTCCATTGAAGGGCATCTCAGCTCTTTCCAGTTTGTTGACTGTGACCATTGCTGCTATGAGCATTGGGGTAAAGATGGCTCTTCTTTTCACTGCATCTGTATCTTTGGGGTAAATACTTCTGTTAAAGATCAGGATAGAACATATCTCTATTTGATATTTTAATAGAAACCCTAGCCAGTGTTCTCAGGAGAAAAAGTTTTCAGATTGGAAAGAAATAGACAAAACTGTTACTATTTGAAGATTAAGTAAATGGATGACGCTTGGTTGGAGTCAGATTTCTCATTACTGAAAAGGGTAATAATAAAATAAGACTAGAGTGCCTGAGTGGCTCAGTGGGTTAAGCCTCTGCCTTCGGCTCAGGTGATGATCCCAGGGTCCTGGGATCGGGTTCTCTGCTCAGCCGGGAGCCCGCTTCCTCCTCTCCCCCTGTGCCTGCCTCTCTGCCTGCTTGTGATCTCTCTCTCTCTGTCAAATAAATAAATAAAAATAAAATATTTAAAAAATAATAAAATCAGACTAGAATAAATCATGTGATTCTGGATTAGAGTTGGAGACATCAGTATAATTCTGAATATAATAAGAAAGTACTCAAAAAATAAGGGGCGCCTAGGTTGCTCAGTGGGTTAAACATCTGCCTTCAGCTCAGGTCATGATCTCAGCGTCCTGGGATCGAGCCCCGCTTCGGGCTCTCTGCTCAGTGGGGAGCCTTCTTCCCCCTCTCTCTCTGCCTGCCTCTCTGCCTACTTGTGATCGCTCTCTGTCAAATAAATAAATAAAATCTTTTTTTAAAAAGTACTCAAAAATAAAAGAATAGGACAATGTCAAAGGACACAGGAGTCAACTTACAAAGTTTCTAATGGTCAAGGTGGAAGAATTTGAACAATAAAATAAAGTAGTATTGGATTAAATCCCAAAGTATAAAATAAATATCCATGAATCATTACTGATATTAGTAAATGGTTAAATAGACAAATAAATGGGGAAGTAGAGACAGCTCACATTCAGAAGAGTTCTTTAAAAATTATGTAGGTATGTAATTATTTGGGTTTAATTTTTGTAAAAGGTGTAAGGTCTATGTCTAGTTTCTTTTTCTCTCTCTTTTTCTTTTTTCTTTCTTTTTTTTTTTTGCATGTGGGTGTCATTTGACTGTATTTGTATGGATCTGTTTCTGGGCTCTATATTCTGTTCAAAGGGAAGTTCTTAAAATGGAAGATGCTCCAACTTTATTGCATGAAAAAGGAGATGCTGGCATTAGGAGTTGAATCCCACATGCATATAGGTGGATTGTTTGATGGTAGGAGGACAAGGAATTTCCTTTCTCAGTGAAAACAGAAGCATCTGAGAGAGAGAATCTGAAGCCAAATATTAATCAGCTAAGTAAGTGGGAAGATGAATTTCTAAGAAACCCTAACAGGATACCTCAGTAACTTGAGTGATCATTTGAGGTTTGTGATCATGAATTTTAAAAGGCTGATTGCAGAGCTGCGTGATTTTTCTTCTAAATCATTCTGCTGCCTAAGCGCAGGCAAGGAATCAGCTCTTTAATGGGTTTTACCAAGTGAGTGGGTTTTAGGACAAGAATGCAGTTGGAAGTTGGTTTTTCATCCTCATATCGTACCCAGCCTCAGATCTAGGGACTGCGCTGATGTGTTCAGTGTTCTGAATTGCTGCTCCAGTGTTCCAGCTCTTCCAGCACTCCTCCCATTTAAAGCTCATGCAATCAGATAACGCTGACTGCCAGCCGTCGTTCAGTGAAGATTTTATCACCTGAGTCACTGTTTTCCTCTTCACTCTTGGGGAATTTAGTACCCAAATGATGGAATAAGACTGAGGGGAAATGGTGCCCTCAGCAGACATTCAAATTTCCATTAGTTTGAGAATGTGCAAGGAATATATCCTGAAATAATTGAAATAACTTTAAAGAAATGGTAATGGGCCTCTAGTGAAACACCTAAGTAGCTGTCTGAGCAATGTTATGGAAAGTCTCTCTAGGCTCAAACCCCTATAATCTGGATATAAAGTTGCTTTTGTCTTCCGAAGATAGATAATCCACACTTTTCCTGTCAGTCCTAGTTGCTTGAGGACTTGATCATGTATTTCATTTATACTTTCAGATAATATTTAAGAATCAAGCAAGCCGGCCTTATAACATCTACCCTCATGGGATCACTGATGTCAGTCCTTTGCACTCAGGGAGATTGCCAAAAGGTAAGTGGTAGATCAGTTTTATTAAGTCCTGCTGACTTGTAGATATATATGAGGTCACACTCAAGAGCACTAAAGTTACTGGGCCCTGCCACAGTTGGTGTGTACTGGATGGTCACCGTCCTTGGTGCTGAAATTTCCGTATGTAGTACATCTGTATACTTTACAATACACACAAGAAAATGCTATAATTTTTGCTTTAAACAGTTGTTTGTAGTTTTAGAAAATTATGGGGGAAAATACTCCTTCATATTCACTCAGTTATTTAGGATTACCAGTGCTTCTTATGAACCTAAAGATCCAGATTTCCATCCGGCATCACTTCCATTCAGATCATTTCTCTTCAATCTAAAGAATTCCTTTAGCATCCCTTGTAGTGCAAGTATGCTTAGACATAGATTCTCTTAGTTTTATTTTATTTGGAAGTGTCTATTTTGTCTTCACTTTTGAAGGCTAATTTTGCTAGATGGAGAATTCTAGGTTGAGAGGGCTTTTTATTCCTTTGAGCACTTTGAAAAATCTTGTTTTACTATCTTCTGGCCTTCATAATGGCTAAATTTAGATTTCATTGAATTATTCTTCCCCTGTATGTTATTGTTTTCTGACTGTTATTTTCTTCATATTTATCCTATTTGTGGTATACTGATCTTCCTGGATCCATAAAGTTATATTTTTACAAATTTGGAAAGATCATGGTCATTATTTCCTCAAAAAAAAAATTCTACCCTGTTCTCTGTCTCCTTTCCTGGGTCTCTAATTACATGAATTGTATTTTGGTATTGGCCCACAGGCCTGAATATTTTCACCATATTTTTTTCTTTTTCCATCTTATCTGCAAAATGGATATTTCCTATTGACCTATCTTCAGGTTCACTGACGTCAAACTGGAATTTCTGAGTCACGGTATATGTATTTCTGTGTTTAATAGATAGCCACACTTTTGTCCCCAAATGAAGTTATAATTCATACTCCTACTACTCATATATGAAAGTATAATTTCCCACATTATTGATATCTAGACATTGATAGTTTTTTTTAAAAGATTATTTATTTATTTATTTATTTGACAGAGAATCAGAGAACACAAGCAGGGGGAGCTGCAGAGGGAGAAGGAGAAGCAGACTCCCTGCTGAGCAGAGAGCCTGACTCAGGGCTTGATCCCAGGACCCTGGGATCATGACCTGAGCTGAAAGCAGACACTTAACCGACTGAACCACACAGGTGTCCCTAGACATTGACAGTTTTTAAAAATCCTGCCTATCTGGTGGGCAAAAAGTGGTGTCTCGATGCTGTTTTAATTTTATTTTTTATTATTTCCTAATTTTAATTCCAATATAGTTAACATACAGTGTTATATTAGTTTCAAATGTACGATGTAGTGATTCAGTACTTCCATACAACCCCCAGTGCTCATCAGGACAAGTGCCCTCCTTCATCCCCATCATCTATCTCTCTCATTCCCCCACCTACGTCTCATCTGGTAACCATCAGTGTGCTCCGTAGTTAAGAGTCTGTCTTGGTTTGCCTCTCTTTTTCCCTTCAATTGTTTGTTTTGTTTCTTAAATTCCACATATGAGTGAAATCCTATGGCATTTGTCTTTCTCTGACTGATTTTGCTTTGCATAATACTCTCGAGCTCCATCTATGTCATTGCAAATGGCAAGATTTCATCCTTGTTGATGGCTGAGTAATATTCCATATGTGTATGTACACACACACACACACACACACACCCCACATCTGTCGATGGACATCTGGGCTTGCTCCATAGTTTGGCTATTGTGGACATTGCTGCTATAAACATTGGGGTGTTAGATCACTACATTTGTATCTTTGGAGTAAATACCTAATAGTGCAATTGCTGGGTCGTAGGGTAGCTCTATTTTTATTTTTTGAGGAACCTCCATACTGTTTCCCAGGGTGACTGCATCAGTTTGCATTCCCAACATTGTAAGAGGGTTCCTCTTTCTCCACAACTTTGCCAATACTTGTTGTCTCTTGTGTTGTTGATTTTAAAGTGTGAGGTGATCTCTCATTGTAGCTTTGATTTGCATTTCCCTGATGATGAGTGATGATGAGCACCGTTTCATATGTCTATTGGCCATCTGGATGTCTTATTTGGAAAATATCTGTTCAGGTCTTCTGCCCATTTTTTAATTGGTTGATTCATTTTTTGGGTGTTGAGTTTTATAAGTTCTTTCTATCTATTGGATACTAACCCTTTGTCATATATGTCATTTGCAAATATCTTCTCCTATTCAGTAGGTTCTCTTTTAGTTTTGTTGTTTCCTTTGTTATACAGAAGTTTTTTATCTTTTTAAAAACATATTAAAATTTAAATTCAATTAATTAACATATGATGCATTATTGGTTTCAAAGGTACACACCTGTGATTCATATCTTACATAATACCCAGTTATATTACATCATATGCCCTCCTTAATGTCTATTACCCAGTTACCAGTCCCTCCACACCCCTTCCCCTCCAGCAACCCTCAGTTTGTTTCCTATGATTAAGACTCTCTTATGGTTTGTCTACCTCTCTGGTTTCCTCTTATTTTATTTTTCACTCTCCACCTATGATCCTCTCTCTTTTGTTTCTTAAATTTCACATATCTTAAAATCCACCTGTGATCATTGTCTTTTTCTGATTGACTTATTTCACTTAACTATCCTCTAGTTCCATCCATGTTATTGCAAATAGCAAGATTTCATTTTTTATGGCTGTGTTATATTCTATTGCTCACTTGCACACACACTCTCTCTCTCTCTCTCACACACACACATACACACACACCACATCTTCTTTATCCATTTGTCTGTCAATGGGCATCTGGGCTCGTAACATAATTTGGCTATTGTGGGCATTGCTCCTATAAACACTGGGTTGCACCTACCCTTCGGATCACTACATTTGTATCTTTGTATCTTTGAGGTAAATACCTAATAGCGCAATTGCTAGGTCATTGGGTAGCACTATTTTTAACTTTTCAAGGAACGTCTATACAGTTTTCCAGAATGGCTGCACCAGCTTGCATTCCCACCAACAGTGTAGGAGGGTTCCCCATTCTCCGCATCCTCGCTAACATCTGTTGTTTTCTGACTTGTTAATTTTAACCATTCTGACTGGTGTGAGGTGGTATCTCATTGTGGTTTTGATATTTATTTCCCTGATGCCGAGTGATCTTGAGTATTTTTTCATGTGTCTGTTGGCCTTCTGGATGTCTTCTTTACAGAAATGTCTGTTCATGTCTTCTGCCCATTTCTTGATTGGATTATTTGCTCTTTGGGTGTTGAATTTGATAAGTTCTTTGTGGATCTTGGATACTAGTCCTTTATCTGATATGTCATTTGCAAATATCTTCTCCCATTCTGTTGGTTGTCTTTTGGTTTTGTTGACTATTTCCTTTGCTGTACAAAAGCCTTTTACCTTGATGAAGTCCAGTAGTTCATGTGTCTGGGTTTTTTTGTTTGTTTGTTTGTTTGTTTGTTTGTTTTTTGCTTTTCATATATGGCTTTTATGATATTGAGGTATGTTCCCCCTATCCCTATACTATGGAGAGTTTTAATCAAGAAAGAATGCTGTACTTTGTCAAGTGCTTTTACTGTATCTATTGAGAGGATCACATGGTTTTTGTCCTTTCTTTTATTTATGTAATGTATCACATTGATTGATTCTGGATATTGAACCAGCCTTGCAGCCCAGGAATAAATCCCACTTGGTCGTGGTGTATAATCCTTTGAATGTGCTATTGGATCCTGTTGGCTAGTATTTTAGTGAGAATTTTTGTATCCATGTTCATCAGGGATATTGGTCTGTAATTCTCTTTTTTGGTGGGGTCTTTGTCTAGTTCTGGGATCAAGGTAATGCTGACCTCATAGAGTCTGGAAGTTTTCCTTCTATTTCTGTTTTTTGAAACAACTTCAGAAGAATAGGTATTAGTTCTTCTTTAAATGTTTGGTAGAATTGCCTGGGAAGCCTTCTGGCCCTGGGCTCTTATTTACTGGGAGATTTTTGATTACTGCTTCAATTTCCTTTCTAGTTATGGGTCTGTTCAGATTTTCTGTGTCTTCCTGTTTCAGTTTTGGTAGTTTGTATGTTTCTGGGAATGCATCCATTTCTTCCATATTGCCTAACTTGTTGGCATATAGTTGCTCATAATATGTTCTTAAAATTATTTGTATTTCTTTGGTGTTTGTTATGATCTTTCCTCTTTCATTCATGATTTTATTAATTTGGGTCCTTTCTCTTTTCCTTTTGGTAAGTCTGGCCAGGGGTTTATCAATCTTATTAATTCTTTCAAAGAATAAGCTCCTAGTTTCATTTGATCTGTCTACTATTCTTTGGTATCTATTCCATTGATTTCTGTTCTAATCTTTATTATTTCTCTTCTCCTGCTGGGTTTAGGCTTTATTTGCTGTTCTTTCTCCAGCTCTTCTAGGTGTATGTTTAGCTTGTATATTTGAGATCTTTCTCATTTTTTGAGAAAGGCTTCTATTGCTATGTCATTCCTTCTTAGGACCAACTTTGCTATATCCTAAAGGTTTTGAACAGTTGTGTTTTCGTTTTCATTTGTTTCCATGAATTTTTTAAATTCCTCCTTAATTTCCTGATTGACTTATTCATTCTTTAGTGGGATGCTCTTTAGCCTCCATGTATTTGAGCTCTTTCCAAAGTTCCTCTTATGATTGAGTTCAAATTTCAAAGCATTGTGGCCTGAAAATATGCAGGGAATGATCCCAGACTTTTGGTACCGGTTGAGACCTGATTTGTGATCCAGTATGTGATCTGTTCTGGAGAATGTTCCATCTACACTTGAGAAGACTGTATTCTATTGCTTTAGGATGGAATACTCTGAATGTATCTGTAAAGTCCATCTGGTCCAGTGTGTCACTGAAAGCCCTTATTTCCTTATTGATCTTCTGGTTAGATTATCTGTCCATTTCAGTGAATGGGGTGTTAAAATCCCCTACTATTATTGTATTATTATCATTGTGTTTCTTTAATTTTGTTATTAATTAGTTTATATAGTTGGCTGCTCTCATGTTAGGGGCAGATTTACAACTGTTAGTTCTTCTTGTTGGATAGACCATTTAATTATGATATAATATCCTTCATCATCTCTTATTACAGTCTTTGGTTTAAGTAGAAGGATTGCTTTCCAGCTTTCTTTTGATGTCCATTAGCATGATAAATGGTTCTCCACCCCTTCACTCTCAATCTGGAGGTGTCTTTAGATCTAAAATGAGTCTCTTACCAACAGCATATGGATGGGTCTTGCTTTTTTATCCAATCCGATACCCTTTGTCTTTTGATTGGGGCATTTTGATTGGCTCATTTACATTCAGAGTAACTATTGAAAGATATAATTTAGTGCCATTGTATTACCTGTAAAGTCACTGTTTCTGTATAGTGTCTCTGTTCCATTCTGGTCTGTGTTGTTTTGGGGCTCTCTTTTTGCTTATAGGATCCCTTTTTTATCTCTTGTGGGGCTGGTTTAATGATCACAAGTTCTTTTAGTTTCTTTTTGTCCTGGAAGATCTTTATCTTTCCTTCTATTCTGAATGTCAGCCTTGCTGGGTAAAGTATTCTTGGCTGCTTATTTTTCTCATTTGGGACCCTGAGTATATCATGCCAGTTCTTTCTGGCCTGCCAGGTCTCTATGGATTGGTCTGCTGCCAATATAATGTTTCTACCATTGTAGGTTAGGGACCTCTTGTCCTGGGGCACCTGAGTGGTGCAGTTGTTAGGCATCTGTCTTTGGCTCAGGTCATGATCCCAGGGTCCTGGGATTGAGCCCTGCATTGGGCTCCCTGCTCAGCGGGAGGCCTGCTTCTTCTTTTCCCACTGCCCCTGCTTGTATTCCCTCTCTGGCTGTCTCTCTCTCTGTCATGTAAATAAAATCTTTTTAAAAATAAAAGGACCTCTTGTCCTGAGCTGCTTTCAGGATTTTCTGTCTCTGAGATTTTTAAGTTTCACTATTATCTGTCGGAGCATTGACCTATTTTTATTGATTTTGAATGGGATTCTCTGTCTTCTGGATTTTAATGCCTGTTTCCTTTCCCAGATTAGGGAAGTTCTCTGCTATAATTTGCTCCAAATATACCTTCTGTCCCTGCTCTCTTTCCTCTTCTTCTGGGATCTCAAATATTCTAATATTGTTTCACTTTATGATATCACTTATTTCTTGAATTCTCCCCTCTGTGATCCAGTAGTTGTCTCTCTTTTTCTCAGCCTCTTTTTTCTCCATCATTTGGTCTTCTATATCACTAATTCTCTCTTCTGCCTCATTTATCCAAGCAGTTAGAGCCTCCATTTTTTATTGCATCTCATTTATAGCCTTTTTTATTTTGATCTGATTATGTTTTCATTCTTTTATTTCTCCAGGGAGTGATTCTCTAGTGTCTTCTATGCTTTTTTCAAGCCCAGCTAGTATCTTTATAATCATTATTCTAAACTGTAGTTCTGACATCTTACTTATATCCATACTGATTAGGTCCCTGGCAGTCCATATTGCCTCTTGTTCTTTTTCTGAGGTGAGTTTTTTCATCTTGTCATTCTATCCAGAGAAGAATAGATGAACAAGAGAACAAAATACTAAAATGGCAACAACAACCCCTGAGAAATATACACTAAACAAATCAGAAGAGACCTGAAACTGAAATAAAAAAGAGAGAGAGAAAGAGAGAGAATATAATTAGACAGGTGAACAGAATAGAGCAATATCCCAGACCCTGTGTGTATTTTGGTCTATTTGTTAGAAAACTAGATCCCAAAACTATAAAGAAAGAAAATAGTATATATGTATAAAAATAGAGTTAAATACAATGAAAAGATAGAATATAACTGTAAAAATGGAAATTAAAAGATAAGAAAAAAAAACCCAACCACCAAAAAGGAAGCATTATAAGAGCAGAGCAGAGCAATACACTATCTCCTGAGTATATTTTGGTCAGTTTGTTAGAAGAAACTACATCCCAAAATCGTAAAGAAAGAAAAACTTATACATATGAAAATAAAATTAAATACATTGAAAGGACAGACTGTAACTATAAAGATGAAAATTTAAAAAGACTTTAACAAAACAGAAAAAGGATGCAGAAAAAGAAAAAAACAACAACAAAAAGCAGAATATGACCAGACAGATGAATAGAACAGAGCCATATACTAGATTTTAGGTATATTTTGGTCTGTTAGAAGAAACTGCAACCCAAAATTGTAAATAAAGAAAAACTTTTATTTATATATATATATATATATATATATAAATAAAAAAAATAAAATTAAATACAATGAAGGGATAAAATGTAACTGTAAAAATGAAAATTAAAAAAGAATTTCAAAGGAGTTGATAAAATAAGAAATTGGCTCAAAAAGGAAAGAAAAAAATTAACTTTGAAAGACTAAAGAACCATGGAGGGAAAAGCCATGAATTCTAGGTGCTGTATTCCTGTAGTTCTGAAGTTTTGCAGTTCTCATCAATCAGTACGCTTGTTCTTGGCTGAATGTTCTTGCTGATCTTCTGGGGGAGGGGCCTGTTGTTGATTCTCAAATGTCTTTGCCTGGGGCCAGGCTGAGTACTCTGCGCAGGTTTGCTCTAGGTAGTTTTGTTCCCTGAACACTTTCCGTACAGCTTTGGAGGACGGGAACGAAGATGGCAGTCTCCCAATCACTGGCGCTGGAGCTGAGAGCTCAGAGCCCCACTTCTCAATGTGCCCTCACAGAAAAGCAGTCAATCCTCATTTGTGTCTCCCTGGTCTCTGTCCACACTCCGTGCTCACTGGGCCTGTGACCGGCCATTTCTATCTGTGGCACATGACCCCGTTTGGAGTCTCCAAACCCAGCAAACTCCTGCAGCCCACTCCTCAGCTCCGTCTCTGTAGTCGGCTTCCCCGGTCCAATACATGGGAGCTCTGCCACACTCAGGCACCCCCGGTCTTCCTGTGAGCCTGCAGGGGTCACACGTCTCTCAGTGGAGTGCACTTCTATAAGTTCTGATTTTGTCCTCCACTGGTCTATCACTTGCCAGGAGCTGGTTGACAGAGGCTCCCTGCCCGCATCCTCCACCCCCGCAGTCTGTCTTCCTAAATATCATCTCGGATTCAGTTCTCTGCGCCTCCTACTTGCAGAAAGTGGTTGCTCTTCTGTTTGTAGAGTTGCAGCTGTTCTTTGCTTCGCTCTCGGGTTGAGTTCACAGGTGTTCAGAAAGGTTTGATAGCTATCTAGCTGAATTCCTGGGACCAAATGAAATTGAGGACTCCTATGTCTCCACCATCTTGGACTCTTCTCTTCTGCAAAAGCTTCTTATCTTGATGAAGTCCTAATGGCTCATTTTGCCTTTGTTTCCCTTGCCTTTGGAGATGTATCTAACCAGAAGTTGCTGCGGCTGAGGTCAAAGAGGTTGCTGCCTGTGTTTTCCTCTAGGATTTTGATGGATTCCTGTCTCACACTGAGGTCTTTCAGCCATTTTGAGTCTATTTTTGTGTGTGGTGTAAGAAAGTGGTCCAGTCTCATCCTTCTGCATGTTTGCCGTCCAGTTTTCTCAACACTGTTTGTCGAAGGGACTGCCTTTTTCCCATTGCATATTCTTTCCTGCTTTGTCGAAGATTAGCTGACCATAGAGATGAGGGTTCATTTCTGGGCTCTCTATTCTGTTCCATTGATTTACGTGTCTGTTTTTGTGCTGGAACCATATTGTTTTGATCACTACAGCTTTGTAATACAACTTGAAATCCTCGACACACTTTAACTGCAAAACAATGTGTGAATCTTCAACTTATAATAGCTGCAAATTTAGTTTCAATTTATTGAGAAGCCTCACATGTACATATACATTTGTAAAGCCCTTGAAATAACAACATGACTTAGCAATATGTGGCTTGTTACACTCTAATCTACCAATTTAATTTACCAATATGTGGCTTGTTACACTCTAATCTATCAATTTATCTAATTTACCAATATGTGTCTTGTTACACTCTAATCATGGTGTTTTGTGGTTTGGGCATGGGTAGGTGTGAAACATTTGAAAGATATGCCAATTCTGCCAGGAGAGATATTCAAGTATAAATGGACAGTGAGTGTAGAAGATGGGCCAACGAAATCGGATCCTCGGTGCCTGACCCGATATTACTCAAGCTTCATTAATCTGGAGAGAGATCTAGCTTCAGGACTCATTGGCCCTCTCCTCATCTGCTACAAAGAATCTGTAGATCAAAGAGGAAATCAGGTGGGTTCTTGTCTTTCCAAGTTCTGGGTTTGATGGACTGATGATGCATATGAACTTCCAGCTATTTCCTATACTTTCTCAGTGTAATGCCCCCCTGTGGTCTGCAGAAAATTTAGTGGTCTGCAGTATTGGCCAATAAAAGAAATGAACTGGGTTTCTCACAACTGTTTCTGAATTTAGTTCGGTTTAATAAACCTGCGTGCTGGATAGATAGGGGAGCCTGTCCTATTATATTTCTATAATACTCATTTCCAGTCTAAAATTTCACTTTCTGGGGTGCCTGCCTGGCTCAGTTGGAGGAGTATGTGACTCTTGATCTTGGGGTCATGAGTTCAAGCCCCTAATTGGATGTAGCAATTACTTATATAACTAAAACTTTAAAAATTTAAAATTCCACTTTTTGTAATGATCTTGCTTGTTTTTACATGCTGAACTACTACTCATTTTTAGATGACCCATGCATCTGTGTCAGAGTCTAGACTTCCCCCCCCGATGTTTCATGATGGGTGACTCAGAGATACCTCAGAATGAACGCATCTGCAGCAACCAGCATAGTGCATGGCATGCAGTGGGAATTCAGTAAGGATTTGTTGAGGAAAATACAGGGAAAGATATAAAATGTTTCAGAAATGTTTAAAGAATTTAGACCATTTATGCTGCTTTGAGAAAAGAAAACAAGGGGCGCCTGGGTGGCTCAGTGGGTTAAAGCCTCTGCCTTCGGCTCAGATCATGATCCCGGTGTCCTGGGATCGAGCCCCGCATCGGGCTCTCTGCTCTGCGGGGAGCCTGCTTCCTCCTGCCTCTCTGCCTACTTGTGATCTCTCTCTGTCAAATGAATAAATAAAAAATCTAAAAAAAAAAAAAAGAAAAAAAGAAAACAAAATGTCTGCATAAGGAAAGCCTGGGTGGCACAGTTGGTTAAGCATCCAACTCTTGACTTTGGTTCAGGTCATGATCTCAGGGTTGTGAGATCAAGCCCCATGTCAGGCTCTGTGCTTCATGCAGAGTCTGCTTAGGACTCTGTCTTTCCTTCTCCCTTTGCCATTCCCCCCTCAAAACAAATAAACAAAATCTTTTTTTTTTTTTTAAATGGAAGAAGCCTAGTACTTTGCAGAAGCTCATTGCTTAGATCAGAATGACTCATGGCTGTATTGCTGAGGCTGGACCACATGTCAGTTTGGTTATTTATTACATAGGATCTTTACTAGTCTGAGAACATTTCCTTGGGTTAGAGAGTAAAGCATGTGAATTTTAAAACCTGTGGCATGCAAACCCAAAAAGCATAAACTTGGGAAAGTACCTTTCCTGACAAATTTTTCCTAATTATAGTTTTTCCACCAATTTTTTGGAAGAGGACTGAAATGTAACTCTATATTTTCTAATGTCCTCTCCTCAGCATTTTAGTTTCTGTAGTGCCAGGTTATGCAAACTGAAATTTATACATATTAGTGAAGCTTATACATTAAGTCTTAACAGAATAGATTAGCAAGTGACTAACTCATAACTTTGGTTCATGCATAAACTGCTCTTTTAAAAAGACCTTTAAACTTTTTTAACAGAAAACTTTAGATATTAGTGTTAGTTAACATTTCATGACCCATCTTGTTATTTGATTTCTGTTTTCTATTTTTAATTTTTTATAGATTGGTAGCTTTGTGGAAGGGTTCTTGCTAGATCGAAGTTTAGGAAAGGCATTAATCTTACTTGACTTGACTAACTTGTTCAAGAAAAACACTGAGTAATCACTTGGGTCTTTAAAGAATGCAAGTCCTATAATCTGAACATGGAGGGAATGAGGCTACAGAGTGTACCAGAAAATCAGCCAGCATATGACCTTGGGTCCAGAAGAAACTAGGTTTAGTGGTTCCAGTCACCCTCTCACCCTGAGGCCACATTTGATCTAAAGGGTTAGTCACTGCTGGTAGCAGCCAAGCCTACACCCGGGCCCCGTTATGTGCGTAACAGCTGTGCGATGGGGAAATTGGAATCGAACTGAGGGATTCAGTATGGATGTATCACGTGCGTGCCATCGTTTCCCCACAGACTACTAATTCTTAGGCGACAATACTGATAGCATTTCTTTCTTTCAATATGTGTCATTAACAGATGATGTCAGACAAGAGAAACGTCATCCTGTTTTCTGTATTTGACGAGAATCGGAGCTGGTACCTCACAGAGAATATGCAGCGCTTCCTCCCCAGCACAGACACTGCACGGCGGGGCGACCCCGACTTCCAGGTCTCTAACATCATGCACAGTAAGTAAAGCCGAGCTAAAGTGCAGGTGACGCGTTAACTCATATGCTGTGTGACAGTCCTGTTTCCTTAAAAACTCTTACCTGGGGACGCCTACGTGGCGAAGTCAGTTAAGCATCTGACTCTTGGTTTCCAGTTAGGTCACGGGATCGGGTCCTGTGTCCAGCTCCCTGCTCAGCAGGTACTCTGTGTGTCAAATAAATAAATAATAAATAAATAAATAAATTCCTCTTTAAAAAAGAATGAATTAGAGCAGCTACTTAAAGCAATTTCTGTGAAGTATTGTTGAATAATGTATTGCAGGTGCAGAAAAAGTGTATGTAATATGATCTCATTTTTGTAAAATAAACAATGACCATAAAAGGGAAACCATAGGTATGTATATATGTCTCTGTAGAGCATGATATGGTTTCAAGACAGAGTGGTATGTTCTGATTACTCTGGATTAGGGCTTTCCTCAGTATTTCTAATCATATCTGTAGCACTTTACTCCCACTTTGATCTAGAACAAAATTATGGGGTGCCTGGGTGGTTCAGATGGCTAACCGTCTGCCTTCGGCTCAGGTCACATCAGGTTCCCTGCTCCTCGGGGAGCCTGCTTCTCCTCTGCCTCCCCCTTGCCCCCCACCATCTCTGTCTCTGTCTCACATGAATAAATAAATAAAATCTTTTTTTTAAAGAGCAAAATTATGTAAATTATATCAAGAAAGAGTATGGCAGTATGAGTCTAGAGAAGAGGAGATTTTCTGTTTTTTCAAATCCATTTGACCATCTCTCTCTCAAGAGGGGCATTTAGCCCATCTGCCTGGCATGTATGGTCCGATTTTATTTTGTGTTTCCTATTTTTTCTGAACTTTTCTATTTCATTTTGAAGATGATTGTTCTTGAAATATTGCCATTCACACCGAGTCTGTTGTTGTTATTGGTTTTGTATAGTCCAGAATTACGGAAATAGAGTCAACACATAACATTGTGTAGGTTTAAGTTGTTAATTTGATACACATATTTTGCAAAATGATTACCACCATAGTGTTAGCAGACACTTTCACTATGTCACATCATTACCATCTCTTTTTTCTAGTGATAAATTTCAGATCTACTCTCTTAGCAACTTTCAACTATGTAATATGATATTATTAACCATAGTCACCATGCTGTACATTAGATCCCAAGAATTTATTCATCTTCTCACTAGAAGTTTGTGTCCTTTAACCAACATCTACCCATTTCTCCCATCCCCCGTCCCTGGTAACCACCCATTATACTCCCTGGTTCTCGGAGTTCGCTTTTTTAGATCCCACATATAAGTGGAATCCTACAGTATTTGATTTTCTTTATCTGATTTATTTCCCTAACCCTAACCTTTTCATGTACCTCTTGAACAATTATATGTTTTCTTTGGAAAAAATTCTATTCAGTTCCTCTGCCCTTTTTCAAAACCAGATCTGTTGTTGTTGAGTTGTAAGAGTTCTTTATATATTTTGGATATTAACCCCTTATCGGATAAATGATGCAGGTATTTTCTCCTATTCCTTAGGCTCCTTTGCATTCTGTTGATTGTTTCTTTTTCCTGTGCAGAAGCTTTTTAGTTTGCTATGACCCCACTTGTTAATTTTTCCTTTGTTGCTTGTGCTTTTGGTGTCATATTCAAAAACATCATTGCCAGAACCAATGTCAGGGAGCTTTTTCCCTATGTTTTCTAGGAGTTTTACAGTTTCAGGTCTTTTTTTTTTTTAAAGATTTTATTTATTTATTTGACAGACAGAGAACACAAGTAGGCAGAGAAGCAGGCAGAGAGAGAGAGAGAAGCAGGCTCTGCACTGAGCAGAGAGCCCGACGCGGGGCTCAATCCCAGGACCCTGGGATCATGACCTGAGCCGAAGGCAGAGGCTTTAACCACTGAGCCACCCAGGCGCCCCCAGTTTCAGGTCTTATGTTTAAGTCTTTAATCCATTTCAAGTTAATTTTGTGGTGTAATGTAAGGGTTCAATTTCATTCTTCTTCATGTGGTTATCCAGTTTTCCCAACTCCATTTATTGAAGACACTACCCTTTCCTCACTGAGTATTCTTTTATTTTCTTTTTCTTTCTTTCTTTCTTTCTTTCTTTCTTTCTTTCTTTTTATTTAATTTCTTTTCAGTGTAACAGAATTCATTGTTTATGCACCACACCCAGTGCTCCATGCAATACGTGCCCTCCGTAATACCCACCACCAGGCTCTCCCACCCTCACACCCCCTGCCCCTTCAAAACCCTCAGATTGTTTTTCAGAGTCCACAGTTTCTCATGGTTCATCTCCTGCTCCGATTTCCCGCAACTCCCTTCTCCTCTCCATCTCCCCATGTCCTCCGTGTTATTCCTTATGCTCCACAAATAAGCGAAACCATATGATAATTGACTCTCTCTGCTTGACTTATTTCACTCAGCATAATCTGCTCCAGTCCCGTCCATGTTGATACAAAACTTATTCTAAACATTTTTTTAAGAATTTATTTATTTATTTATTTGAGAGACGGAGAGCATGAGGTGGGGGCAGGAGAGGGAGAAACAAAATCCCCGCTCAGCAGGCCCCTGGGATCATGACCTGAGCCAAAGGCAGATGCTTAACCCACTGAGCCACACAGGCCCTCCCCCACTGAGCATTCTTGACTACATCGTCAAATATTAGTTGACCATGTATTTAAGGATTTATTTCCAAGCTCTGGATTCTGTTCTGTTAGTATATGTGTCTGTTTTCATGCCATGTCTGTGATTACTACAGCTTTTTTCTTTCTCCGGATGCTTTGGCTGTTAGAGGTCTTTTGTGGTTCCATATGAATAATCATCTTTTCCATTAGCATTTACCAGTAGCTCATTCTCTTTTGCTGCCTGTTTGAAATGCTGCCTTTACCATCATATATTAAATTCCCATTTATATCTGCATCTCTTTCTGGATTCTATATTCTGATTGGTATACTCATCTATACCCGCATATTACCACAGATTTAATTACAATAGATTTATAATATCTTGTAGTGCTTTGTAAGGCAAGAAAATTTGATTCTCAGTTAGTTGCACTAAGCTAGAGTTCGAGCATTGCTTACTTGATTTGTGGACCACCGCCCTACAAAATAGACAAATGTTTATTGAATAGATGAATGGATAGATGTAGGGTAGAGGCTTTCAGAAACAATTCCCTTTATAGAGTGAAGTCAAAGTTACTTTTGTTTACCTTTTTATTTAGAAATTGCTTCAAACTTTCAGAAGTTCTTCAAGAATAGGATAGTGAGCTCCCTTTACCCTTTACCCAGATCCACTAATTTTTAATATTTTTCTGTATTTGTTTTATCATTCTCTTTTCTCTATATACATACTTTTATTACTTATTTTCTAATTTTATCTCTTAGTACTTCATTGTGCATTTCTTATGAATACAGATATTCCCTTACAAAACCAAAGTGGAGTTATGAAATTGAGAAAATTTAACATTTATCTAATTGGCAGCCGACATTCCAGTTGTATAAATCAATCAATGCCATGTTTCATAGCATTTCTTCCCTCTAGTTCATGAAGAGTCAGGGTCTATGATTCCTCTCACTTTGGTTTGGGACTGATCAAGTATTAATAATCTACTTTTTTTTGAAAGCATAATGCTATGTCTTCTTGGGAATCAGGTAATAGGCATAACATGTAATTATTTCTAATCCTCTCATGACAGCCTCGAGTAGTAAATCTGGATACTGCTAAAACCTCTTGTCCCCCGTTTCTTCTGCAGGCATCAATGGCTATGTTTTTGACAATTTGCAGCTGTCAGTTTGTTTGCATGAGGTGGCATACTGGTACATTCTAAGTGTTGGAGCACAGACTGACTTCCTGTCTGTCTTCTTCTCTGGATATACCTTCAAACACAAAATGGTCTACGAAGACACACTTACCCTATTCCCATTCTCAGGAGAAACTGTCTTCATGTCAATGGAAAACCCAGGTTAGTTATTTATATTATTCTTTTTAAAGTTTTTATATATTTATTTGAGAGACAGAGAGCTAGCAGCGGGGAAGGGCAGGCAGAGAGGGAGAAGGAGTCCTAAGCAGATTCTGCACTGAGCACAGAGCCCAACGTGGGGCTTGGTCCCAGGACCCTGAGATCAGGGCCTGAGCTGAAACCAAGAGTTATTGATATTATTCTTTTACTAACAGCTATGATCACTTCAATAGCCATGCATATGCTCATATGTGTGCAAATACTGAATGGTCCAAGTGATCTTAGTATTGCAAAGCATTTTAATGATAATACTTTGTCAGGTAATTAACTTTAAAGTCTTTCCTCTAAAAAGTCCCTTTACTTACCATTGGCCTAAATTATAAGTGTGTTTATTAACCTATAGTAGTGAGTATACTTTTTTTTAAAAGATTTTTTAACTTATTTATTTGACAGACAGAGATCACAAGCAGGCAGAGAGGCAGGCAGGGATCAGGGGGGGAAGCAAGCTCCCCGCTGAGCACAGAGCCCAATGTGGGGCTCCATCCCAGGACCCTGAGATCATGACACAGTCAACATGTAGAGCTAAGTATGTGCTTTGTGAACATTGAATAAATACCACCTAGAAGCCTTTGGGAGTGCAGTGCCACCTCTCTTCGTACACATACCCTCACACTGCTGGGAACCCTTCAGGACAAATGTGACTGGCAGTTTCTCATCTTCCCTCTCCCTCCATAAGCAGTGCAAGGCTTGTGAAAGCACCAGCCCTGTGATCAGGAGGAACAGTGGCCTGGCCTAAATCCAACACAGATTGTTGCTTCCTTACTACCATTTATCAACAAGTGCCAGCCCACTCCACGCCCCGGTCGCTCCCACCTCCGTCATCTGCAGAGGATAGCACATGAAACTACCGCACGTTATAGTCACTCTCTTACACGGAAGGCTTTTCTGGAGATAAACTCTCATGGGAGAGTTTCTGGACAATAAAAGCCAATCTCATATACAAACATATACCCAGAAAGTTATCTTACTTCAAGTAGTATACTTTTGTGGGAAGTGAGTAAAGAAGAACCTGACAGAACTCCAAAAACATCTCTGAAAGTAGCTTCTATATTTATGTGTATGTCTTTGTTATCTATTTTATATCTGATTTGCAAACTCTCTGAGAACAGAGACTTCATTTATCTTATTCATCACCATATCTTTGAAGTTTCTAGTTCCTGGCCTATAGTAGGTGCTTAATAAATATTTTTCCCATTAATGAATGAACCACGTACAAAAAGATTATGAAAGATTATGAAGCAGTATGTATAGTATGTTGTAATTGTCAAAATCTAGATCAAAGAGAGAAAATGTCTGTATGTGTATGAGTGTATAAACGGGGAAAAATATTTTAAATATCAATATTTTGAAAAGCTTCTAGATTATTTTGGTGATCACTTAAATTCTAAAGACAAATTAAAACTCTGCTTTATGTGTCTTGAGGAAAAAATTTTAATAGACATCACTAATTACAAAGCTAAAGCTGCAACCCCTAGAGAAGATCTCCTGTGTTCAATGTGGTCAAGTCTGATCCCTTTTGTTTATTTTTTTGGGGTAAAATTCACCATTTTTGCCATTTAAAAGTACACAATTCAGTGGCTTGCAGCACATTCACCATGTTTTACAGCTATTACTATTATCTAATTGAGAATACAGCACCCGCCAGCCTCAGGGCTTGAGTGGCTAATGTCGCCCTGCTTCTTAGGACCTGAGGCACCCCTACAGTCC
This sequence comes from Lontra canadensis, assembly GCF_010015895.1. Lineage (NCBI taxonomy): Eukaryota > Metazoa > Chordata > Mammalia > Carnivora > Mustelidae > Lontra > Lontra canadensis. The sequence continues at coordinate 1,424,284 of NW_022631168.1, read as the reverse complement.
CCCATCATCCCTGGGGCCCAAGCACCAAGCCGCCAGGTCACCCCACCCACCAGGGCCTAGGGATGGATGATCTGTGCCTGCCTGAGCTTTGGCCACTGCCACTAGCACAGCAGACACTGTTGCCACTCTGCATGTCTGCACCCTGAAACCCAGCACTGCTGCTACTGCCTGCACCCCTCTGCCCCAGAACACTCACATGCTAGACCCGGCTCCAGGATGTTCCCGGCTCCAGGACGGGTGAAAAGGACAACAAGAGAACCCCAGCAGCCTCCATAACCTGGGAGTCCAGCCGCTCTAACGACCACTGCTACCAGACACAGCTCTGGCCACCAATGGAGGCCCTCCCTCCATTTTTCACCAACACTGACCTCAGCTGACAGAGCTGCATAGAAATGATGCTGCTGTGCCCTCCCTGGACCTGGAGCTGCTGAACCCCAGATAGCACACTCCGAGCCACCCACAGGTGAAAGTCATTCCCAGGGGTGCCTGGGCGGCTCAGTGGGTTAAAGCCTCTGCCTTCAGCTCGGGTCATGATCCCAGGTCCTGGGATCGAGCCCCGCATCGGGCTCTCTGCTTGGCAGGGAGCCTGCTTCCTCCTCTCTCTCTGCATGCCTCTCTGCCTACTAGTGATCTCGCTCTCTGTCAAATAAATAAATAAAATCTTAAAAAAAAAAAAAAGAAAGTCATTCCCAATCAAGTCGGTCCGTACAGACTGGAGGAGGTGATTGCTCCCTCAGATGTACAGACATCAGTGCAGGGCCGCAAGAGAGTCTGATGCGACCAGAGGAACACAGTAACTTTCCAACGACAGACCCCAAAGACATTGAAATCTACAAATTGCCTGTGAAGGAACTCAGACTTATTCTTTTAAGGAAGCTCAGCAAGATACAAGAGAACACAAACAGGCGATTCAATAAAATAGGAAAATAGTACATTAACAAAATAAGCTCAAAAAAGAGAAATCATTTAAGAAATTCTGGAGCTAAAAAATACAATGAGTGAAATCATATGGTATTTTTCTTCCTCTGACTTAATCAAACAGAAGAAAGTGAAATAAGTCAGAAAAAGGATCTGTGAACCTAAGGACCATTAAATTTTCCCCAAGAAGACATACAGATAGCCAATAGGTATATGAAAAGGTGTTCAACATCACTCGTTATAAACAAATGTAAATCTAGGGGCGCCTGGGTGGCTCACTGGGTTAAGCCTCTGCCTTCGGCTCGGGTCATGATCTCAGGGTCCTGGGATCGAGCCCCAGCATCGGGCTCTCTGATCATCAGGGAGCCTGCTTCTCCCTCTCTTCTCTGCCTGCCTCTCTGCCTACTTGTGAGCTCCCTCTCTCTGTCAAATAAATAAAATCTTTAAAAAAAATGTAAATCTAAATCAAAACCAAAATGAGATATCACCTTACATCTGTTAGGATTCCTATTGAAAAAAGACAAGACTGGAAGGGATTATGCTGAGTGAAATAAGTCAAGCAGAGAGAGTCAATTATCATATGGTTTCACTTATTTGTGGAGCATAACAAATAGCATGGAGGACAAGGGGAGATGGAGAGGAGAAGGGAGTTGAGGGAAATTGGAAGGGGAGGTGAACCATGAGAGACTATGGACTCTGAAAAACAATCTGAGGGTTTTGAAGGGGCGGGGGGTGGGAGATTGGGGGAACCAGATGGTGGGTATTAGAGAGGGCACAGATTGCATGGAGCACTGGGTATGGTGCAAAAACAATGAATACTGTTATGCTGAAAAGAAATAAAAAACTTTAAAAAAAGACAACAGATAACAAATGCTGGTGAAGATCTAGAGAACAGGGAACGCTGATGCATTATTGATGGAATGTAGACTGGTGCAGCCACTCTAGAAAACAATATGAGGTTCCTCACAAATTAAAAATAGAATGATCCAGCAATCCCGTGTCTGAGTATGTAGCCAGAGGAAATGAACTCAATAATGAATTTTTTGAAATTATCCATAATGCACTGTAGCTCCATCCATGTCATTGTGAATGGCAAGATTTCATTCTTTTTGATGACTGAGTAATACTGCATTATATATACACCCAATCTTCTTTATCCATTTGTCAGTCAGTGGACATGTGGGCTCTGTCTATCGTTTAGCTATTGTTGATAATACTGCTGTGAACATCAGGGTACATGTAGCCCCTTGAATTTGTATTGTTGTGTCCTGTGACCTAACATCGTTTTACAACATCAAAAATATCCTTTAAATGTCATGAAATTAGGCTCCCAATCCACAAGCTTACATTCACTATGGAATCAAATAAGATTTCATTTATTTTTATGACTTGTTTTATAGAAACTTCTAATTGTTTTACTGTTCTTATTATGTTTTCCCTTTAGTTACTCTCTTTTTGTTCCCAAGAGTTTTATCATACAATGTATTTATTTTACTTAGAATCTGACCTCCTAGACCCATGCATCCTCCTTCTGTCTGGGCTGGTTCTTTCTAGAATTGACTGAGTATCGTATTAACTTGGGACTTTTCTTCATCCTTGTTCAGGAAAGGTGCCCATTTCCTGGAACCCATGTCATCCTGTTTTTTTAATATACAGTATACTCCTTTGTTCTGGTAGAAAACATACCCTCATCACTTCCTGACAGTGGTTGCTTTAGAGGTAGATTTTCTAAATCTTTGATGATAGAAAATGTATTTTCATTTCCCACTCAATTGGTTATCTGGCAGCACATAGAGTGCAATATTCCAACATGCATTTGACCAGAAAAACCTTTTCCATGGGCATCCCATTATTTTACAGGGGAAATATATGCGGGGCGGGGGGGGGGGTTCCCTTAGAGGGAAAGCTGGATTCGGTTAAGATTTTGCTTGCAAATGTTATGCAAGATGATGAGACTGTGAAGGTACCTGATGGGTGTATTTTTTTTTACTTATGTTTATGCATCTATTGTACCACTATGAAATTCCTTCACTTGAATAATCCTGTTCATAGTAGAAATTAATATTGCTAGCCTTGTAGTGTAATTTTATATTATGTATTTCCTAACCCTAAGTCCTACTCCCTGGTGCTTACTTATCCTGAAATTGATGACAGTAGAAGCTACTCATGTGTAATATGATTTGAATACTTTATATGATAGCATAGATACTATTAGCCTCATTTATAAATTAGAAAACTGGAGCTCAGAGAGCTTAGTTGACTTGCTCAAAGTCACACAGCTGGTAAATGGTAGAGCTAGAATTTGAACCCAAGCAATCCAACTCTGAGAACCTGTGCCATTATGTTATATAGCAATAATAGCTAAGCTGCATAAAGTTTCATGAATTAAGTCATTATCATCGTCAAAGAGTTCTGTGTGGGGGTGCCTGCTGGCTCAGTCAGTTAAGCATCCTACTCTTGGTTTCAGCTCAGGTCATGATCTCAGGGTGTATGATCGAGCCCCATGTCGGGCCCTGCATTCCGCACCAAGTCTCCTTGAGATTCCTTCCCCTTCCCTCTCCCTCCTCCTCTTCTTCTGCCTCCAGTTCACATGACCTCTTTCTCTCTCTCTCTCTCTCTCTAAAATAAAAAAAAAAGTCTTTTAAAAAAGATTTCTGTGTGACTATTAAGACTCTCCACTATTGGGAGCCTGTGGGTAGCTCGGTCAGTTACACGTCTGCCTTTGGCTCAGGTCATGGTCTCAGGGTCCTGGGATTGAGCCCTGCATCAGGCTCCCTGCTCATCAGGAAGCCTGCTTCTCTCTCTCCCACTCCCCCTGCCTGTGTTCCCTCTCTCACTGCCTCTTTCTGTCAAATAAATAAATAAAATCTTTAAAAGACTCTCCACTATTATGTGTGTCAATTACATTTCTCCATTTTTTCCCTGATATCTATTAACTTTTAATCACAGACCTTTCTTGTGATTATAGACAGATATACCACAATAGCAGCAGTGTAAAAACCACTTTCGCTACCATTGTTGGACTGTTTATGTGCCAGGGATTTAACCTGATGACCTATAATACAATGGTACTGACTAGTATTTTTTCATTATCTGGGAATAGAAGAGAACAACTAATACATAACTTGCTTGGGACCTGGGTTGTAAATAACCAGAGTCTTATTCTTCCTCATCTCCAGGTCTGTGGGTTCTGGGGTGCCACAATTCAGACTTTCGGAACAGAGGCATGACAGCCTTACTGAAGGTTTCTAGTTGTAATGGGAACATTGGTGATTATTATGAGGACACATATGAAGATATTCCAACTTCCTTGATGAATGAAAACAACATCATTGGACCCAGAAGCTTCTCCCAGAATTCAAGGCACCCTAACACTAAGCAGAAGCAATTCAAAGCCACCACAAGCCCAGAAAATGACATAGGGAAGATGGAGCCTCAGTCTGCAGAAAGAACGCAGCTGCTTAAAGCACAAAGTGTCTCCTCTAGTGACCTGTTGATGCTGTTGGGACAGAACCCTTCTCCACATTTATTCTTACCTGATCTCCAGGAAGCCACACATGAAGCTGAGGATCATTTACTTGGAGCAACAGAAGGAAACAAGGGCCCATCTGAAGTGGCAAGTCTGAGACCAGAGCTCCATCACAGTGGGGACCAAGTATTTACTCCGAAGCCAGAACTGCAGTTAAGATTAAATGCGAATTTGGAGACACCTGCAACAGTAGAGGTGAATAAACTTGATTTAAAAATTTCTAGTTCATCAGACAGTCTAATGACTTCACCAACAATTTCATCAGAGAAGTTGGCAGCAGGTACTGAAAAGACAAGTTCTTTAGAACCTCCAAATATGTCAGTTCACTTTGATAGTCATTTAGGCACCATTGTAAATTCATCTCACCTTATTCAGTCCAGTGTACCTTTGGGCTTGAGTGAAGGAGATAATGATTCCAGGTTGTTAGAAGCAGCTTTAATGAATAGTCAAGAAAGCTCACTGGGGGAAAATGTATTATCAATGGAGAGTAATAGGTTATTTAAAGAAGAAAGAGTTCGTCGACCTGCTTCATTAGTCAAAGATAATGCTTTATTCAAAGTTAATATCTCTTTGGTAAAGATGAACAAGACATCAATTAACTCAACAACTAATGGAAAGACTCATGTTGATGTCTCAACACTATTTATTGAGAACAGTACATCAGTCTGGCAAGATACTATATTAGAAAGTAATACTGAGTTTCAAAAAGTGATTTCTTTGGTTCATAATGAAACATTTATGGAGAGAAATATTAGAGCTTTGGGGCTAAATCATGTGTCAAACAAAACTACTTCATCAAGAAATGTGGAAATGGCCCACCAAAAACAAGAGGGCCCTATGCCACTAGGTATGGAAAATCCAGATCTATCATTCTTCAAGATACCGTTCTTGCCAGATTCAGCAAATTGGATAAAAGAGACCCATGGCAAGAACTCCCTAAGCTCTGAGAAAAGGCCCAGTCCAAAGCAGTTAACATCTTTAGGATCAGAAGAATCTGTGAAAGATCAGAATTTTTTGTCAGAGGAGAAGGTGGTAATAAGAGAGGATGAATTTACAAAGGACACTGGACTCAAAGAGATGATTTTTCCAAAGAATAAGAGCATATTTTTTACTAACTTGGCTAATGTCCAAGAAAATGATACATACAATCAAGAAAAGAAATCTCAGGAAGAGATAGAAAGAGAGGAAAAATTAACCCAAGAGAATGTGGCTTTGCCTCAGGTATATACAATGATTGGCACTAAGAATTTCCTGAAAAACCTTTTCTCGCTAAGCACAAAGCAAAATGTAGAAGGTTCACATGAGCAGCCACACACTCCAGCACTTCAAGACACCAGGTCATTAAATGACTCTGCACATAGAGAAGGGAGTCACATGGCCAATTTCTCAAAAATAAGGGAAGAAGAAAACTTGGAAGGTCTGGAAAATCAAACAAATCAAATGGTAGAGAGGTTTCCAAGCCCTACAAGGATGTCTCCTAATCCAGGTCAGCATCTTATTACTCATCGTGGTAAGCGGGCTTTGAAACAACCCAAACTCTCACTAGAAGAAATGAAGTTTGAAAGGAGGGTAACTTTGAATGACACCTCAACCCAGTGGTCCAAAAATATGACCTATTTGACCCAGGGCACCCTCACACAGATAGAGTACAATGAGAAAGAAAAAAGAGCCATCACTCAGTCCCTCCTATCAGATTGTTCTATGAGAAATCATGGCCTCATGCAAATGAATGACTCTGCATTACCTTTTGCAAAAGTATCAGCATTTCCATCAATTAGACATACAGATCTGACCAAGATCTCATCCCAAGACAACTCCTCTCATCTTCCAGCATCAGCCTGTAATTATACCTTTAGGGAGAGGAGTTCTGGGGTCCAAGAAAGCAGTCATTTCTTACAAGAAGCCAGAAGAAATAACCTTTCTTTAGCCTTCCTAACCTTAGAAATGATTAGAGGTCAAGGGAAGTTCAGCTCCATGGGGAAAAGTGCCACAAACCAACCCACATACAAGAAACTTGAAAGCCCTGTTCTCTTTAAACCAGACTTGTATAAAACATCTGGCAAAGTTGAATTACTTCCTAAATTTCATGTTCATCAAGACTTTTCGGCTACAAAAACCAGCAATGATTCTCCTGGCCACCTGGATCTCATGGAAAAGATCTTTCTTCAGAAAACTCAGAGACCTGTTAAACTGAATAAAACAAACAGACCTGGAAAAGCGCCCTTTCTGAAATCAACAGAAAGCTCTGAGAAGATTCCCTCCCAGCTGCCGGGTCCCCTTGCTTGGGAGGACCACTCTGCTACCCAGATACCAAGAGAAGAGTGGAAATCCCAAAAGAAGTCACAGAAAAACACAGCTTTTAGGAGAAAGGACACCATTTTGTCCCTGGGCCCTTGTGAAAATAATCATTCAAAAGCAGGAATAAAGGAAGGACAAGATAAGCCCCAAAGAGAAGCCACCTGGGCACAGCAAGGAGGGACTGGAAGGTTGTGCTCTCAAAACCCACCAGTCTCAAAACGCCATCAAAGGGAAATACCCGTTAGTACTCCTCAGCCAGAGGAAGACAAATTTGAGTATGATGACAACTTCTCGATTGAAATGAAGAGAGAAGATTTTGACATCTATGGCGAAGATGAAAATCAGGGCCTCCGCAGCTTTCAGAAGAGAACACGACACTATTTCATTGCTGCAGTGGAGCGTCTCTGGGATTATGGGTGAGTAGATCTCCCCGAGTCCTAAGAAACAGGTATGGGTGCATTGATTATTCCTCTAGCCTGCTATTGCAACATTTGACTTTCCCAGGTGCTGAAATAATGAAAAAGGCACAGATTATCTGCAGGAATGAGACTCCAAAGATTGCTTATAAAGGAAGGGAGAACCCTGAGATCCAGGTAGCAAAGTCTAGAGGAAGCCAAGGAGTAAAGAGATGGTTAGATGACGATACACACAATGAGAGTTAGAGGATAACACATCCAGAAGGCATGAAACTCTTACTCCAGTGAGATGGAGGAGAAAAGAGGCTTACAAAAGGGTATAGGAGTCAGGGTCAAGAAGCATCGTGGGGATCAGGTAGAAAGTCAACCTTAGGAGCTGGAGGAATAGTCTTAGTCTTGTGAAAAGGTTCTGAGAGAGGCAGGAGGAAGAAGTGAAGTGTGTGGTGAAGAGGTTGAGGATGCTGGGACCTAAATGATGATAAGAGGATAGCTGATGGAGCTCTGAGAGATGTTTCCAGGCAGAGAGAATAGGAAATACAAAGGCCCTATGAATGGAACAAACCTGAGGAACAAAAAAGGACACTTTCTACCTCAAATGGGCCCTTATTGCTGCGTAGCAACTATAGAGTACTGCCCTAGTCTACTGACTTTCCCACTGTCCTGGACCCCTGTCGTGCATTTTCTACTTTTTCCTTAAATCTCCAGCCCCTTTTACCCATTCTCCAACAGCCCTTCTCATTCATAGCTAATGCTTGTGCAGTGAACCTCCAGACTTCCAACACATTTATTGACATCTGTAACCATATCCTGTCTTCATGCTTATGACAATAAATGCACTCTGCACCGAAAGCCAACCTCTCCAGTTTCCTAGTCAACCATCTCCAACTTTCCGTTACAGTTCATTTTCATCTTACCCAATACTCAGTTCATAGTCAAATTCTGGTTTGTTTGTTTTTTTAATGAAACCAATTGGATTCTTTGATGGAGAGGTGTGGCTGTGAGAGAAAAAGATGAATTAGGAATAACTTCAGTGTTTGGAGTCTGAGGAACTAAAAAGAAGGAATGGTCATTGACTGCCATGGAAAAGGCTGGACAAACAGCAGGTTTTTGGAAGGGACAGAAATTAAGAGACTAATTTTGTACCCAGTAAGGTAGGGAGTTTATATGTGAATCTCAAGTTCAAGGAAGGTATCTGAGATGGAGATATACAACTGGATTTTATCTGCATAGGAACAGACCATCATGAGAATGAGTGTAAACAAAAAATAGGAGAGTTTAAAGAACTGATACCGAGAGCACTCTAACATTTAAAGGTCAGGGACATGAAGAACCAGTGAAGCTGACAGAGAAAGATTGGCAGTGAGGTTAGTAGAAAAATGAAGTAAAATTGGTGTCAGAGAGACCAGCTGAGCTCACACATCAAGGATGGAGTCATCAACTATCAAATACTGAGAATTAGTAATGTAAAGACCAACAGTGACCTTGAATATGTAGTTTTTATGGAATAATGGAAATAAAAGACTTTTTAGAGTGGTTTAAAGAAAGAATATGTGGAAAAGAATCCAGCTACTTCTCCCCATTTCAGTGGCTACCAATCCAGTCTAAACCATCCTCAACTCTCATGCAAATTGTTGTAATAGCCTCTGAACTAGACTTGCAGTCTCCAGCATAGCAGCTAAAGCACATTTTCAAATTGTAATTCTGATTCTCATTCTCTGCTCCAGACCTCCCAGTGGATTTCCATCTCCCCCCTAGTAAATTCCAAAGCCCTCACCATGGCCTTCAAGTTTCAGAGATTTGACCCTCTGAAACCTCTGACCTCATCTCATACCATTGTTTCCTGCTCACCATGTTCCAGCCACACTGGCTTCATTGCTCTTCCTCAGATGCAACAAATGTATACCTCTCTGTAGGCCTGTGCACTTTGTGTCTCATCCTCTGATATCCTACTGTTGTAGGGAAGCAAGAGCAGGTCTTTTATGTATGTCTGAGCTCCAGAGAGTACCAACTAAATGGTAACACAAGTTCCATGGGCAAGAATAGAGGCAGGGAGACCAGTTAAGAGGCCATTGTAATCATCCAGAGAAGAGAAGACAGATTATTTGGATCAAAATAGTGGTGCTAAAAATCAAAAGAAATGGAAAGATGTTGAACATAATTTGAGGATAAGCAGATAGGATTTGCTGTTAGGTTGAATATGGGGGAATGGAGAGAAAGGACTCAAAGAAGATTTTTAGTTTTTTTTCCTAAGCAACTAGGTGGATGATGATGACATTTAATCAGATGTGGAAGGCTTGAGGTAGAACAGATTCATTTGAAGAAACACTCAAAGGTCTATTTGGAACATATTTAGTTTGAGATGCCCACTAGACCTCCAGCTGAGAAGTTGAGTAGGCAGCTGAATATGAGTTTAGAGTCCAAGGAAGAGGTCTGTGCTAAAGATGAATAAATTTGGGAGTTACAAGCATATTGACAGCATTTGAATAGACTCGTTGGTATTACCAAGAGAGTAAAAGTAGATGTAAACCATGCCCACTTTAAGCTGAGTCCCCAAAGGTCTATGTCCTCAAGGTAACAGTAAACCAGTTAACCCACTTCAGTGATGTGCAAATTTCTGTTTTTTATTTTTTTAGATTTTATTTATTTATCTGATAGAGATACAGCGAGAGAGGGAACACAAGCAGTGCGAGTGGGAGAGGCAGAAGCAAGCTTCTCACTGAGCAGGGAGCCCGATGCGGGGCTCGATCCCAGGACCTTGAGATCGTGATCTGATCTGAAGGCAGACGCTTAACGATTGAGCTACCCAGGTGCTCCACAAATTTCTTTTCTTAATCATAATTTATGCAACTCTTGGGTTGGCAGTGCCTGCAGACATCTGGCAGAAGAAAACATTAAACTTCTCAACATCCTAGGCCTCAACTTATTTTCACAGATCTTTCAGATACAACATCCAGAACACAAAGATACAGGGTACAGGGACGCCTGGGTGGCTCAGTGGGTTAAGCCTCTGCCTTTGACTCAGGTCATGATCTCAGAGTCCTGGGATCAAGTCCCACATCAGGCTCTGCTCTGCAGAGAGCCTGCTTCCTCCTCTCTCTCTCTCTCTGCCTGCCTCTCTGACAACTTGTGATCTCTCTGTCAAATAAATAAATAAATTCTTAAAAAAAAAAAAAGATACAGGGTACAGAACAAAATTAAAGAGAAAGAAAGAAAGAAAGAAAGAAGCAAGCCAGCCACAGAAACAATAGAGAACCAAAACAACTCAGAGACTTAAGATCTAGGAATCATATACAGTTATTAAAACACTTATACATCGGTTAGAGCGTGGTGCTGATAAAACAGTTATACATCATGTAGAAAGAATTGGTGAACTAGTAGGTAAGTAAAATGAAGTAGTATGGAATGCAGCATGCAGAGATTTTTTTTAATGGAAAATATAAAAGAGATAATAAAAGACTATGGCCAACTGTATTTTCTACAAGTGTGTTGCCAATATGTTCTGTCCTATATGCTCTTATACAATATGACCTTGACATTCTCCCATTCAAGAGGTAAAATGTAATCCCCCTCCTCTTGGTCTGGACTAGCATTAGGACTCATTTGTGACCAAAAGAATATGACAGAAATTTGTGACCTATAGATGTGGAAATGATGCTGGTTCAGAAAATACTACATAGCTTACATCTAGTTCTCCTGGGATGTCTTTGTAAGAAATCTGATTACCCTGGTGCTGTCATGCTGGAAATGTCACATGTAGGCCTTCTGGTCATGAGTCTCAGCAAGTTCAGGTTTCCATTATTCTCCACCACGGCATCAGGCACATGAGTGAAGCCATTTTGGACCCTCCAGACCAGCCTGGTTGCCAGCTGACCCAGCCAAGCACTGCTGTAATTCTGACTTAGCAGAATTGACAAGTACCATAAAATGATGGTTGTTTTAAGACACTAAAGTTTTAAGGTAGTTTGTGATACAGCAACAGATAACCAGAGGAGACTTAAAGGATAGAGTGTGAAGGATTTACTTCTTTTTAATTGAAATATCAGAAGGAAAGGAAAGTGATTAAAGAAGAAACTGAATATTAAAAATTTTAAAAAGTCATCAATGCACAGATTGAGGAAGCGCAACAAATCCCAAACAGGATGAACTAAAAAAATCAACACCTAGGCATGTTTCATCAGAGTGAAACTTCAGAAAACCCAAAAGTCTTAAAAGCAGGCAAAGAAAAGAGACAGCATACACTTAAACAAGATACAGAAAGGTGATTTTTCAGTAGTGCTAATTAAAATAGAAAACGGGAATGATAGCTAGAAGACACTGAAATGCAATAACTGCCCATCAAAAATATGAATCAAAAATCAAGGCAAAATAGAACATTTTCCAACAAAAAGAAACAGAAACTTCACCCTAGCAAAAACCCACTAAAACTATTCTAATGATGTACTTGAGACAATAGGAAAATGATAATGAAAGAGGTGAGAGGCAAGAAGGACTAAAAAAGTAAAGAAAGGGTAAATATATGGGTAAATATAAATATAAATATTCTTTGTATAAACTGGCAAAACGTTTTATGAGTTCTAAGATATAATTCTTTTTTCACAATGGGTTTGCCACCAAAACACAGGTGTCATGAAAACCACCCCTATTTTAGAAAGGAAAACCACCCCTTAATTGGAAATATCAACACTGTCATCATTGGGCACATAAATTTGGGCCAATCCTTTACTCCTGGCCATCTGATCTATAAATGTGGTGGGATCAACCGAAGAACCATTGAAAAGGAGGCTGCTGAGATGGCAAAGAGCTCCTTCAAGTATGCCAGGGTGTCAGACAAACGGCCAAAAGCAAGTGTGGTGGTTTTTGGTACCTCCCCTTGGACACTGGAGACCAGCAAGTATTATGTGAGTATCACTGACGTCCCAAAACACAGAGCGTTCATCAATCACGTGAGAACCGGCACACCTCAGGCTGGGCAGACCCGTGAGCAAGCCCTTCTGGCTTACGTAGTGGGTGTGAAACAACTAATTGTTTACGAAATGGATTCCAGTGAGCCACCTGCTGCCAGAAGAGACACGAGGAATATGTTAAGGAAGCCAGCACCTATATTAAGAAATTTGGCTACAACCCCAGCACAGTAAGTAGTATTTGTGCCAGTTTCTGGCTGGAGTGATGACAAAATGCTGGAGCCAAGTGCTAACAAGAAATGAGACATCACCCACAAAGATAGCTTTATAAGACTGGTGAATCCCAGACCTGTACCCCTGAAAAAATAATACATTCGATGGTAATTAAATAATATAAATAAATAGATGGCTATGCCAGTGGAACCATACTGCTTGAAACTCTAGATTGCCTCCTATCAGCAGATCATCCAGCTGACAAGGCCTTTTGTCTGCCCCACGAGTACATGCACAAACTTGGTGGTACTGGTACTCTCCCTGTGAGCCGAATGGAGGTGTGTCCTCAAAGCTTTGCTCCAGTCTGGTCCGTGTTACAGCTGAAGTCTGTTGTAATGCACCATGAAGCTTTGAGTTAAGCTTTTCCTAGGAACAGTGTGGGCTTTGATATCAAGAATGTATCTGTCAGAGGTGCCTGGCTGGCTCAGTCAGTGGAACAGGTGACTCTTGAGGTTGTGGATTCAAGCCCCACGTTGAGTATAGATATTACTTAAAAATAAAATCTTAAAGAATGTATCTGTTGGGGCGCCTGAGTGGCTCAGTGGGTTGAGCCTCTGCCTTCAGCTCGGGTCATGGTCCCAGGGTCCTGGGATCGAGCCCCGCGTCAGGCTCTCTGCTCAGCGGGGATCCTGCTTCCTTTCCTCTCTCTGCCTGCCTGTCTGCCTGCTTGTGATCTCTGTCTGTTTGTCAAATACATAAATAAAATCTTAAAAAAAAGGTTTAAAATTTTTTTAAAAAGCATGTATGTGTTAAAGATGTTTGTTGTAGCAGTGACAGCAAAAATGGTGACAGCAAACATGACCCGCCAGTGAAAGTAGCTGGTGATTACCCTGAACCGTCTGAGCCTAACCGTTGCCGGGAAGAAGCTGAAAGATGACCCCGAATTCCAGTTCCTGTCAAGTCCATATGTACTGGGTGTTTCTTTGGATAACCTCCTCTGGGCCATTTCACTCTTCACAACATGAGACAGACCATTGCTGTGGGTGTCTCAAAGACTTCTGTGGCTAATAGGGTCACCAAATCTGCTCAGAAAGTTAAATGAATGTAATCTCTAATAACAGCCACCTCAGTCTTAATCAGTGGTGGAAAAACTATCTCAGAACAATCTCGATTTGCTATTTAAGTTTAATAGTAAAAGACTGCTGGGGCACCTGGGTGGCTCAGTTGGTTGGATATCTGCCTTGCGCTTAGGTCATGATCCCAGGGTCCTGGGATCGAGACCCTCATCAGACTCCCTGCTTGGTGGGAACCCTGCGGAACATACGTACGCTCAGCAGCTTGACTCTTAGATATGTGCCCCGCAGAAATGCATGCATGCGTTCACCAGAAGATGTGTATAAGAAGGTTCACAGCTGGGGGAAAAAAGATTCATAGCAGGAGCAGGACTATGTGTAAGCACCAAAAATTAGAAATGAATGTTCATAATTTTGATATATTTGCACAACAGAATACAAACTATAGCACACAACCAGAAACAAAAGAACGTATACAACATGGTTTGCCAAAATGGGCAAAACTCAACTGTGTTCTTTAGGGAAGTATATATACATAGTGGTAAAATTATAAAGAAAAGCAAAGAAATAATTATCATAAATATCACAACAGGGGTTAGGGTTAAGAAGAATGTCACTGGAAAGGCACAGACTGTGAGCCTTCTTTGGTGCTGGTAATGTTCTTGATCTGGATAGTGGTTGCATTTTTATACCAAAAGCACTTTGGTTTTATGTACTTTGTTATACAGTTTTAGTTCACAGTTCCAGCAGATTTTTTAAAAGATTTTATTTGACAGAGAGAAAAAGAGATAGCAAGAGAGAGCACAAGCAGGGGGAGTGGGAGAGGGAGAAGCAGGCCTCCCTATGAGTGAAGAGCCCAATGCGGGGCTTGATCCCAGGACCCCGGCATCATGACTGGAGCCCAAGACAGATGCTTAATGACTGAACCACCTAGGGACCCTAACAGATTTTTTAACTTCTTTTAAGTTTGTTTTTTGTTTATGTAATCTTTACACCCAACGCAGGGTTTAAACTCACAACTCCGAGATCAACAGTCACCGGCTCTACTTACTAAGCCACTCAGGCACCCCAGATTTCTTTTTAAGTAGAGGGAAGAAGTCCAAGGATTAAACCCTGGGGGCTGTTTAATATTCAGAATTTGTTTATAAGTCCTACATGCATTTAACATTCAACAAATACTTTTTGACCACCTACTATGTGCCAGGCACTTGTTCCAGCTGCTGGGAATACAGCAATACAGCAGTGGACAAAACAGACAAAACTCCTGCTTTCGTGGAACTTCTACACTAGTGAACTCTGGAGAGAGGGTATGTCAGGAAGATGGAGTGGTTACCTATGCAACATGTTGCTTGCTTGTCCAATAAGATGAGGACATAACAAAATTGATTATCAGCTGTAATAAGCCACTCACATGGTCTGGATAGTGTCTCCATTTTGCATGATCTTCATTTAGATCTCTTTTGTAAGCTCTCAATCTCTGTATTTGCAAATTTAATTTACATAGATGTCCCATGTGTTTAAAACTCTATACCCCCACCTACTTCTCCAGGGTTGCCCATCTCAGTGAGCTGCATCACTGTCCAGCCACTTGCCCAAATCAGAAACCTGGATGTTGTCTGTACTAACTCCTTTCTCCCTTCTTCGCTCCAGCTCATCATCAGCTCTATGGAAGTGTCTCCAGTACAGGGAGGGCAAGAATGTCAGGTGTTTCTACCTACCTGATCCATGAAGATACTGTTTTTTCTCTGCTTTTTGCCCCCAGGGCTCAAGGTAGGGATGTCGCTCAGTTCAAGAAGGTGGTTTTCCAGGAATTTACTGATGGGTCTTTTACTCAGCCCTTATACCGTGGAGAACTAAACGAACACCTCGGACTCTTGGGGCCATATATAAGAGCGGAAGTTGAAGACAATATCATGGTGAGTTTAGAACAATGAAGTTATAAGAAAATTAATCCTGTATGTATATTTTTGTCTCTGTTTATAAAAATAATGTACTTTCACTTTCTGAGAATTTTAAAGTATAGAAAATCAGGAAGTTAAAAAATAATCCCATAACTACCATTTTGGTGTATGTTCTCTTTGTCCTATGTATTCTTTTCTTTATGTGCTCAAAATTATGCAACGTGTAATTTTACCTCTTCTTTTTTTTTTTAAAAAAGATTTATTTATTTATTTATATTAGGAAGAAAGAAAGAGAGAGCAAGAGTGGGAGGGGCAGAGGGAGGAGAGAGAATCCCAATGTGAGGCTGAATTCCACAACCCCGAGATCACAGCTCTTCTTTTTGGACTAAATAGCATATTGTCAATATTTCTTCTTTTTTAAAGATTTTATTTATTTATTTGACAGACAGAGATCTCAAGTAGGCAGAGAGGCAGGTAGAGAGGAGGAAGCAGGCTCCCCGCTGAGCAGAAAGCCTGATGCGGGGCTTGATCCCAGGACCCTGAGATCATGACCTGAGCCGAAGGCAGAAGCTTAACCCACTGAGCCACCCAGGCGCCCCATATTGTCAATATTTCTTGTGTCATTAGAAATACTTTCTAAATATTTTGTTTTAATGATGGCATAATAGTCTATTATGTGAATTTATGATTTACTTAACCATTTACTTTGAACAACCTTTTAAATAGTTTGCAATGTTTTCACTAGTTCAATAATGTTGCAATCACAACCCTTTTCCTTGGGTAAAATTCCAGAAGTACAATATACATGAACATTTTAAGACTTTCTCTAAAGAATTATCTGTTAATGTCCTTTGCAGATTTGACCTTTTGAGGGAGAACTTTTCTTATCAATTTATATTACCCTATATTTTTCCAAGTTTGTCATCTTTTAATTTTATTTATAGTGATTTTTGAAATAAAACAGGTTTGAATTACTGATAGTAACCCATAAATCTTTCTTTTATGACACACAGCTTTCATATTTATAAAAATCCTTTCCTATACAAAGACTTTTTTCTTAAAATCACTTATACATTCAACTTTTGTTTACAGTTTAATTGCTTAACATTTAACCTTTTATTTTATTTATTTGTTTATTTTTTAACACTTAACCTTTTAACCCATAAGTAATTCCTGTAGACTACAAGTTATTTTGGTGCATTGTGTGAGCCAAAAATGAAAGTAGCTTATTCTTTTCCAAAAATCGTCATCCACTGGCCCAATTGATTATTGACTTTAAGGATATAGAAGGATCTAAAATTATGGAATTGGGGGCACCTGGGTGGCTCAGTGGGTTAAGCTTCTGCCTTCGGCTCAGGTCATGATCTCGGGGTCCTGGGATTGAGCCCCACATCGGGCTCTCTGCTCAGCAGGGAGCCTGCTTCCTCTTCTCTCTCTTCCTGCCTCTCTGCCTGCTTGTGATCTCTCTCTGTCAAATAAATAAATAAAATCTTTAAAAAAGTAAAATAAAATAAAATTATGGAATTGTCAGCAATTCTTTTTCTGTTTTGATTCTTATTTTAGTTTATATATGTCCTGTGAAACGTATAATTTTTTGAAATCTGAAGTCTTTTTTTTAAAGATTTTATTTATTTATTTGACAGACAGAGATCACAAGTAAGCAGAGAGGCATGCAGAGAGAAAGGGGGGAAGCAGGCTCCCTGCTGAGCAGAGAGCCCGATGTGGGGCTCGATCCCAGGACCCTGGGATCATGACCTGAGCCGAAGGCAGAGGCTTAACACACTGAGCCACCCAGGCACCCTGAAATCTGAAGTCTTTTTTAAAGATCATATGCATTCATCCTGGAATTTGTCATAAGAACCACACATGTTGATTCTTGGGCTTATGGTCTCTGAAAACCCCTGGGGTGATATTTTCCCTTTTACTTTTGAACAGCTTTTCAGTATTTAGGAATTTTCTCTTCTGCAACTTTAAGCTCATGCTTTAAAGATTTTAGAGTTCAAAAATACCTCAGTTTCCTCTGTAGGTAGAGTGTGATGTTTGGGTCCTGAAAACACCCATCCTTTGTACCACTTCCTCTGGATAAACCCCAAATAGGCATTGCTGTTAGGGATATAAACCTTAAGCTAAAGACTTTATATGATCCTAAAACATGTTACTCAAATTCTTTTTTAAATTTTGTATTTACTTTTTCTCTGCAGGTAACTTTCAAAAACCAGGCCTCTCGTCCCTACTCCTTCTATTCTAGCCTTATTTCTTACGAGGAAGATCAGAGGCAAGGAGCAGAACCTAGAAGAAAGTTTGTCAACCCTAATGACACCAGAATTTACTTTTGGACAGTGCAGCAGCATATGGCCCCCACTAAAGATGAGTTTGACTGCAAAGCCTGGGCTTATTTTTCTGATGTTGATCTGGTAAGCAGGTGGACATTGCACTGGCCACTTACTGGTTGAGAAGAAATAGACTTCGTGTTATCTGCTGAGAGTTTTTCTATTTACTGTAAGCTTAACGGGAAGATTCTGATAGGGGAGGTGCCATCATATTTGTGTTTGAGAACGATCACTCTGGAACCTACCAGATCAGGATTGGTTTGGAGTGGCATGGAAGTTGATAAGAGATCTATCCTGGTTCATAGGCGAGGGCATTCATGTTCATAGGATTGATGTCTTCTCTCTCAGGAGAAGGATGTGCACTCAGGCTTGATTGGACCCCTTCTGATCTGCCGCAGCGATACACTGAACCCTGCTCACGGGCGACAAGTGACAGTGCAGGAATTCGCTCTGTTTTTCACTATTTTTGATGAGACTAAGAGCTGGTACTTCACTGAAAACCTGGAAAGGAACTGCAGAGCTCCCTGCAATATCCAGAAGGAGGATCCCACTCTTAAAGAAAATTACCGTTTCCATGGTAACATACCCCACCCCCAGTTATTACGCAGGCTGAGGCTTGGACAGTGAATTGAGAGTGTGTGTATAGGAGTGTAATCCTTGTAGGAATCAATATTTTTTACTGGAGGAGAGGGAAAGAAACTTCTGTAATGGATTTCAACAGCCTTCTCTGTGTTCTCCTCCAGCAGTCAATGGCTATGTGATGGACACACTGCCTGGCTTAGTAATGGCTCAGGACCAAAAGATTCGATGGTATCTGCTCAGCATGGGCAGCAGTGAAAACATCCATTCTATTCATTTCAGTGGACACGTGTTCACTGTACGGAAAAAAGAGGAGTATAAAATGGCAGTCTACAACCTCTACCCAGGTATGAGCTAATTTCTGCCCTTTTTGTCCACCTGCTGACGTACTGAGTACTTACTTTGCATGGTGCAGGCACTGGGGAAGCAATCCATGAACAAAGCCAAGAAACTCCCTGATCTCAGGTAACTTACTTTTTCAAGTAACATAATAAATAAATTAGCCCAGAGGGGTGCCTCAGTGGCTCAATGGGTTAAACCTCTGCCTTCGGCTCAGGTCATGATCTCAGGGTCTTGGGATTGAGCCCCGAATCACACTTTCTGCTCAGCGGGGAGCCTGCTTCCCCCCCACCCCGTCTACTTGTGATCTCTTTCTCTGTCAAATAAATAAATAAAATCTTTAAAAATAAATAAATAAATTAGCCCATAAACAGGATAATTTCAGATACAGATAAAGGAAATAGAGCAGAATAAATGAATAATTAATGTTGCGGCACTTTCCTGGGCTGGAGTTAGGGTTTCCACTGTCTCAAATGCACCAGTAGTTCTCCATGGGGTGAATTGTTTATGTCCATAACCAGTATAAGCATGACTCACAGTGTTGATCAAAACACAGCTTTATTCTAGGTCTCCACCGCCCCTTTAAAACAGGTTTAATAGTGGGAGCAAACTTTCCCTGTTTCTGTGTTAAAATTCCAAGAAGTTCAGTGACTTTCCTGCTCACTCTTCAGTAATAAGCTCTCCTGCGGCTGCTTCACGTCACACATACGCCTCCGACCCCGAACTGCAGGGTGTACTCCGAGAGGCCTATTTCAGGCAAGGATGGTGTGGTTGAGCCCTCTCTTCCTCTGCCTTACGTTTATTGTGTGTCCTCCCCAACCCCTTCATGGCTGCTGCTTTGAACTCCAGCATGGAAATGGTAAAGGTTAAATGCTAGGACAGTTCTTATCTACTTACAACGGACACCTTTATTCTAGGGAGTCACTTGTGACTCATGCCTCAGCCCCTCGGTACCCCCTCTAACTTCTTACTGCTGGGTTGAGTTAGCCCTCAAGGCAGCCCTAGTGGCCTAGGTCCACGAGGACCTCACCCTCACTTCCCTGGCCCAGGGAGCTCACATCTGGTTTATGGGGGGGACAAAAAAACACAATAACCTTTGGCACTCTGAGAGTGTAGTGGCTCTCTCCTGTTCCCCCACCAGCCTGTCTCTCCCATTTCCCAGGGGTGGGGGCTATCAGAACTCAATCTTCAGTACCTCCAAATTGGCGGGGTCACATAGCAAAGCACTTTGGCTTTGAGGGGGTCAAGAGTGGTAGAACTGACTTAGGTGGCTCTCCTTGGGTGTTCTGCATAAACCAATGCATCTCGTGCTCATTTTTTAGTAAAAAGAAATAATTTTTGTTCCTTCTGTTTTTGAAAAGGTGTTTTTGAGACTGTGGAAATGCTACCATCCAAAGTTGGAATTTGGCGGATAGAATGCCTTATTGGCGAGCACCTACAAGCGGGGATGAGCACTCTTTTTCTGGTGTACAGCAAGAGTAAGTAGCTTTCCTCCTTCCTAGGATGGTTGCTTTTATCAAGAAACAAATACAAGCTCACAGTCATTAACAAATCTGTAATGAATATTGCTGGTAGAAATCATCAGAATCCTCAGGGAAGAGCAAATATGTGCGAACCTGAAGCTCTAAGTATTTAACAAACTGGTGCTAAAAATAACTTCGTTCTCACAACTTTGTGAAGCTCCAGCATCTCCAAGAGCAAAATCTGAAACTGAATTTTGGTTCAGTTGCCAAAGATAACTTACAAATATGGCTTGGAAGAGTTCAAGATTCAACCATAAACAAGTCAGAGTGTGGATGGTTCTATTAGAGCGAATTAAATGGCATGGTAAACAATAGAAAGTATCGACCATTGCTTGGTATTCGCCCGTTCTCACTGGCTTGCCTTTGTGAAGGCTGAATTTTAGGTACTGCTAGCTGTCACAGTCCTCTCCTTTGATTTCAGAGTGTCAGACTCCGCTGGGGATGGCTTCTGGACACATCCGAGATTTTCAGATTACAGCTTCAGGACAATATGGTAAATACCAGTATTTTGTCTCCCAAGATCTGGGCTAATAGTATCTTTTTTATTTCTGTTGGATTTAGATAACCCATCCATCTCCATCCTTCTATTACATCTACTCCACAAGTGCGTCTTAAATCCATTTTCTCTTTTCTGATTGCCACTGTTCAAGCTACTATCACTTCTCATGACCACCTCCTTACATGTCCTACCTGCATTCCCTGGTGCTCCCCTTGAGTCCATTGTCTTCACTCTGCTATGAGCAGTGACAGGAAAGCTTGAGCAGGATCTGCAGTCAGCTCCCAGATACTGTTTTAGAGCAACAGTAAGCAAACTATGGCCTAAAGGCAAAATCCAGCCCACCAATTATTTATTTTTTTTATTTTTTATCAACATATAATGTATTATTAGCCCCAGGGGTACAGGTCTGTGAACCACCAGGCTTACACAGTTCACAGCACTCACCATAGCACATGCCCTCCCCAGTGTCCATAACCCACCACCCTCTCCCAACCCCAGCACCACCACTTATTTTTATGTAGCCTTCAAACTAAGAATTATTTTTCTAGTTTTAAATGATTGGGGGAAAAAAAGAAGAAGAATGTCTCATGACATGTGAAAATTATGTGAAATTCGATTTTCAGCATCTGTACCTAGAATCTTGTACTGACACATACAGCCAACCCCACTGACCTAAAGTTGTCTGTGGCTGCTTTCACTCTACCACAACAGTTAAGTAGCTGAAACCAAATGATCGGCAGAGCCTAAATTATTTATTATCTGGCTGTTTACAAAAGAAGGTTTGTCAACCCTGTTTTAGAGGGAACAAAGTGCCATTTGAAAACAAGGCCTGATGAGACACCGGGGTAGCTCAGTTGCTTAGGCATCTGCCTTTGGCTCAGGTCATGACCCCAGGGTCCTGGAATCCAGAACCTAGAATCCAGGGAGCCTGCTTCTCCCTCTCCTTCGGCCCCTTCCCTTGCTTGTGCCCTCACTCTCTCTCTCACTCTCTCTCTCTCTAGCAGATAAATCCCAGACCTGTAGTAGTCACTCTTCTTATTTATCTATTTATTTATTATTAACATAAAATTCATTACTTGTTTCAGGGGCACAGGTCTGTGAATCGTCAGGCTTACACAGTTCACAGCACTCACCATAGCACATGCCCTCCCCAATGTCCGTCCCCCAACCACCCCATCCGTCCCAACCCCCTCCACTCCAGCAACCCTCACTTTGTTTCCTGAGATTAACAGTCTCTCTCTCTCTCCTTTTTTTTTTTTTTTTTTTGAGATTAACAGTCTCTTATGGTTTGTCTCCCTCTCTGGTTTTGTCTTGTTTTATTTTCCCTCTCTTCCCCTCTGATCCTCTGTCTTGTTTCTCCAATTCCTCATATCAGTGAGATCATATGATAATCGTCTTTCTCTGACTGACTTATTTCGCTCAGCATAATACCCTCAAGTTCCATCCACGTCGTTGAAAATGACAAGATTTCATTTCTTTTATGGCTGCATAGTATTCCATTGTGTATATATACCACATCTTCTTTATCCATTCATCTGTTGATGGACATCTAGTTCTTTCCATAGTTTGGCTATTGATAAAATCTTTAAGGAGAAGAAAACGAAGCTTGAGAGTTATATACAAAAATAATATTATTTGTCTGTAGGCAAGAGGATGATTTTTTTTAAAGATTCTATTTATTTATTTGACAGAGAGAGAGAGAGAGAGAGATCACAAGTACACAGAGAGGCAGGCAGAGAGGGGAGGAAGCAGGCTCCCTGCCGAGCAGAGAGCCCGGTGCAGGGCTCGATCCCAGGACCCTGAGATCATGACCTGACCTGATCATGACCACTGAGCCATCCAGGCGCCCCAAAAGGATGATTTTTTTAACTTTCATTTTTACTCACATTTTATTTCTCATTAACTAACTTTTCTAGAAGGAACATACATTATGTAATAAAGAAGTAATGATAGCATTTTATAGTACTTGTAATACATTCCAGTACCACCTAATTAGAGGTGCTAAGAATAAACAAAATTATTAAGTTTAAAAAATTAAATACTACTGCACTTTTTGCCTTTATCTTCTCCTCAGCTAGGCTTAGCCTTTCTCAAGAGATCAAATTTAGGGGCACCTGGGTGACCCAGTCTGTTAACTGGCTCTTGATTTCAGCTCAGGTCATGATCTCAGGGTCTTGGGATAGAGCGCCTGTGAGTCTGCTTGTCCCTCTCCGTCTGCCCTTCCCCCACCCCTATCTCCCCTACTCCTGCACCCCCCAAATAAATAAATAAAATCTTAAGAGAGAAAGCAATTTTATTCCTAAGTATCTAGGACCAACACAGCTGAATCTAATCTCTTTCTCCTTTCTTGGGCAAAGGACAGTGGGCCCCAAAGTTGGCCAGACTTCATTATTCTGGATCGGTCAATGCCTGGAGCACCAAGGATCCCTTCTCCTGGATCAAGGTTAGAAAGCATGTCACATTCAGTCATGTCATGATTCCTCTTGCAAGCTCAAAACAAAAGTCATTTTTATCAAACTCCAGGTAACCAACAGAGAAAGAACAGAGTGTCTTCTGCTTGTTTGCTAGTCTGATCCGGTAAACTAACTTGGAGCCAATGACTGAGACAATGTCTTTAGGATTACTCAGTTTCTTTTTAAATGACTAGATCTTTCAAATTTTCTCATTTTCCCATTTCCTCTAGAGAAGCACTGTCCAATATGATAATTATAATCTGAACCACAAATGCAAACCACATGTGTAATTTTATATTTCCTAATAGCCACATTTAAAAAGAAACATGTGAAATTCATTTTAATAATATATTATATTTCATCCAACATATCCAAAGATTTTATCCAGTGAACATGGGTTTACTCATGGCCCTGACCCCTTCAAGGGCGAACATACAGGGACTTGCTGCATGAGCGCTGAGGGCAGCGTGGAAATGCCAGCGCAGCCTGTCAGCCTCACCACGACAGTAGGTTCCCTCTAGAGCCCGAGCGTGCCCCCCGCCTCTGGTGCTCACTGCCCAAAGACTGCCAGTTACAACTCAGTTTGAACTGACTGCTCGTGAATTCCTGAGAATTTTTGTTTCTTGGGAAGCTGCCCAACCCCATTTTCTGACCTTGCATTTCTTTCAACCTTACGTGTATCCCTGGGTGGCAGACACTGTCATCTCTTTGTGTGTCCTGCCTCTGTTGTGCCATTGATTTATTTATTGTGATAGCATTGTCATTTCCATTTGGGGAATTATATGTCCTTCACTGGCTACAACCTAATGAGACTAGTAAATAGAGTGCCTTTTCCACGATCGGCCAAAGAACCCAAGTCGTACACTGTGTTCAGGTCCTACACACTAGATTTGGCCCATTGTTCCAGCTTGTCAAGCTTCTGTCTCCCAAATAATTTCTTAGTCTTCCCAGTTTCACTGAATTTACTGCTCGATCAGTAAACATTTTTATACGTTAGCCAATTCATGATCAATATATTGAAGAAGACAGGGCTTCCTTACTGTGTATTTTAAACAACTCCAAGCATTTTTTTTTTTTAGATATTGAAGGTTGTGTGTGTGTGTCCTTTTTTTTTTTTAAAGATTTTATTTATTTATTTGACAGACAGAGATCACAAGTAGGCAGAGAGAGAGGAGGAAGCAGGCTCCCCACCGCACAGAGAGCCCGAGGCGGGGCTCGATCCCAGGACACTGGGATCATGACCTGAGCTGAAGGCAGAGGCTTTAACCCACTGAGCCACCCAGGCGCCCCCAACTCCAAGCATTTTTAACAAATCCTCACCACACTGTTACTGTCACCCTCATTTCAGATAAGAAAGCTGAAGCAAAGAGAAGTCACTTGCCCCAAGTCATATAGCCAATGAGTGGTTAAGCCGAAATTCAAACCGTGATTGTTGGGGTCCAGAGGCCTCATTTGTAATCGTTATACTCTGCTGTTTCTAGAACCCCCTTTAGGTTGATAATCATCTACTAACGGCCACAGTTTGCTTATGGTAATTGAACCAGTTACAAATCCACCTAATTGTATTATCAGCCAATTCTGTATTAAATCTCCTCATCCTTAAGGTGCTTTTTTTTTTTTTAACCATCTGTCCTACTAAAGCCCAGGTATACATTTTCTTGTTCTGGTAACTTTATAAAATAAATACCCCAGAGAAATAAAGAATTATATTGACTTAACAAAAAAAAAAAAAAAAAAAAAAAAGCAAGCAATGGCTCCAGGGAGCCAGGGAGGCGATCAGAGCGGCGCAGCTGCAGTGCTCCCACTGGCACACCAAGCGACTCTCACTGCTTTGCTTACTTCCCTGTGCAGAGATGTGTCTCGCTGTCACAGTCTAACATGGCTGCATACACAGGTGAAAATGTTGACTTTCTGATGGCCAGATTCCTCCAAGATTCCAGTCATAATGTAGTCAAGGCACAAGAAGAAGATGAAGTAGATTAGATTGGCACTTTGCCAAGAATTCATCAGTTATAAAATGTAGGTGGGAAAGGCTGGCAAGACTTCATTAAAGACTGTATTAAAAAGACCTCGCACGTGGTGTGCCTGGGTGGCTCAGTGGGTTAAGCCTCTGCCTTTGGCTCAGGTCATGGTCTCGGGGTCCTGGGATCAAGCCCCACATTGGGCTCTCTGCTCAGCGGGGAGCCTGCTTCCCCCTCTCTCTCTGCCTGTCTCTCTGCCTACTTGTGATCTGTCTCTCTGTGTCAAATAAATAAATAAAATCTTTAAAAAAAAAAAGACCTCGCACATACTGCATGAGGACATAGTACAAGTCAGTTCAACAAACCACAGAATTGGTGCACCTGGTACTTCCATTGTCTGCACCACAACACCATGAGCAAAAATGAAGTCTCTTCATTTGGGCATAGCATGTAATGGGCCGAGATGTGCTGTAGCTTCTGAAGACCTTGCTGCTCTCTGTCCTGTGTCTGCTTGACTGTGTACACAAAAGGAAGCAGAAGCATAGAGAAAGCAGCACTTAATTTGTCTGGGTGAATCAGAAAAGAGTTTCTGAACTCACATGTAAAGGAGGGACAGCAGTTTATAGTGCTGACAGGGAAGGGGACTGGCCTGGGGAGGGGAGAGGGGAGGAAATGGGCTCTGACTCTGCTGAGGTTGAAGTGTGGGCAGAGCACTAGGTTATGTGGCTCCATATGCAGCACATCGACTTGAAAGTGGTCTGCTTTGTCAGGCAGGAAGTAGCCTGGGGACCCAACTCAGCGCCTTTCCTTCTTGTTCCCATCATTTATCTCACCACTTCACACAGATCCAAGGTACTACCGAGCGTATCTGTATTGGTATAGACCCTTCTTAAGCCAATAATTAATTCCAGAAGGTGGTACATACATTTAAAATAAAGTGTTGTTTTAACTGGCAGGTGGATCTATTGGCGCCAATGATTATTCACAGCATCATGACCCAGGGTGCCCGTCAGAAGTTCTCCAGCCTCTACATCTCTCAGTTTATCATCATGTATAGTCTTGATGGAAAGAAGTGGCAGAGTTATCGAGGGAATTCTACCGGGACCTTAATGGTATGTAATTAGTTCTTCCAAGACAATGCACGAATGTTTTAAAGAGCTTTTGACAAAGATTGCAGATATGGGACAAACACTCCTAGCTTCTATGAACTTAATTCCAAAAAAGATTTTTCAACTTATGGGCAAAGGAGTGATTATGGACATAGGGAGAAAAAGTAGTAGCATCAGGGGCACCTGGGAGGCTCAGTCAGGTGAGCATCTGCCTTCCGCTCAGGTCCTGATCCCCGGGTCCCTGGGATCGAGCCCCACGTCAAGCTCCCAGCTGGGTGGGAAGTCAGCTTTTGCCTCTCCCTCTGCTCATTCTCTCTCTCTGCATCTCTCTGCCTCAAATAAATAAATAAAACCTTAAAAAATTGTTAAAAAATAGCACCAAAGATCTCATAGATAATAGAAATGAAGAGATGTTCTATTTACAGAAATCTGTGGTTAGGGCTGAGTGGATTGATAACATTATGAGTTTGCTTATGGATATTTTGAGTTTGAGATGATAGCAGGGAAATTTGGTTGAACTCCAGCAGGCACGAGATTTAAGACTTGAGTTTAGGGGGGCAGAACCATGAATGGACGTGAAGATTTGTCTCTTCCACATAAAAGAATGGGTGAAACCTTGGGAAATGATCAGGAGACCCTAAGTTAAATAGGCTTGAAACATTAGTATCATTGTCTATCCCTCCCTTATTTCATGCCTCCTGATGCACGGGTTCACAAGTCCAGCAGTTCTTTCTTTGTAATTCCTCTCAGAGGGCTTCTCCTGCATTTATTCAGCTGCCACTGTTGCCTTAGGCCCCCTCACCTCACTCTGCATCTGTTACGCTACATTCCTAATTAGTCATCTCTGGCTCTAGTCTCTCCCCTGATAAAAGCTGCACATCTTTTTTTTTTTTTTTTTTTTGATAATCATTTTATCAGTCCTCTGCCTAAAACCTTTCAGTGTCTCCCTCTTCTCTTCAGAATAAAGTTCAGAGTCCTCAAATGGCCCTGGGCAAGATAACTCCTGCGTTGCCCGTTAGATCCACAGTCCTGCTTCTCTACCCTGCTTCTTGGTCTTCCGTCTGACCTGTGTGAAGTACAGCAGCAGGCTACCTTATCCTCTAGCTTTTGGAAAGTGCTGGCAAGAGAGCAGAGGAAGGAAGTAGAGTAAGATCAAAACATTTATTCTTGGGGCACCTGTCTGGCTCAGTTGATCTCGGGGCTGTGTGTTCAAGCCCCACATTGGGCATTGAGTTTACTTTAAAATATATATATATATGATATTTATATATCATATATATGAGATATTTATTGATATGATATTTATTTGTTGAATTATTTATTTATATATGATATTGATATTGATTTATATGATATGATATCATATACATATGATATTTATTCTCCTGGCGCCCTGCTTTGTAGAAGATTTGGCTATTTCTCTCCACTGAAGGTCACTGCTGCCTTCAGAGTGGCTTTCTTTCCCTGGTCCGGTTACTATCACTGAGTACCAAACCACCCCGAAACCTAATGTCCTAAAAACAACCCTTCTCTTTGGTTCAGGGATTCTATGGGTCAGAACTTCTAGTGCAGTAGAGGTCGTTGGTTGTGCTCCGCAATAACCAGGGCCTCAGCTGGGGGCTGGAAGCATCTAGAAGCATCTTCACCTGTATGTCTGGTAGTTGGTGCGGACCAGCCTTAGCCAGGACAGCATCTGGGGCTGTCCCAGGCCAATTCCATATGGCCTTTCCATGAGGTCTGAGCGTTGCACAACATGACGGTTTCACATCCACCCAGATTCAAGGGAAAGGGACAGAGACCCCACTTCTCAGTGGGAGGAATGTAAGGAATTTGTGGTCATTTTTATAAAGCACTAGAAGAGTCTCCTGTAAGATTCTGCTCCCCCTCCGGTTCTACTCCCAGTCCTCCTCCCACCAGGCCTAGGGTTGCTAATACCCTGCCCCCACCTACCTACTGAGTACCTTTATCAAACTTCTCTCAAATTATTATAATTGGAGTAGTTCCTTATTTCTTGTTCAAACTCTGTCTTATACAGTAATTAATGCCAGAATCAGCCCTAAGGAAATACCTTCAAAATGGAATTCTAGGATTATGTTGCTAATATATTCAAGGAATACAGGTGTGATTTCCTTCCTCGGGGAGAAGATTGCATGTTGGGCAATCCATGTTACGTGGTGGTATCACAGTTTCTCAGAGCATCACCAGCAGTGCTATGGAATGAGTTACAGATGGTGAGAAAGACAATGGGAGACTCAACTGACAGAGGCATTTAGTCACTCTGGTGAGAACTATGGCATCAGCTGATTGTACAGTGACCTGTCAACCTGTTATAGCCCTTCTTTTTATGGCACACATAGGGGAAAATAAATTACACAGTATGCACAAGAACACCCGTGAACATACATGAACATACATGAACGTATATGGAGAATCAGGACACGTCCACGGTGTTCTAGAGGAGTCTTCCGTATCCTGTGCTTGTAGACAGATACTTAGACTTAAGACCAGGTTTAAGGGCTGAGCCTATGAACCGCAGACTTGCAGTGACAATTAAATGGCCCAGCCCATCAGGTCTGTTACGCTAAGGTGTGGAGAGTTACTGGTGGAAAGAAGTGGAGATCTGAGACCTCGATGAGGCTGAGAACTGCCAGTCTCTGAGGCAGTCGTCTTTTCTCTGCATAGTCTTTCAGTGACTGCACCGGGAATAGTTGCTTCACGAGCCAGGCTCTAACCTCCTGAGAGCCCCTGTTCAGCCACTTTAAGAGACAGATGAGTCATGGGGAAATGACAGACACCACAAATGTATTCAGCTGTGATAACAAGAACTTTTCAATTCCAGATGCGGTCTCTTCTCTGGAGCAAATTAGCACAGCCCTAGGCACCTGGTACAGATGGAAAACCGACCTAGAAAATGCTTTTTCCTTCATTCCCATTAATAAGCGAAATCAGAATAGATTTGCATTTACAAGGTGGGAACAAGAGTGTTCCCTTTACCTTTCATGTCTCTGGACAATGCCAGCTCCCTTGTTCTTTGTTGTAATGTGGACCCCCGGGGACTCCAAACATTGTGACATCCCCCAGAATACCATACTGGTTCACGCTGGCAGGACCTGGTAAACAGGAAAGAGCAGTCACTCTAAATGCTTTTGTGATTAATATGCAGAAACACACACACACACACACACATGCGTGCGCGCGTGCACACAGACCCATGTATAAAACAAAGAAGCCTATCTTTTCTTGACTTCACTGTGAATGGATCCCATATTTTACTCTTTAATGCTCACTGTTAGTTTTAAACAAACACTGTTTTATCACATTTACAAAGTGAGAGTAGCTTTCCCAGAGATTTCCCAGTGCTTTGCTGGGGCTGTCTAGTAGCATTCCATGACATTCCATCAGCAGCTTGAAATCAGGTCTGATGGGAGTCTTTACATCATGGAAGGTCATCTTTGGTAGGATCACACTCAGAGTGTACCGATCATTAACAACTTAGCTGGATTCATTTTGGTTACATTTTATTTAGAATTTTTCATCTTTACTAATCAGTAAAACTGGTTTCCCTCTTCCAGGAGCTCTATTTACAAGGTTTGGGCATGAGAGTGATATTAAACTTGAAAATAAAGTAGGAAAGTTTCCATCTTTTCCTGTTAACTTGCTGGTCTAGACTGGCTTCATTAGTGTAGTAATCATGTGTTTAATCAAAGCTAGGTAGAAATGCCACTGAGCTTTGTCTTTCTGAGTGCTAGATGCTTAGCTATCTTCTCCCTTCCTTATCTGAGCATCGGTATTCTCATTTTCTATTACTCGTAGCTAATGTGAATGTATACATTCGAGTTGTGTCTCTCCACGTGTGCCATAGAGCATTATCTACATACACACATATTTCTCTCGTTCTCCCTTCACCATAGTGGGTGAGTGTTTGTCTATTCTATTGGATTTTCAAAGAATCAACTCTTGGTCTTTTTTTTTTTAATTTTTTAAATTTATTTTCAGCGTAACAGTATTCATTGTTTTTGTTTTTTTTTTTTAAGATTTTATTTATTTATTTGACAGATAGAGATCACAAGTAGACAGAGAGGCAGGCAGAGAGAGAGGAGGAAGCAGGCTCCCTGCTGAGCAGAGAGCCCGATGCGGGGCTCGATCCCAGGATCCTGGGACCATGACCTGAGCCGAAGGCAGAGGCTTTAACCCACTGAGCCACCCAGGTGCCCCAGTATTCATTGTTTTTGCACCACACCCAGTGCTCCATGCAATCCGTGCCCTCTCTAATACCCACCACCTGGTTCCCCCAACCTCCCACCTCCTGCCCCTTCAAAACCCTCAGATTGTTTTTCAGAGTCCATAGTCTCTCATGGTTCACCTCCCCTTCCAATTTCCCTCAACTCCCTTCTCCTCTCTAATTCCCCTTGTCCTCCATGCTATTTGTTATGCTCCACAAATCAGTGAAACCATATGATAATTAACTCTCTCTGCTTGACTTATTTCACTCAGCATAATCTCTTCCAATCAAACATAGATTTGAAGTTGTTGGTTTTTTTAAAGATTT
Source organism: Lontra canadensis (assembly GCF_010015895.1). Taxonomy (NCBI): domain Eukaryota; kingdom Metazoa; phylum Chordata; class Mammalia; order Carnivora; family Mustelidae; genus Lontra; species Lontra canadensis. Next base: position 1,393,693 of record NW_022631168.1, on the reverse strand, counting down.
TATTTTTATTGTTTTGAGAGAGAACATGAGCAGGAAGGACAGGTTTTAAAAATTTATTTATTTATTTGAGAGGTAGTACAGGGAGGGGCAGAGGGAGAGAATCCTCAAGCAGACTCCCTGCTAAGTGTGGAACCCAATATGGGTTTCAATGCCACGACCCCGAGATCATGACCTGAGCCGAAACCAAGAGTCTGGTGCTTAACCAACTGAGCTACTCAGGGGCCCCTGAGGTTGTGTTCTATTTCATTAATTTCCCTTTAAAACTTCAAAAATTCTTTTACTTTCTTTTGGTTTTATTTTTTGTTTCCTGGAACCTGGAGTTTAATGACTAGTTCATTTATTTTCAGTCTTTCTCATTCAATGTGGTAGAAGCATTAATAATTACTCTCATGGAGGTCATTCATTTACAAACAGCTACTGAGTAACTGCTGTGTTCTAGGTTCTAGTAGAGGGATGGGTAGGCTAGAGCCCATCCGTGGATTTGGACTACCACCGGCTTTTTATGGACTGTGAATTAAGAATGGTTTTTATAGGTTTAAAGTTGCAAAACAAAGATTATGCAATAGAGATCACTTGTGGCCTGAAAAGAGTAAAATATTTCCATCTGCTCCTTTACAGAAAAACTTTGCAGACTGCTGGTTAGGTTAGTCTAATGACACGAGAAACACCTAGGCAGTTACCATTAACCAGACCACTTCCATTTCAGAGTTTGCCCAATGTGGACACTTCAGTCTTAGTCGTCACTCTCCAGTGTTATGGTCCTCAAATGTTCTTATATCTCTGTTTCGTTCACATGCAGAATATGTTTCATCGGCAATATTTCTCATCACAGATGTCCCACATAAAGAGGGAGGGGGAACGTTTAAGGACCACTGCTTCACTGCCCCCATCCTCAATAGTCTATAATGTAAATGCTAATTTTGATTTATCAGTGAACATTTCAGTGATGTGGCTCTTTCCTTCTGGCTTTCAGGTTAAAAAGAAAACTATTTTTAATGTGCTTTAAAAATACTTATTTTGGGGTCATGTTAGAAATCAGTGTTGTTTTGACATTAAGTTGATAATTAGCAAGTGATTTTGTCAAAGTCTGTGAAAATCGCTGAAATCTGGCCTTGTCCCAGCTGTCTATGCTATAAAGTTTCTGAGGGAGATCTGTAAATGAGCCAATGGCAAATGAAAAACAATCTTCATGTTTTCTAGAATTATACTGGTATACCCAACACCAAGCTCTCTGGTAATCCCACCCACCCCACTTCCTCAATACAGGGAGTTTAGACCCGAGGCCTAAGGAGGCTTTTCCTTAAGCCCAAATCCAAATACTTTCACAGTTACATATCATAACTCCTGAACGTTCTTGTCATAATGATGTGGTTTGAAGTGCAGTTCAGTAGCCTATGGCCAAGAAAGAATTCTTGAGACTTTTTCAGTGCAGAAAAGGGTTTTTTTTTAATTATTATTATAGCACAGGGACAGGACCTGTGGGCAGAAAGACCTGCACTGCCGTTGTGAGGAATGGTGGATAAAGTAAGATTTTCTATTCTATGGAAGGGAGGGTAACATGAGGGTCCCAGGAAATTGAGTCTATAGGTTTCTAAAGGTTCTGGCTATTGATAAGATTGCTTTTTTTTCATTTTTTATTTTAAGTACTTTATTTATTTATTTATTTGAGAGGGAGAGAAAGAGCGTGCAAGCAGGGGCAGTGGCAGGCAGAGGGAGAAGCAGATTCCCCACTGAGCAGGGAGCCAGATGCTCAATTCCAGGACCCTGGGATCATGACCTGAGCTGAAGGCAGACACTTCACCCACCGAGCCACCCAGGCGCCCCAAGATTGCTTTTTTTTCTTATGAGTCAGTTAGACAGTTGCAAAACTGATGGGAGATTCATGTCGTGTGTGACTATGATCTCTATCGATTACTCATTTATTTTTCCTCTTCCTTTGCTCTTGGGCAGCCAGCAGTGCCTGAGGAATGTCACACCTTTCCCACCTCTAGGGAACCCACCAGGCACCCCTGAAGGGTATTAGCTTGTGCTTTGTCCTCAGCATGCCTTCTGCTCCCTCATCAATAAGACAGTAAGGCAGCTGGCCAGGCCTGTAGCCCAGGGTGAGAGGAGTATACTAAGAAAAAGCAAAACCAAAAAGGACCATGCACCCTAACCACTTTTTTTAAACTACTTTCTTTTTTAATTCCAGTATAAATAATGAACAGTGTTATATTAGTTTCAGGTGTACAGTGTAGTGACTCACCAACTCTATACATTACTCATAGGGCTCACCACTATACGTACACTTTTAATCCCCATCACCTAGTTCACCCATCCCCACACATACCTCGTACCTCGCCTCTGGTAACCATCAGTTTGTTTTCTCTACTTAGTTTTCTCTACTTAGGTTTTTAGTTTGTCTCTTCTTTTTTCTTTCAAATCCTTTGTTTCTTAAACTCCACATGAGTGAAATCATATACTGTCTTTCTCTGACTTATTTCACATAGCATTATAACTCCTAGATACATCCATGTTGCAAATGGCAAGATTTCTTTCTTATGGTTCAGAAATATTCCAATTTGTGTGTCTTCTTTATCCACTCATCTATGGATGGGTACTTGGGCTGCTTCCATAATTTGGCTGTTGTAAATAATGCAATAAACATAGGGGTGCATATATCTCTTTGAATTAGTGTTTTCATTTTCATTGGGTAAATACCCGGTAGTGAAATTACTTGACCAGATGGTAGCTCTATTTTTAACTTTCTGAGGAATCTCCATAGTGTTTTCCACAGCAACTACACCAGAGGACATTCCACCAACTGTGCAAGAGGGTCCCTTTTTCTCCACATTCTCGCCAACACTTGTTTCCTGTGTTTCTGATTTTAGCCTTTCTGACAGATGTGAGGGGATACCTCATTGTGGTTTTGACTAGCATTTCCCTGATGATGAATGATGTTGAGCATCTTTTCATGTGTCTGACACCCTACGCACTTTTGCAGTAAGTTAGACTAGGCTTCTAGGGCTCCGAAAGACCCTTCTAGGCAGCCAAGTGAGAGCATGGGAATGTTAGCTGCTTCTGTCTCAGATGGGTCTCTCTTGTATTCCGTTACTTATTGCTTCCACACTGTTGAAGTAGGGGTAGTAAAGGTTACCCTGAAAGTCCCACCCATTTTGAGGCACTTAAGGCACGGTGACAACCCTTACCATATTCCGCCCCCCCAAACACACACACTGAAGGCAAAACAGAAATCTGCCAAACCGTGTCCTTAAATGGCACCCCAAAAGATTAGTACTGTATACAGCATCAGCCTAGAGGATGCATTTTCCCAAAGCTGAATGACTGGAGAGGGAGATTATATTCTGAAGAGTTCTCGTGATCACTCTCACAACTGTAGAGAGAAAAAAAATTGAATTTAATAACACCCAGTTTGTAACATTTGCATGTAACATGTGGACCAAGAATCTTTGTAAATGTAGTACTTTGAAATGAGTTGCTATCCTGCTCTTGGGGAACAAAGACACCGTCCCGCATAGGCACGACCACGCGATGCGAAAGAACCGTGCTGATTTTACACAGTTGCATTAAGGAAGAGTTGCAGAGAGATCCCTACTACAAATAAAAGTTGTCACGTGGACTAGGCGTACCTCTGGGGCTAGAACCTAGAATCGGAACGGTGAATTCCAAGGCACATCGGGCCCATCTGCGTTAGAACACGCCCCGCCCCTTGCACGGGACCCAGTGGCCTTGCAGCTCTCTGAGAGGTCCACGTGGCAGAGGGTCTCTGTAGACTCCTGGCCTGGCACAGCCTGAGGACTAGGCACACTGTCTGTGTCAAGGGGATGACTACCTCATGGACCTGAAAGACAGCCATCTGTTTTTCTCCTTTCTGCTTCCCGATTATGTGGAGAAGCTGTTCCCATGTTCCAGATGGAAGGAAAGCTAAAACCCACTTTAGGAGCACCCGAAGGGCTTTCTTATGGACCTGGGGCTGTAGCCACAAGGGCTTAGGTCGTGGAATCATCCCCACGAATAGGTGTGGGGCGGACGAAACAAAGAACTTGGGTGGTCACTTGGATAGACACTGATCTGTGCTAAGAAATCAAATCACGATTAAAAAAAAACCCTATAGCTTACGTACTGGGCGCTGTGCGAGATCCAGTCCTCACTTTGCAACAAAGAGGTAGGGGGTGGGGCGTCAGGTGGAAGAAGAGGTAAGGGATAAAGGGGATTCCTGTTTTGTTTTTTGGTTTTTTGTTTTTTTGGTAAAGATTTTGTTTACTTGAGAGAGCATGAGAGGGGAGAAGGTCAGAGGGCGAAGCAGACTCCCCACAGAGGTGGGAGCTGGATGCGCGGCTCGATCCCAGGACTCCGGGATCATGACCTGAGCCGAAGGCAGTGGCTTAACCCACTGAGCCACCCAGGCGCCCCAGGAGGTTCTTATTTGTATGTGGGCAGTTTGGGGGAAGAGAGCCATGTCCTCCATGGATCCCATCATGTTGTTTCCCTCCCACCGTCTCGGCAGTAAGTTCTGGGACTACAGAGAACTTGCGGTCAACTTAATGCCTAAGGAGTCAAGAGGAATAAGATCAAGGCAGAACTGCTAGGATTCCTGTCTTTTATTCGGACCCCCTTCCCTTCGCCGCCGCCCGCTCGCACGGCCCCCCGCCCCTCGCCCCAAAGGCCAGGGCAGGTGCACGAAGTTCTGCCACAAGCCCAAAGTCACTTGGGCGAAGTGATTCATCAGATGCCCTGTCCCGAGGGAGAGACGGCTTCTTGCAGGACGAGGTGAAGGAGGTGATTCTGCTCAGCACTCAAGAGCGGCCACATCTCCACCTGCAGCGACTTGACGGCCTCCGTGTCCTTTTCGTGGGTAGCCATGACCAAGGACTGGAGCAGCAGGAACAGCTCCTCGGGAAGCTGGCCCCCGCTCTCCTGCCCGTGGCTGTCGAAAGCCTCCCAGGAGTACTTCTCCAGGGTGTGGGCATGCTCTGGCAGCAGCTTGGCGGGCGGCGGTTGCAGGAGCAGCAGCAGCAGCACGCGGGACACCTCGCAGCGGACCAACACGTCCGCGAAGGCTCCGAGCGTGGCGGGAGAGGAAGCGCCGGGCGCGGAAGCGGCGCTGGGAGGGAGCAGCGCGGCGGGCACGGCCGGGGCGGCGCCGGGGCCCACCTGCTGCCCCGGGGGCAGCGGCGGCGGCGGCGGCGGCGGGGGTGGCTGCACTGGGTGGCTGCCGTGCTCCCGCGCCAGGCGCTGCATGCGCGTGAAGGTGACCAGGGCGCTGTTGTAGTCGCGCGCCAGCAGCTGGCAGGAGGCGGCGTCGCCGAGCGCCTGCAGCGCGGCCAGGGGCAGCTGCGGGAGCTGCAGCTGGGCGGCGCGCTGGAAGTGGCCGGCGGCGGCGGCCGGCTGGCCCAGGTCGCGCAGGGCGGCGGCCAGCTCGAGGCAGAGGGCGGCGGCGGCGGCCGGCTGGCCCAGCTCGAGGTGCAGGCGCACGGCGGCGCCAAGAGCGCTGGCCGCGGCCTGCAGCGGCTCCCCGTAGGCGGCCGGGCAGACGAGCCGCTGGCGCGCGTCGCGCTCCTGCCGCAGGAAGAGTCGGGCGGCCTCGGTCAGCGCCAGCGCCTCCCCGGGACCGTGGAAGAGCGCCTGCTGGCAGCGCGCCACGGCCAGCTGGCACCAGGCCGCGTAGGGCAGGCACTCCTGGGCACGCAGCTCGCGGCCCAACTGGCCAAACTGCTCGCCCGCCTCCGCCACGTTCGGCTTCCGCAGGAACCGCTTCTTCAGCTTGTTGGACACCTGGCGGTAGCGGGCCAGGAAGTCCCCAGCCTCGGGCCCGGGGCCCGCGCCGCCACTCAGGCCGGCCGCGGACGCCGCCATGTTCGTCGCCCGCTCGCTGACGCAGTCGGTGGGGCGCGGCGGCGCCTGGAGGCGACGTGCCTTCCGACCCGCTCGCTCGGTGGAGGTGAGGCCGGGGTGCGGGGGGGGGGTGCGGGGGAGAGAGGCGGCACCACCGCGCGTGCGCGCGCGCCCTGCCGCGCCGGCGCTAGGAAAAGCGCGGGATCCGAAGCGAGAGGCCTCACCGACAGGGGGGCGGGGGGGGGTTGTCTATGCAAATCGTCAGTCCTGGGGCGGGGCCTGGCCAGGGGCCGGCTGTTGCCAGGCGACAGCCTGCCGGCCCGGGTTGCTAGTACAGGCGTCCCCTAGCGTCCCTAAATGGAAGCCGAGCGGAACTCAAGCCGCGGCGCCACGTGGCCCTAAGGCCAAGTCCGCATGGTTCGCGAAGGCCGAGTCCCTGCTCCCCGCCCGCCGTCCCAAGTGTGTCCACCCCGCCAAGTCTGCACGTTTCGCGGTGGCCAACCCACCCCCTCCCCGCCCACCACCCCCGCACCGTCCCTCCTCAACCTTCCGGTCCAAGCCCCTGCCCTACCAGAGTCCACGCCGACAGGTGTGTCCACCCCTCCGTCCCATCCCCGGGAGATCGCCCTGGCACGTTGTCCCCTCCACGACGCCGCGGTCCTGGTCTTGAGCTGCGGCCCCAGGAACCCCGTCCTTCCCGGGACGGTCCCGGGCTCTGGCTTGCTCGGCGCTCATGTGGGGGTCTCGGGGGCGCCAGTGCACCCCCGCACCCCCATCCAGCCTGTCCCACCCGGGGCCACCCCCCTGCACCGTCCCTGAGAGAAACGGCTTTTCGGTGCCCCCCCACCCCCAGCCAGCCTGGATCGCCCAGGGCCACCCCCCTGCACCGTCCCTGAGCGAAACGGCTTTTCTGTACTCACCCCCACCCCCCAGCCAGACCCTGCCTGGGGGTCTGTCCTTCGGGGGACATGCCCGAAGCACGTGGCCCACCGAGTGACCGAAGCGCCCGCACGCCCGAAAACACACACACGCGCGCGGGTTTCTTTCCTTGGCTTTTATTGCTTGGACACACGGGTTTCTTGAGCCCCTTGTGGGGACTGCGAGGGACTGGGCCCGAGGCCCCAGGCCGCCCCGGGCCGCTGCAGCGGTGAGCAGGCCCGGCTGGGGCGGGCGGGCCGAGGGGCCGGGTGGCGTGGGGCGGCAGCTAGTCGTGGGGCGGGGCCACCTGGGAGATGGTGGTGGACTCGAAGAAGCGGCTGAGCAGCGCGTTGTTGTGGACCGCCATGTCCACGAGCTCCGGGGTGATGCACGTCCTGCCGCAGTTCCGGGCCTCGTTGCCCGCCAGCTCCAGGACGGTGGCCGTCAGGTACTGGATGACGGCCGCTAGGAAGACTGGGGCGGACGAGCCCAGGCGCCGGGCGTAGCGGCCCTCGCGCAGGAGGCGCTCCACGTGGCTCACGGAGAACGACAGCTCGGCTCGGGCGGTGCGGGAGCGGGCCTGCCTCTGGCCTCCGGACGACCCTTGATGGCTCCTCTTGGCCGGCATGCTGGGCCTCGGCTGCGCTCTGGCTCGGCGACGGGCCTAGGTCGGCGGTGCTCTGCGGGGCTCGGCGGGGCTCTGCGGGCTCGGCGGCTTCGGCGGGGCTCGGCGGGGCTCAGCGGGGCTCAGCGGGGCTCGGCGGCTTCGGCGGGGCTCGGCGGGGCTCAGCAGGTCCCAACTTCTCCAGCCACCCGGTTGGGACTCAGGACTCGGGCCCTTACGCCGCCGTCTCCTAGCGACCACAGACCGACCCCCGTCATTGGTCCGGGGCCACACACTTCGGGACACGTAGATCCGGTGAGGTCACCGCTTTCCCATCGGCCCCTGCCGGGAGCTCGGGCCCACCAAGAAATGGCGCGAGCGGGAGCCTGCCCCCCCTCCCCCCCACGGCCCCCCACGACGCCTCTCGGAGGCGATGGAGGCTCACCTTCCGCCCCACTGGGACGTCCTACCCAAGAAACCCCAGACGGGGGAGGACCTCGTGGCCCCAAGCAGACCCTCGACGTGTGGGGCGACCGTCACCCGTATCTCGCTCCGCAGCGTGGGCCCCGCCCCCAAAAGGAAGCCCCGCCCCTGGCGGGCAGACGCTCCCCACGGCACCCCCCTCCCCCCCCCCCGGAGCCCGGCAGGCAACCCCTCCTCTGCTTCCTGCCAGAACAGATTGGCCTCTTCTGAAGACGGACCTAGAGATGGGATCGTCAGACGACGACGAGGTGGTTGGGGCTGCGGGGGGCCGGGGGGAGGAGGGGGGCGGGTCGGTCGGGCTGCTTTCCCTCGGCACCCACGTTTTCACCCGGGTTCCTGCACGTGGTGGCGCCCATCTGCACTTGGTGTCTTCTGATGGCTGTGGACAGGAGGCCACGGTACGGAGAGACCAGGAGTCGTGGACCCCGGTCCTCAGGGGACAGGCCTCGCGGTGATGTCCACCTCCGGGCCCATGGGAACGGCGCCGCGGTGGACGGTCGCCTACACGGTTCTGTCCGAGCACCTGTTTCCCGTGCCTTGCCCTGTGGAGCTAGGAGCGGGGTCGCGGGGTCACGGGGTCCTAGGGTCATTCCCTGGCTACCTTCCCGAGGAGCCGCCCGGCTGGCTCCCGCCGCAGCCGGACCACTCCCCCATCCCAGGAGCAGTGGGCCAGGGTCCCGGTTCTTCCACATCCTCGCCCAGACTGGTCATTTCCCGCTTGGTCGGTCTTTCTGGGGCCAGGAAGAGCCGTCCTACTGGGGGCGAAGTGGCATCTCACGGCGACTTTGTCCCCCCCCCACCACCCTTTTAGAGAGGGAGCGGAGGAGGGGCAGAGGGCGACAGAGAGAGGGAGAAGCTGAAGCAGGCTCCATGCCCGGCGCAGAGCCCACCGTGGAGCCTGACACAGGGCTGGGTCTCGCAACCCAGAGAACAGGCCTGGCCTGAGCCGAGGTCCAGAGTCCAGACGCTCCATCCGCCGAGCCACCCAGGCGCCCCTCCCGGGGCTTTGGACTTGCACGTCCCTGATGGCCAACGATGGGGAGCGGGTTTCCATGGGCCTCCTGGACGCTTGCACACGCGCTTCGGAGGAACATCTGTCGGCTCCCGAGCTCGGCCCGGCTCTGTCTGCCTCTTTGTGGCTGAGTTCAAAGTGTTCTTTAGGCGTCCGGAAGAAGACGCCCTTGTCGCCTATGTGCCTGGCAAATGCTTCTCCCATCCTGGGGCAGCGGTTTCCCGGCCTACACGGTTCCTCCTTCTCCCCCTCCCCAAGTCCTCCTCCTCCTCCTCCTCCTCCCTTCCCCCTCCTCGTCCTGCTTCTTGTGTGGCTATGCTTTTCCTACCCCATTTAAGAAACTCTTGTGTAATAGTTTCTAGACAGAGTCCTTTGGTGCACAAATAGTTTTGGTTTGGTTGGGGTACAACTTATCCTTTGTTTTTCTCCTCCCGCTCCTCCCCCTCCTCCCACCCCTCCTCCTCCTTCCCCTCCTCTCACCCTCCTCCTCCTCCTCCTCCTCCCTCCTTCTTCCTCTTCTGTTCCTCCTCCTCCTTTTTTTGTGGCTGTGCTTTCTCTGCCGCAGTATTTACTTATGCCCCTTGCGTAACCAAAGCCGCCAGGATTTACATCTCTGTTTTATACCAAGGGTTTCATAGTTTCCTGTTTACATCCAGGCTTGTCAGCCATCTGGGGGGTTCAATTTCGGTTTTACCCTGGACCCCACATTCTTTCTCATGTCTGCGGATATTCAGTTTTCCCAGCACCGTTCCTGGAAGAGATTGCTCATTCCTACATTGAATGGCCTGGGCACCCTTGTTCGGTACCAACTATTCATAAATCCCTGGGTTTCTCTCTCACTCTCAGTTCCTAATCGTTGGCCTGTATGTCTACCGTTGTGTCAGTACCACACTTTTTGGGATCGCTCGCTGGAGCTCAGAAATACGTTTTGAAGTTGGAAAGTGCGAGTCCTCCAACTTTGGTCTTTTTCGGATAGATGGTTTTGGCTATCTGTGTCCCTTGCAGGGACACATGCATTTACGATTGGCTTTAACATTTCTGCAAAACAACTCTTTGAGATTTTGATACGGGTTGTATTGAATCTCTGTATTGCCTTGGGGATTACGGCCATCTTAACAATATTACGTGTTCAGTTTACTGAGGCAGGATGTCTTCCCGTTTATTTACGTCTTCTTTAATTTCTTTCAGCAATGATTTGTAATTTTCGGTGCACAAGTCTTGCACCTCCTTGGCTAAATTTATTCCTGTGTATTTAATTCCATTTGACACTATTTTAAGAATTTTTTTTAAGATTTTATTTATTTACTTGACACACAGAGATCACAAGTAGGCAGAGAAGCAGGCAGAGAGAGAGGAGAAAGCAGGCTCCCCGTTGAGCAGAGAGCCAGATGTAGGGCTCAATCCCAGAACTCTGGGATCATGACCTGAGCTGAAGGCAGAGGCTTTAACCCGCTGAGCCACCCAGGTGCCCCTATTTTAAATAGAATTTTCGTGGGTGCCTTGTTGACTCAGTGGCTTAAGCATCTGCCTTCACCACAGGCCAGAACCTCAGGGTCATGAAATCACGTCCCACATCAGACTCCCTGCTCAGCGGGGAGCCTGCTTCTCCCTCTGCCCCTCCCCCATGCTGCTCCTCACTCACAGGCTCCCTCCCTCTCTCTCTCTCTCTCTCTTTCTGCCAAATAAATTAAATCTTTAAAAAAATAGAATTGTCAATTTCATTTTAGATTTTTTCACTGCTCCTATATAGGCACACAACTGATTTTGGTTTGTTGATCTCATATCTTGCTATTTTATTGAATTCACTTACTAACTTTATGTGCTTTCTATATTTAGGATTTTTTATATATAAGATTATGTCATCTGACAATAGAGATAGTTTTCCTTTTACCTTTCCAATATAGATGCCTTTTATTTCTTTTTCTTGTGTCATTGCTCCGGCTAGGATTTCTATTACAATCTTTAATAGAAACAGTGAAAGCAGACATTCTTGTCTTGTTCCCGATGTTAGGGGGAAAACTTTCAGTTTGCCACCATTGAGTATGGCATTAGCTATGGCTATTTCAGTAATGCCCTTCATTATGTTTTGTAATTCCCTTTCCATTCCTAATTTGCTGGTGTTTTGTTTTGTTTTTTTTTGTTTTTTCAGGAAAAATCGGGTTTTTCTGAGTGCTTTTTCTGCATCAATTGACATGATCCTGTGGGCTTTTTCACCTTTGTTTTATTGCTTTAGAGTTAAGTAATTTTCTTATGTTGAAGCATCTTTGTATTCCTGGGAGAATTCCTACTTAGACATGAAATGTAATATTTATACTGTGCTGCTGGATTCGGTTTGCTAAAATTATTTAAGGATTTCTGCATCTATGTTCTTTTTTTTTAAGATTTTCTTTATTTATTTGAGACAGAGAGAGAGCACAAGCAGGGAGGAGAATCAGAGGGAGAAGAAGAAGCAGAATCCCCACTGAACAGGGAGCCCAACATGGGGCTCATTCTCAGGCCCCTGGGATTATGACCTGAGCAAAAGACAGATACTCAACCAACTGAGCCACCCAGGCACCCCTATATTCTTTTATAAAAGATTTTATTTATTTATTTATTTATTTATTTGAGAGAGTGAGTGTGAGCAAGCAAGAGAGAGAACGCCAGTGGGGATAGGAGCAGAGGGAGAACAAAAAGCAGACTCCCCACTGAGCAGGAAGCCCAACGTGTGGCTCAGTCCTGGGACTCCAGGATCATGACCTGAGCCAAAGACAGATGCTTCACCAACTGATCCAACCAGGCATCCCTCATATTCTTCTTCTTTTTTTTAAGGACTTTATTTATTTATATGACAGAGAGAGAGATCACAAGTAGGCAGAGAGGCAGGCAGAGAGAGAGGTAAGCAGGCTCCCTGCCGAGCGGAGAGCCTGACACGGGGCTTGATCCCAGGACTCTGGGATCATGACCCGAGCCGAAGGCAGAGGGTTTAACCCACTGAGCCACCCAGGTGCCCCCATGTTCTTCTTTTAGAGATTTTTTAATTTATTATTTGAGAGAGAGAGAGAATGAGTGGGGGGGCAGAGTGAGAGGAAGAAGCAGATTCCCCACTGAATAAGGAGCCCATCGTGGGGCTCAATCCCAAGATTCTATGATCGTGATCTGAGCTGAAGGCAGACACTTACCCACCTGAGCCACCCAGGTGCCCCGGCAAACAATTTCTTAGAAAATTACTGATAATACTATAACTCTGATGTGTGATTATGTAACAGACACGTTAATTCCTGTTTTAGTATATTCAAGCAGATACAAATTGCAAGTGTTTTGTAAAAGATAATTTTCAAGTTTCGTTATACTGTATGCCATGGTTTAAATCTAAGCCGTTTGAATAGGCATCACTATCACATTTCTCAAACTGTGTTCCTTTTCCTTTAAATATGCCATGCACTTTCCTCTGGAACCTAGACTTGTCAAGGTCCTAAACCCCACATGTTGGATGTTAATTTGTGTCTCATGAATTCATATACAATGAATTATTAATTAAAGCCTGACAGTTCATGCAGAAACACACACACACACACACACACACTCCACATTCCTGGAAGGTTGCTCGGAGGCTGTGGGGCAGGGTGCTGACTCTGCCCTGTGCTAGTGCTTCTCAAACTTTGCATTCTGATTCAGTAGACATGGAATAGAGCCCAGATGCCGTATTTCTAACTGCTCCCAGGTGATGTTCAGACTGCTGGGTTAGCAGAGCCCTAAATGGCTTCTTCAACCTTGCTGAGCCTTTTACAGACCCCAGAGCAGAAGAGCACTTCACCGGCCCCGACTTCTTCCAGGGGTTTCTCTCCTTCTTGTGTTCCACTCTAATATCCTGTCTAGCCAGAAGGGTTTTACTTGAGGGTTGAATGCTGTTAAGAAACGTGCAAAGCAAAATTAGAAGGAAGATGTGATTGGGAGGAATTGCTTTGTACTGTCTCCACTTTCCATGCACCTGTGCTAATCCCTCCCTACAGGTCTTCTTTGGCAATGTGGATTCATCCGGGATAAAACACAATATTTTTAACCCTCCAATCATTGCTCGGTACATCCGTTTGCACCCAACACATTACAGCATCCGCAGCACTCTTCGCATGGAGCTGATGGGCTGTGATTTAAATAGTAAGTGCCAAGCCATCATGGATCCTCCCCTATCCCAACCCCGGGGAGGATGAGTCACTGTCCTGGCGTTCTCAAGAGTAGGGGGGTTTCCTGGGACACAAAATGGTAAATGCTAAAACCAGTGCAGTCCTAACCAAACCGAGGACTTGGTCACTGTAAGCCTAGGGTTCAGACAGACCTGGGAAGAGCTGGCTCAGAAATGAGGGGCTTGTCAGGCTAACAGTAACAGAATCAATGCAGAAGTTAATGCCTGGGAAGTGACGTCCTGATGATGGTCGCCCTGGAGTGTCAGTGGATGCAGGCATCTTCTGACGACTACAGTCCTTCCGTTTCTCCGAGGTTGCAGCATGCCACTGGGAATGGAGAATAAAGCGATAGCAGACGCCCAGATTACTGCCTCATCCTCCCTGAACAGCATGTTTGCCACTTGGTCTCCGTCCCAAGCCCGACTACACCTGCAGGGGAGAGCTAACGCCTGGAGGCCTCAGGTAAGAGGCGGCAGATCTGCCGTCTAACCAACACAGAGGAGGGGTGCAGGTCGGGAAAGAACAGAGAAGGTCCTTGACTGTTTCTTTAAAGGCATTTCTGTCACCTGATTGTTCCCAAAGGTGCCAGGGTGGTTGTGTCTGGGGGGAGAAATCTGCACAGCGTTTGTTGGGGGAAATGATCCCTAACTGAGCCTCCGGGCAGCAGAATCTCTAGCGATACTGGGCTGATGTCTGTGATGGAACCGTGGTAGCCGAAGTCGGTCTGGCAGACCCGTATCAACAACTGGCCCTCTTTGCACGTTTCTTGGTGCCTCAAAGGAAAGCGGCCGTCATGTACAGTTCGCTGGGCACAGTTGTTTTCCCAGAACCACTGAATTGGTGATTTTTCAGTCCCTGAATAGCTCTTGTAAGTCCGTCTGTATATTCACTCAGCAAACACTTACTGGGCTCCTATTAAATGGCAGACCCTGAGGGCACAGGGACGAATCATGAAAAATTGCGGCAGTGAGGTTGCTTAGAGTCTAAGAAGGAAGACTGTCAAAGAGACCGTTAAAATGCAGAGTGATGCCTGCTCTGACATGGTGGGGAAGAAAGGATGTGGGAATTTCTGGGAACAAATAGTAACCAACAGGTTACTAGTCTAACTGACTTTCCCCAGGCAAATAATCCAAAAGAGTGGCTGCAAGTGGACTTCCAGAAGACAATGAAAGTCACAGGAGTCATCACGCAGGGGGTGAGGTCTCTCCTCACCGACATGTACGTGAAGGAGTTCCTCATCGCTGGCAGTCAGGACGGCCGCAGCTGGACTCTTGTTCTTCAGAATGGCCAAGTAAAGGTATGCTGGTCTCATGGGAGAGGCCCAAAATCTCTCCTAGGGCTTGGCATTTAGAAACACAACAAGGTTGATATAGGATCAAACTTTCAGGACACATTTTATTGAGTATCTGTAGTAATAGGACACCATGAAAGGCATTTGGGGAGGACACAGTGACTCCAAGCAAGGATGTACAATCCCAGGAAAGAGGAGAGGAGAGCCAAAAGTTGATTATCCTGTGGATGTTGATGTCATCCAGGATGATGGCGAGAAGCAGGGGGTGAAGAACTCCTTTTTCTGGGCTGATTCTTTAAGTCTCAGATAAACATCATCTCCAGGAGGAATTCCCTGGTCCTCTAATTCTGCGTTAGACTTCCACTTCTGGTGGCTCAGTGGACCAGGATATAGATAATCTATATTCCAGAAGACATTCCCATTTTTAAAAGGGTTTATCGCTGATACATGCTACCATATGGATGAACCTTGAATGCATTATGTTAAATGAAATAGGCCACACCCCACAATGGGTCATGGGGCATGTGGCAGACAGAAATAGGCCAGACATAAAAGGACAAGTGTTGTATGAGTCCATTTCCATGACTGTACTAGTGAGCCTTCTCCAGAGAAACAGAACTGATAGAGTGTGTGTGTATGTATGTCTGTATATAAAAAGATGATTGTAAGGAACTGGCTCATGGTTATGAAGGCTGTCCCAAGATCTGCAGGGTGAACCAGCAAGCTGGAGACCCAGGAGTACCAATGGTCGAGTTCTGTCTGAGTCCAAGAGCCTGAGAACCAAGAGAGGTGACGGTGTAAATTCCAGGCTGAAGGCCAGCAGGCTCAAGACTCAGGAAGGGTAATTCAGTTTGAGCCCCAAAGCTAGGAAAGCCAATGTCCAGGTTAAAGGCAGTCAGGCAGGAAGAGTTCTCTTATATTTAAAGGAAGGTCAGCCTTTTTGTTCTATTCAGGCTTTCAAACAATTGGAGGGTAATCTGCTTTCTTCCCTCTACCATTTGAATGTTAATCTCATCCAAAAACATCCTCACCAACACACCCAGAATAGTTTGACCAAATATCCAGGCACCTCCTACCTTGTCATGTTGACACACAAAATTAACGATTATAGGGGCGCCTGCCACTCTGCCTGCTTGTGCACACGCTCTTGCACTCTCTTGCTCTCTCTCTCTGACAAATAAGTAAATAAAATCTTCTAAAATATTAACAATTATAATGAGGTAGCTTGAAGGGCAAGTTCATGGAGACTGAAAGTAGAACAGATAGGTTACCAAAGACTTGGGGGAGAGGATAATGGAGAGTTACTGTGTAATGCGTTGCGTTTCAGTTTTGCAAGATGAAGAATTCTGGAGATAGACGGTGGTGATGCTTGTACAACATCGTGAATCTATTTAACGCCACTGAATTGTACACTTAAAACTGGTCAAAATGGTAAATCCTATGTTACGTATATATTACCACAATAAAAAGACTATCTCACTTACAGTACATACTTCTTTTTAAAAAAATATTTTATTCTTTTATTTGAGAGGGAGAGAGAGTGCAAGCAAGAGCATAGGAACGAGCGGAGGGAGAAACGGGCTTCCCACAGGGCAGGGAGCCTGACGTGGGGCTCAGTCCCAGGACCCCAGGATCATGGCCTGAGCTGAAGGCAGATGCTTAACCCACTGAGCCACCCAGATACCCTATAGCACACACTTCTTAATGCATTGTTACACTTGGTAAGGAAAGGGGACTCTCCAGCCTCCTCACCAATGAGAACAACAAAAACCCATGAGCTTTGATTTGAAAATAATGAGCTGAAATCAGAGCAAAAAGAGGTAAAATATGAGAAAATGTAAAATGGATGAACTTTCCCAAAGCAAAATACTTATATTAGTATTGTTATTAGAGCTAAGCTTTGAGCAAATTGCCAGGAGAACTGAATGCATTAAGTAATGAACTCCAGAAGGGATAAAGTAGTTGTGGGTTAGTAGCAGCTCCGGGCCTCTGGCAGAACTGTGCTCAAGTCCGCTCAGAAGAAAGCACTCCCAGTGTAGGTCTCCAAGATTCCCACATCCTAAAATGATAAGATCATAAATACTAGCAAACACGCAAGACAACAAACCAACTTGACCACAAGTGAGCCCCTCTGGCTGGCTCAGTTGGTAGAGCATATGACTCTTGATCTCAGAGGCATGAGGTCAAACCCCCAAGCTGGGTGTGGAGCCTACTTTTTAGAAAAATTTTATTTATTTGAGAGAGAGAGAGAGAGAGAGAGCGAGCACATAAGCAGGGGGAGGGGCAGAGGGAAAAGGAGAAGCAGACTCCCCACTGAGCAGAGAGCCTGACACAGGGGCTCAATCTCCAGAACCCCGGATCATGAACTGAGCCAAAAGCAGATGCTCAACCGACTGAGCCACCCAGGTGCCCCAGGTGTAGAGCCAACTTTCAATTCTCTTTTTTTTAAAGATTCTATTTATTTATTTGACAGAGATCATAAGCAGGCAGAGAGGCACACAGAGAGAGAGAGGAGGAAGCAGGCTCCCTGCTGAGCAGAGATCCCCCCCCAATGTAGGGCTTGGTTCCAGGACCCTGGGATCATGACCCGAGCCAAAGGCAGAGGCTTTAACCCACTGAGCCATCCAGGCACCCCTAGAGCCGACTTTCAAAAAAAATTTTAATTAAATTTAAAAAACAAGTAAGCAGAAACAATCAATACATAATACATACATACATAATACATAATACCTAATACATAAACAATCCAAAAACATCAGATATTGATGAACTATGAAAACACAAGAATAAATGACAAACTATCCAAAATTATTAGGTTGTTTTGGGAAAACAAAAGTACTTTTAGAAATGAAGAACATAGGGGTGCCTGGGTGGCTCAGTCGGTTGAGTGTCTGCCTTTGGCTTGGGTCACGGTGGGGGGGGTCCTGGGATCGAGTCCTGCATCGGACTCCTTGCTCAGCAGGGGAGCCTGCTTCTCCCTCTTCCTCTGCCTACCACTCCCCCTGCTTGTGCGCTCTCTCTCTCTCTCTCTCTCTCGCTCTCTGTCAAAAAAGTAAATAAAATCTTTTAAAAAAATGAAAAACACAGTTGCTGAAGCTTGAAAATCGAAGAAAAATTTAACAGCAGATTAGACATAGCCAAAGAGAATTTAGTCAATTGGAAGATATAGCTGAAGAAATTACCTAGGACCCAGCACAGAGACAAGACATCTAATAGGAAATTACATAACTGTGATCCCAGAATGAAAGGGACAATATAGTGGAGAAATGGCCAAATATTAACTTTAAAAAGAAAACTGCCAGTTATTTTATCTGCAAAAATGGATTATTTTGGAATAGCAGAGAATTCCAGTCTGGAACAGGGCAGAACCATAGACAAGTATACAGAAAGGGGGAAGCTGGGATAAACCGGAAGTTGGAAGTGTAGTGGTTTCTCATTGGCTGAGTTGTGACTGTCTCCTATGGGCTGGGCTGCTGCCAGGATGAGGGTGGATGAGAGGTGAACCTTCCTTCCGTCCTTCTCTGGTAGGAAAGTCATAAAGAAAGCCATCTCTTCCTGTGGGATTTTCAGTTGAGGACAAGTGGTAAGGTGTGTGATCTCACCCTGCTGGCCTCCTGACTCCATTCTAAAGGGGTCTCCTTTTATTAATTTTCACAAAACAAACAAGGACAACCACTTTCGCCACTTCTTTCAACACTTTACTGGAAGTTATAACCAGAGAAATTAGTCAAGAGAAAGAAATAAAAGCCATCTAAATTGGAAAGGAAGAAATGAATCTCTCTTCACTGATGCTATGACTATGTATTTTTAATTGCATAAAACCACCCATAACTCATCTACAGAATAGCGAGAATACAAAGAATCCTGTGAGTTTCTGTTTAGAAGGAAGTAGAGAATAAACCAGCAAAGCCAGCAGAGCTAGCTCCCGAGCGCACTCTGGCGCGTCTAGGAGAGACTGTTCAAAAAAAGAGAAATGCTAGTGATAGGAAACAAATAAAATCACTCTGGAGAGAGAAATTCCCACACAGAGTGAAGAAATGTTAACATTCAAGACCTGTGGGTCAGAGCATTGGCTTCTGGAACTGAAAGGAAAAGTATTGAGAGTATGTGGGACTAGAGGTGACACCATTCCTGGTGAAGGGGGATGTGCCTGCCGGAGGCCTGGGGATGAACAACTGGTGGAGATCAAGTGACCTACGAAAGCAAAAGCAAACCCTGTCGCAGACGCCGGCACCTTTTCCGGCCCACCTGCTAAAGATGTTGCACTTCACTTTATCAACAGTAGAGGATGCTCTTGGACTAATGAGCCTACTGCTCCACCCTACAGAAGACCACCTGTTATTGCCGGAACAAGAAATTAGAAAGAATTTCTAAACGAACAGAAAACAGCAGATGAGCTAAAAGGTATTATTGTTCTTGATTGTTCACTGCCCACTTTCTTGAAAACTCCATTGACTTTGGGCTTGGCAACAGTCCTCATTTTGACCAATGGAATGTAAGTCCAAACAAAAGCTTGACATGTGGGTGTTCGACTCAGTCCCTTGTCCCTCTGCCGTGAGATAACAGTGTCCAACGTGAGATGACACATTGAACAGGAGCCTTGGCCTGGGGCAGAGCTTTGTCTCTAGGTCCCATTTCCCAGTCAGAGGAAGCTGGGGTGCTTAGAAAGCTTACTGATTCCAAAGCTGGAGCAGAGAAACTGCCAGGTACCCGCAGAACACCTTGACGCTCGAATGCATGACGCTGATGCGGTCTTACGAGGAGGACACAAGAGCTGGGTGGAAAGGGTTCCTGCTGGCCAAATTTGAGACAATTTGAGCATCAGAAAGAATAATGATGCTAACAGATTATAATACATACAAGAAAGAAGGAATCCATGAGTCCAGAATCATAGTTACAAATATAAAGGGAGAGGAGGAGCTTTTCTCCACTGAATTCCAGCTACTAAATGTAGAAGAAATGACAAAATTAGGAAATCAATTTGCAGTCATCAATATACTATTCATACTGAATGCTGAAACCATGGGATGAAAGTGTGCTGGGGAATCTTTACATGGTCTAGAAGTATCATTCTGCAGATGGTTAGAGAAGGGAAATGATCACCTCCGTAACAGTGATCTGGTGGGCCACCTTTCCCACGTGATGAAACTTTGCATCCTCAATTTATGCAACAAACCAACATCTTGTGTCCCCTGATGTGATGTAAGGGGAAGGACACATCATACACTGGGTTTTCTCACTAAAAATGTTTAACCAAGGGGCACCTGGTGGTGCAGTTGGTTAAGCCTCAGACTCTTGGTAGAGGCTGAAGTTGTGATCTCAGGGTCGTGACATTCCCTCTGCCCCTCCCGCTTGGGCTCTCTCTGTTTTTCTGTCTCTAAAAGAAAGAAAGAAATGTTAAAAAAATATATGTAACCAAAATATGTGAGAAAACAGTCACACAAATTTAGAATGTGGGCCATTCTACAACACAATAGTCCTAGACACTTAAACATGTCGGTGTCAGGAAGGAAAAAAAGTCCAGAAACTAGGAGTCTGTTCTGGATTAAAGGTGATTTAAAGAGATGATAAGTAAATGTGATGTGTAATTTTTATTAGATTCTGGATTGGAAAAATTGTGTAAGGGATATCATATTGGTAACTGGAAATTTTTAAACATTAGGCTCTATTATATCAGCATGACATTTGGTGGACATGATAGTGTTATTCTGTGATTACAAACACCCTTAATCTCAGGTAGTTCAGAAGACGTGTGCGTGCCTGTGTGTGTGTGGAAGCGCGTGTGGAGAAATGGAGACATTCGTGAGTGCAGGTGAAGGACCTGCGTGTTCGCGGCATCGTTCCGTCAGGGACAGGTGCCGAGGTGGGTGCGGGCCGCGCTGCGTGCGCGGGTAGGGGCCTGCGGCTGCCACAATGGGAGGCCCGGGGGCCCACCAGGGGGAGGGGGCAAGCGTCGTAACGTCCTTCCCATCAGACAACCAATACGTGCCGTCCTCCTTCTTGCAGGCTTTTCGGGGAAATCAAGACTCCTTCACCCCCGTGGTGAACCCTCTGGACCCGCCGCTCCTGACGCGCTACCTTCGAATTTACCCGCAGAGCTGGGCGCGCCAGATCGCCCTGCGGCTGGAGGTGCTGGGCTGCGAGGCGGAGCAGCGGCCCTAAGCGCCCGGGCCCCGCCCCGCCGCTTCCGCCCCCCCGGGCCCCGCCCCCCGGCCTCCGGTCCCGAGCCCCGCC
The DNA here is from genome assembly GCF_010015895.1 of Lontra canadensis. NCBI lineage: Eukaryota > Metazoa > Chordata > Mammalia > Carnivora > Mustelidae > Lontra > Lontra canadensis. The sequence goes on along the minus strand of NW_022631168.1, from coordinate 1,373,153 downwards.
CCCAGCTTCCGGTCTCGCGTTTGTGAACGGCGCGGTCCCAGCCGACCTGCCACATAGGTCGGCTCCCCGCGTCGCGAGGAAAGGAGGAAGCCGTCTGGAAAGCGGCCTCCTCCTGACAGATCAGGCCGCCCACGGCCACCCCTTCCTCTTTTATGGAAAAACAGGCTGTTAAAGTTGGCAGGAGATCTCGTGACGTGAGCACCTCAGATTAGGCTTCATACATTTCAAATAAAACTCATGTGTTCCTTCTCCTGGTGAGACCTGGAGCAAAACACGTCTGGGGGGCACGTCGCCGCCGCCGGGAAGCCAGACGCAAGTCATTTCAACAAGCAGCAAACCACATAGTGTAAGAACCAGCACCAAAAGTCACTTTCGCCTCCTCACAGCTGTGGGTATGGACGGCTGTGATGACCTCCGTCGGTTGGTCGGACTCGCGCCTCAAACAGACGCGTGGGTGGGCGCACGAGCGCCGGTCCCTGCCGGCCACAGACCGCACGGAGCTGAATGCACAGGCGCGCTTTGCTGACCAGCGCGTCCACAGATCAGAGTTCTGAAGGGGCGGATGGCTTTGAAGGGTTCAAGTTAACCTCAGAAATATGTACCAGTAGAGCCATTTGGCCTTAATTCTAGCCAACAAGTAAAGCAGTAGGTTAAGATCCCGTGTGTAAAATGACAGCATCCCCTTGAAATTTGTGGTGACCAGGAAAGCTGATACTCAGGGCTGTGAAGGGCAGGTATCCGCACAGAGAAACGAGGGGAACCCATGGGCGTCTTGAGACGAGCCTTCACCTTGCCCCGGGCCTCCCGCCGGGGGCTTCTCCCACCAGCATATCCCAGACGGCGGCAGCTAGAGGCAAGGACAGGCCACTGAGCAGCGGCAGGAAGCAGCCACGGTTGGCAATTTGCAAACAGGGTTAACCCTGTTTGGAGGAGAAAAATGTGTTACAAACTCAGAAGAAGTAAGAAAATAGATGCTTTTTTCCCAAGCTTGAGCGTTTTCTAACTATCCTGCTGGACACTGACGTGACCTTCCGGGGAGCACAGCGTAGCTGTCGCAGTGTGATCACAGACCACGACCCACGAGGGTACAAAGGGTTATAATTCTGTAAGACTGTAACGTTAGAGGTTATTGCAGAAATCAATACATTGTTTTCCTTAACAGCTTGGTAGAGAAGTGAACCCCACAGGTGATATGCTTTTATTTCCTGGGAGTGGGTTAGCGCCCTTGTCGTGGCTTTCCCTACCGACTGGATGCGTCTCTATTTCTCCAATGCTCCTGCACCCAGGCCTTTTGTCTTCCTGCTGGTTTCCTCAATAACTACTTAAATAAAACCTTGGCACATACAAACAGATGGTTTCGAGAGCTGTATTTTTACCCTGGAAATAAAAATGTGGACACGGACTTACGGAGGGCATGAGCTGCAATGAGCACGTGTTGTGACAGGCAACAAGGAATCATGGAACACTGCACCAAAAATTGACAAAGGACGGTATGGTGATCACGGAACATGATTAAAAAACAGCAGACACACGGAATAGCAGGATGGACTTCCGAAAACCAAATTAGTGAGTTAGAAAATCAGATTAAATTGAGGTCAGGGTAGAAACTGAGATAATTTATGAGAGGTAAAATAAAATTTTAAAAATTAGAAATGGAGCCTTGATTCAGGAGAAGACTTCATAGAGAGACTAAAAGAGAAATGGGCGTTCCAACGTGAGTAAGTTCTAGAGCTGTGCTGTACAATATTGTATATTGTGGATGTGTCGGGCACTTCAACATTTCACAGGGTAAGCTATGTTAAGTGTTCTTACCACAATAAAAATTGAAAGTTCCTGAAAGATCCGATTGGATGTGGTCAAATAAAACAATAGGAAAAAATTCTTTGGGATAAAATAACAATAATCATCAAACAAACTCGAATCTTCGGATCCAAGTCCCGTAGTGCAAAGCAAAATTAAAGAAACACCAGAACAAAACACAGCCTGGGGCTTTGCTAAATTCCAGGGGTAACGTAGAAGAATGAGAATGTGCATCGTTTACTGGCATAAACCTAGTCAAGTAGCAAAACAGACACTATTGCTAGCACCAGAAAACCCACACTATGTTATAATGCTGATTGAGTTACTTACAAAAGCACTGAGATCATAGCAAGGTAATTATCAGAAGATCGGGAAACAAATTCACTCTCCTATGACAAATATAGTCTCTAACTCTAAGTGAACAAATACAATTTTCTGTTACAAACATTTTATCAAACATAATCTCAAGGTTACAAGCCAACAATCTTTGGAAGATCCATATTAAAACAAGTCTATCTTCCAATGTTCTAAACAAGTTTAGGACTACCAGGGTGGCTCAGTCAACTGGGAGTCTGCTTTCACCTTGGGTCATGATCTGGGGTCCTGGGATCCAGCCCCAAGTTGAGTCCTGTATCAGGCTCCCTGCTCCGCAGGGAGTTTGCTTCTCCCCCCTCCCTCTGCCTGCTGCTCTCCCCACTCATGCTCTCTCTCCATCTTTCTCTCTCAAATAAATAAATATTTTTTTTAAAAAAAGAGAAGTTTAGTGAAAAGACTATATAGAAATCCAACTTTATGATGACAAGATACAGATTCAGACTTAACTTTATTGTTTATAAAATGGCTGTAACAATTTCTACCCTTCTTCCTCGACCTTCTCATCACAGGGTGATGACTGACAGTGCTCCTAGAAACTTTGAGGGTACAATTTTATCTGTAGTGCTAACCAAGACTGAGACTACTTATAAAAATTTATTGAGAGATATCTTTTAAAAAAGATTTTATTTATTTGACAGAGAGAGAGAGAGAGAGATCGTAAGTAGACAGAGAGGCAGGCAGAGAGAGGGGGAAGTAGGCTTCCTGCTGAGCAAAGAGCTTGATGTGGGGCTCGAACCCAGGACACTGAGATCATGAGCTGAGCCAAAGGCAAAGGCTTAACCCACTGAGCCACCCAGGCGCCCCTACTAAGGGATATCTTAAAAGACCTAAATAATTGGAATTAGAAGATTCAATGTTACAAAGATGCTGGTTCTTCACAGAGAGATCTCTAGATTCAACACAATCTCAATCTAAATTCCAGCATTTTCTCATTGTGGAATCAAGCATGTGGAAATGTAAAAGACCAAGAATAGCCAAAATATTCCTGATATAAGATGATATCAGATATTTTATTTTATTTATAAAGATTTCATTTATTTATTCATGAGAGACAGAGAGAGAGGCAGAGGGAGAAGCAGATTCTCTGCTCGATCAGGGAGCCCAATGTGGGACTTCATCCCAGGACCCTGGTACCATGACCTGGGCTGAAGGCAGACACTTAACCAACTGAGCCACTCAGGCACCCTATTTTATTTCATTTTCTAAGATTTTTAATTTATTTTTAAGTAAGCTCTATACCCAGCATGGGGCTCAAACTCACAACTCTGAGATCAAGAGTCACATATTCGGGGCACCTGGGTGGCTCAGTGGGTTAAGCCTCTGCCTTCGGCTCAGGTCATGATCTCAGGGTCTTGGGATGGAGCCCTGCATCAGGCCCCCTGCTAGGTGGAAAGCCTGCTTCTCCCTGTCCCTCTCCCCCTGCTTGTGTTCCTTCCCTCGCTGTGTCTCTCTCTGTCAAATAAATAAATAAAATCTTTAAAAAAACAAAGTCATAGTAATTAAGACAATGTGCTATTGACATAAGGACAGATCAATAGACTAGTGGAACATATTAGAATCCAGAAGTAGACCCACATTATATATGGACACTTGATTTATGATAAAATGGCTCTCCAGAACAGTAGTACCAGGTCAATCAGAAATCCATGTGAAAAATTGAAATTTGGGGCATATAGCCAGCTCAGTCAGTAGAGAATGTGACTCTTGATCTCAGAGTCGTGCACGTTGAGGGTAGTGATTACTAAAAATAAGTAAATTAATAAACTTAAAAAAAGCTATTTTTTAAGAAATAAAATTTGACCCCTTCCTTGTTCTATATGAAAATGAAGTCAGTTGTAGGTTAATTAAACCTCTGTGACCAGCAAAAAATGAAACTTCTAGGAGGGTCATAGATAAGTTTCTTAAACAGCATCCCCAAAACCACTAACCATGAAGGAAAAGATTGATCAATTTGACCACATTTAAATTTGGAGCTTCTGTTCATTCATAGAGTGGGAGGAAATATTTGCAGTATGTGCAATTGACGAATGCATATGGAGCAGGTGGCACTCTCTTCTGCTGTTTATTTATTTCAGGAGATAATCTGGCATAATCTACTGAAGTCGGGCATGTAAATGCCCTATGATGATTCTTTCGGATAATGACCTAGGAGTAGAATTGCCATGTGAACCAGGAGACAGCTCCAAACTGGAAACTGGCCTTATTGCATATGTTTCCTAGTGGCTCTGTTTTTTTAAAGATTTTATTTATTTATTTGACAGAAAGAGAGAAAGCACACAAGCAGGGGGAGTGGCAGGCAGAGGGAAAGGGAGAAGTAGTCTTCCCACTGAGCAGAGAGCCTGATGCGGGACTTGATCCCAGGAAGCTGGGGACATGACACAAGCAAAAGGCAGACGCTTAATGACTGAGCCACCCAGGCATCTCTTTAGTGGCTCATTTTATTTATTTTTTATTTTTTAAGATTTTATTTTATGTATTTGACAGAGAGAGAGAGATCACAAGTAGGCAGAGCAGCAGGCAGAAAGAGAGGGGAAAGCAGGCTCTCTCTACTGAGCAGAGAGCCCGATACGGTGCTTGATCCCAGGATCCTGAGATCATGACCCAAGCTGAAGGCAGAAGGTTAACCCACTGAGCCACCCAGGCACCCCAAGTGGCTCATTTTAATTGCTGTATGCTCTTCCATTATATAGTATATATCACAATTTATCCACTGTTTTTCTGATAGAATTCTAATACATCATTTATGCTGGTTCTTCTATGGAGGTGATCATCTTTTCTTAAAAATTAACTTGTAAGATGGGGTACCTCGGTGGCTCAGTCAGTTGAACATCCAGCTCTTGGTTTCAGCTCAGGTCATGGTCTCAGGGGTCATGGGATTAAGCCCCAGGTTGGGTTCTGCTCTCGGTAAGGAGTCAGCTTGAGGATTCTTTCCCTCTGCCCCTCCCCCCACTCATTCACCCACATGCTCACTCTCTCTGTCTTTGTCTTTCTCTATAATAAATAAATAAATAAATATTAAAAAAAACATTAACTCAGGGGCGCCTGGATGGCTCAGTGGGTTAAAGCCTCTGCCTTCAGCTCAGGTCATGATCTCAGGGTCCTGGGATGGAGCCCCGCATCGAGCTCTCTGCTCAGCGGGGAGCCTGCTCCCCGCCCCCTCTGCCTGCCTCTCTGCCTACTTGTGATCTCTGTCAAACAAATAAATAAAATCTTTTAAAAAATGGTTTAAAAAAAAAACATTAACTCATGGGGCGCCTGAGTGGTTCAGTTGTTAAGTGTCTGCCTTCAGCTCAGGTCATGATCCCAGGGTGCTGGGATGGAGCTCCACATCAGGCTCCCTGCTCAGTGGGGATCCTGCTTCCTCTTCTCTCTCTGCCCTGCCCCGCTCATGCTCTTTCTCTCTGAAAATAAATAGATAAAATCTTGTAAAAACAAAACAAAACAAAAAAGCATTAACATGTAACAGTTCTCTGTGTGTTGAGGATCTTAACCTGTTTGTCATATATGCTATGAAATGTATTATCTAATTTGTCATTCATCAGTTATATTTCTTTACAATATTTTGTTTTATGAAAGCTTTACATTTTTTATGCAATAAGTTTATCATCAGTACTTTCTTTTTATTTATTTATTTATTTATTTGACAGACAGAGATCACAAGTAGGCAGAGAGGCAGGCAGAGAGAGAAGAGGAAGCAGGATCCCCACTGAGTGGAAAGCCCGATGCGGGGCTCGATCCCAGGACCCTGGGATCATGACCTGAGCCGAAGGCAGAGGCTTTAACCCACTGAGCCACCCAGGCGCCCCTATCACCATTACTTTCAATTATGATTTGGGGTTTTATGACATGCTTAAAGTAGCTTTTTCCACACCAAGATTATAAAAACATTAACCCATATTTTATTCAAATATGTATATGGTTTTATTTTTGTTTAGTCCTTGATCCATCTAGAAGTTATTGGTTTTTGTGTAGGGCCTTTCCTTCCATGCATCCAAAAGAATAGTCCATCATCATATTAAACCATCTCTCTTTTCCCCACTAATATGAAATGTCATTTTGATCATTCAAGTCATGTGTACACTGTTGTAAGGTACAGTAGACACCACGGGGCAAATAAAATACCTGAGAATTCTTCGAGCCTAAAAGGAAACACAGATGTTTGTACATAGGCAGTAAAAGATGCTCTGTGTTTAGCTGTCAGAGAAAGGTGGGGGGAGGGTCGTATGCATAGATGATGTCATAAGGAGCAGTGGAGTTCTAGTTGGAATTTTAGAGACTTTACAGGGAGACTCTGACCAGTGTCTTCCGCAGACCACTGCACTCTGAAGACTGAAGCCTAATTCACTGACTTCTTTGATTCCCTTGTCCCTAAGTCAATTTTCAGGTAAGCAGCTTCCCACCTGACATGGGTCTCTTTAAGTCCTATCAAACAGTAGATGAATGTATTAGTTATAAATGTCTTAAGTAATAGAAAGTCCAAATTAGGGGGCACCTTGGTGGCTCAATTGGTGAAGCGTTTGCCTTCAGCTAAGGTCATGATCCTGGAGTCCTGGGTTCGAGCCCCGGGATCAAGCCCCGTGTCCAGCTCCCTGTTTGGCGGAGAGTCTGCTTCTCCCTCTGCCTCTCACCCTGCTTGTTCTCTCTCTCTCTCTCTCAAATAAATAAATAAAATCCTTAAAAAAAGAGAGTCCAAATTAGAATGGCTCAAATAGGGGTTATTTTTCTCATACCAAGAAGCCTAGAGGTGGGCAGATGGAGGTGTTTGTTTAGTAACTTGAAACTGTCAGAGTCAAAATAGATGTCATTATCTTGGCCTTTCCTTCACGTACATTGCCTCGTGGTCACAGATGGCTGCTCCAACCTCAGGTAATCCTTAAACAATGTTCAAGGAGCAAAAAGAGAAAATGGCAAAAAGTCTTCCCAGATGCTACCCAACAGATTTCTGTTAGTCTTCATTGTCCAGAACTATGTTTTTATCTTTTCTTCTATTTTATTTTATTTTTTATCATGTTATGTTAGTCACCATAGAATACATCATGAGTTTTTGATGCAGTGTTCCAAGACTCATTGTTTAAGTATAACACCCAGTGCTCGGTGTTATGCAGATCATCCGTGCCCTCCCTAATACCCACCACCAGGCTCTCCCAACCCCCCAACCCCTCCCCTGCAAAACCCTCAGTTTGTTTCTCAGAGTCCACAGTCTCTCATGGTTCATCTCCCCCTCCATGTTCCCCCAACTCACTTCTCTCCATCTCCCCATGTCCTCCGTGTTATTCCTTGTGGTCCACAAGTAAGCAAAACCGTATGATAATTGACTCGCTCTGCTTGACTTATTTCACTCAGCATAATCTCTTCCAGTCCCGTCCATGTTGCTGCAAAAGTTGGGTATTCATCCTTTCTGATGGAGGCATCATACTCCATAGTGTATATGGACCACATCTTCCTTATCCATTCGTCCGTCGAAGGGCATCTTGGTTCTTTCCACAGTTTGGCAACCGTGGCCATTGCTGCTATGAACATTGGGGTACAGATGGCCCTTCTTTTCACTACATCTGTGTCTTTGGGGTAAATACCCAATAGTGCAATTGCAGGGTCATAGGGTATCTCTATTTGTAATTTCTTAAGGAATCTCCACACTGTTTCCCAAAGTGGCTGCACCAACTTGCATTCCCACCAACAGTGTAAGAGGGTTCCCCTTTCTCCACATCCTCTCCAACACTTGTTGTTTCCTGCCTTGTTAATTTTGGCCACTCTAACTGGTGTAAGGTGGTATTTCAATGTGGTTTTGATTTGTATCTCCCTTGGCTAATGATATTGAACATTTTTTCATGTGTCTGTTAGCCATTTGTATGTCTTCTTTGGAGAAGTGTCTGTTCATGTCTTCTGCCCATTTTTTGACGTTATTATTTGTTTTTTTGGGTGTTGAGTTTGAGGAGTTCTTTACAGATCTTGGATATCAGCCCTTTGTAGTGTCATTTATAAATGTCTTCTCCCATTCTGTGGGTGGCCTCTTTGTTTTGTTGACTATTTCCTTTGCTGTGAAGAAGCTTTTGATCTTGATGAAGTCCCAAAAGTTCATTTTCACTTTTGTTTCCTTTGCCTTTGGAGACATGTCTTGAAAGAGGTTGCTGCCTGTGCTCTCCCCTAGGATTTTGATGGCTTCCTGTCTCATGTTGAGGTCTTTCATCCATTTAGAGTTCATCTTTGTGTGTGGTGTAGGAGAATGGTCCAGTTGCGTTCTTCTGTATATAGCTGTCCAGTTTCTCAGCACCATTTATTGGAGAGACTATCTTTTTTTCCATTGGATAGTCATTCCTGATTTGTCAAAGATTGGTTGACCATAGAATTAAGGCTCCATATCTGGGCTCTCTGTTCTGTTCCATTGGTCTATGTGTCTGTTTTCGTGCCAGTCCATGCTGTCTTGGTGATCCCAAGCTTGAAATCAGGCAACATGATGCCCCCATAAGTGTCCAACTCTTAATATCAGCTCAGGTCATGATGATAGGGTCGTGAGACAGAGCCTCACGTTGGGCTCCGCACTCACTGTGGAGTCTGCTTGAGATCTCTCTCTCTCTCTCTCTCTTTCCCTCTCTCTTTGCCCCTCCCCTGCTGCTCACTCTCTCTAAAAAAAACAAAAACAAAACCCCACCATTTTCTAACTTTTCAGACAAAGCTGCTTTGGAAAGAGCCAAGGAAAAGGACATCTCCCCCTGGCTGGATGAGCTAGGAGTACAGCTGAGTGACTCTACAGAGAATTCATGGAGCCCTGGAAGGTGCTGAACATTGTGTTTCTGATGAGTTCCTTGAGCTGTGTGTTGGTGGAGACCGCTGCTTCCTCGACACCACTTTCATCTGCTATTGGGATGCAAGACAAAGCAGGGTCAAAACCACGCTCAAGAGGTTTGTTTGCTGTTAGGATCAATGTTCCTATTATCTTTGTCAGACATAAGACTCATGTCTCAGGTCAGGAAAAGCTGGTTTTGTATTGGTGAAAAATAGTGTTCACAGGGGCTCCTGGGTGCCTCAGGCAGTTACATGGCTGACTCTTGATTTTGGCTCAGGTCATGATCTCAGGGTCCTGGGATCAAGCCCCTAATCGGGCTCCATGCTTGGTGGGGAGTCTGCTTGGGATTCTCTCTCTCTGCCTCTGCCCCTCTCCCCACTCATGCTGTCTCTCATTCTCTCTCAAACAAATCAATAAAATCTTTATTTTTTAAAAGATTTTATTGATTTATTTGACAGAGTGAGAGAGTACAAGCAGGAGGAGGGGCCGAGGGAGAGGGAGAAGCAGGCTCTCCGCTGAGCAGGGATCCCCACATGGGCTCCATCCTAGGACCCCGGAATTATGACCTGAGCCAAAGGCAGATGCTTCACCAACTGAGCCCCCCAGGCATCCCAATAAATAAATCTTTAAAAACAGCCAAGAAAAGAAAAGAAAAGAAAAAAGAAAAATAGAGTTCATAGTAAAGCAGACTATTCTGGTTTGGTCAATTTAGATCAATAAGCCCTAACCCAGCAACTGCTTCACAGAAGGATGTAGAGTAGTTCACAGATGGCCAAACCCAGAGACGCAGGTCTTCTGTGAGATATGACAAAGGCTCCCTGAGGACAAAGGGATAATTCCAGTTGTTTGGGAGGAGGGGTTTCATACAAGGGGGCAAAGATGATATCCATCTGAGAGTACCTTTTTTTAATGCAAATCCCTTGAATGACTTAGAGGCATCACCACAAAGTAGTTAAGAATATAGGCTCTGGGGGTGCCTGGGCGGCTCAGTGGGTTGGGCATCTGCCTTTGGCTTGTATCATGATCCCAGGGTCCTGGAATCCAGTCCCACATTGGGCTCCCTGCTCGGCGGGAAGCCTGCTTCTCTCTCCCTCTGCTGCTCCCCCTGCTTGTGCTCTCCCTCTCCGTGTCAGATAAATAAATTTAAAAAAAAAGAATATGGGCTCTGGGCAACTATAAGATCATGATATCTGGGAAAATGACTTGAACTTGGATCAGGGTTCCCATTACAGCCTTCTCATGTACTTGATCTCTCCTCATTAGACATCCGTGCTTTTTTTCTGCAGAACACCACATGTTCTGGCTTAGCAACTTCAGAGATTACCTGTGGGATCGCATCAGGAGCTCTGTGCCTCCAGCTGCTATTTTTGCTTTTCTTCCTGCCATAGCTGTCATGGGGGTCCTCTGCTGCCTCACGTAAGCTGCTGCGGGATGAGGAGAGGGAGGGAGAGGGGACCCTGAGGGAGAGACAGAACAATCAAGCTCCCCACCAGCCTATACATCTATAATTAAGGGTAAGTTTTAAGGAAAGTCATGGTTGTTTTATCCAGCCCACTCCATCCATTAGCAACAACTTACAGGTGACATTCAATAACCAGTGTTTCTGATTTTTTTTTACTAACTTCATTAACTCCTAACTATCTTTCCCTTTGGTTTAGGAATTATACATGGAAAATATACAATTAACTATGTTTTCCAGGGCCACAAATTCAAAATTTGCCACAATATTTATATAAATCATAGAAATCGAAGAGATCCTTGAAATAGTTAACAAAATAAAGATAGGTAGAAAAACCTTAATTTTATTAATCCGATCAGAATTTACTGAGAGATGACTACTTGCCTGTCTCTGTCCTGGTTGCTAGTGAGACAGAGGAATGAGACAACAGAAGAACTGTCTGGTGGGTCAGTGTTACAGTGGGAGACAGAGTCCGAGTGGGGAACCCATGGAAGTATGCTCAAGGGTTGTTTGAACTGCACAGCCTAATAAAACGACTGAGGGCAAAGATCAGCTAAGGGTGTGGCATCCCCACCTAAGACTCCTGATAATCTCAGATGATCACTGGACCAAGAACCTCATCTAGGAAATGACCTTGGGTATGGTTGCTGATACACAGAACCGGTCGGAGCCAAACAGATGTCAGGTAAGTTTTTGAGAGAAGCTTCTTACCTAAGAAACCATGAGCCAGAATTAAATGAGCCTTAAAACAGGACTTGGACTTCTGGTCTTCCATGAGAAGGATATAGGCCTCGAAGTTTCCTAGGATGGCATCTTCCAGGCCCAGAGAATAATGGCTGGGAAGAACCTCCCAGAAGGTGGGCAGTAGGCCACAGAGCTTCTCCTACAAAGTGGCTCGGGCCTAATCAGTATGTGTGCCCAGCAGGGCCACAGGAGCACTTACAGAGCAAATGGCTGCTGTGTGTCTCCCATATTCCTTTCTCCAAATGGGAATATTCGTGGTGGGTATACTCCTCCTGCTCCGTCCTTGTACTGGGCGTGTGGAGAGCCGCAGGTAACTTGTTTTACTTAATACATTACTCAAACCAAGAGCAGCTGCACCCAGATTGGAGAGAAGCAAGCCTCAGCCAGGTACTCTGGACTTTGAGCTGGGTACAGTGATAAATGGGATTTTAGTCTCATGATAAAGTCGTGCCACGAGTCCACTGTTGTGAGACGGGAGTGCTGTGTTCAGAGTTAGGGTTAACTGTCAGGGGCCAACACCTGTGGAGCATAGGGACAGGAAGGGAAAGGTCACACTGCTTTCTTTGCAAGCCCAGCAAAGCCTTGGTTGACCCCATCAGAGCTGTCCCCGTTAGCCTGAAAAGGGTAAAAAAAAATTTTTTTTTTTTTTGAGAGAGAGCATACGAGAACAGGGGAGGGCAGGGCAGCAGGAGAGGGAGAGCAAGAGAAACTCAAGCAGGCTCCACACCCAGCACGGAGCCCGATGCGGGGGCTCCATCCCAGGACCCTGAGCTCATGACCTGAGCCAAAATCGAGAATCGGACACTTCACTGACTGAGCCCCCCAGGCGCCCCTGAAATGGCTGCCACTTTATAGAGGCTGGGTGTGGACAACACTCCCAGCAGCCAGAGAAATCAGGCTGCTCTCAAGGGGGAGCCTGAGCGGCGAGTGTCCTTGTGCCCTACAGGGTGGCTGTACCCCATGCAGGGCAGGAAAAATGAAGCAGATATCAGAACAAGGCCACGTTGCCCAATGAGAGAAGGCGGGACACAAGTGGAGAGCTATCTGATTCTAAATCTCTCCTCGCTGTGACTCAAACTCCCGCCCAGAAGCCTCAGGAGGACTTTGGGGGAGATAAAACCCACAAACGCCCAAGGAAAGACTTCCTTCTTTGAAGTCGATGCCTCAACCTGGGGAGAAGAGCAATGAAAGCCCTTGCTGGGGACAAGCAAGCTGGCTGGGGAAAGAAACACCAGTGAGGACAGTGAGGGCAAGAGGAAAGGCAAGATGGAGTAAAACGAAAGAAGACATGGATGAAAAAATACAAAAGGAGATAGGGAAGACAAGATTTAGGAAAGCCAACACCATTAAATAGACTTAATTTATTTAAAAACCTTATTTAGTTATTAAAAATACCTTAGGGAAAGTGGTATTAAAGGGAAATCTGATAGATGCAGGGGGCACGAAATAACCACTTGGTAGAAGAGACCAAAATCGCACAACAGGAAAAGAACACTTCGAGGTATAATTTTAAGTGTTACAGTAATAAAGGTGGGTTTGAGTCTATAGTCATAAATGGCACATAAAGTCCCAGGAAAAATTGGCAGTTGATACTGGGCACATAGCAGACTCTCAATAATACTGGAATTTTTTAAACGATTTTATTTTCAAGTAATCTGTATCCCCAATGTTGGGCTTGAAGTCACAACCCCGAGATCAGGAGTTGCATATCCCACCAACTGAGCCAGCCTGGTGCCCCAATAATACTGATTTAAAAACACATTTCAGTGGGGTGCCTGGATGGTTCCGTTGTGAAGCGTCTGCCTTTGGCTCAGGTCATGATCCCGAGGTCCTGAGATCAAGTCCCGAATCTGGCTCCCCGCTCAGCCTCTGCCACTGTCCCTCCCCACTACTCGTGCTCTCTCTGTCTCAAATAAAGAGAATCGTTAAAAAAAAAATACATTTCACTGTAAAGACTGGGAGGAGTTTCTCTGTGCCTCTTACCCTCTATCTGGGCTGATACAGCACTAGCTGCTTTGTTGCCTGAGGAAATCAACATGGAAGCCTTCTTCATCTTCCAGGGCGCTGGTGGCGATCAGGGATGCTGACTGCAGCTAACAAGTATGCAAAGAAACATGTATAAGGAGTTTTTAGTATGGTTTATAATAGTGAAAAAATACATAAAACTTACACGGTCACTGGCTGGTTAACGAAAGCACTGAATGTTCATACAATGAGTACTATATGGTCACCAAAAAGTTGTTGTAGAGGATAATTCCATGGAATCCTGTTCATGAAATACTGAGTGGGAAAATGCAGATTATAAGAGAGGATATACAACTGAAACTAATTTGTTATTAGAAACTAGAGTCACCTGGGTAGCTCAGTCTGCTAAGCATCAGACTGTTGATGTCAGTCTGGGTCTGCATCTCTGCGGGGTGAGCTCAAGCCCCGTCTCCACTAGCATGGAGCCTACTTAAAAACAAACAAAAAAATTAATTTAAAAAAAAACTATATGTAGGGGTGCCTGGGTGGCTTAGTGGGTTAAAGACTCTGCCTTCGGCTCCGGTCATGATCCCAAGGTGCTGGGATCAAGTCCCACATCGGACTCTCTGCTCAGCAGGGAGCCTGCTTCCTCCTCTCTCTCTGCCTGCCTCTCTGCCTACTTGTGATCTCTGTCTGTCAAATAAATAAATTTTTAAAAAAGTTTAAAAAGCTTTTAAGGATCTAACCAAAGTATTAGACATTGGTTATCTCCTTGTGGTGGTAAAAGGGTGGTTGTAATTATTATTACTATTGTCATTATTGATTTTCATGTTGATTTTCATCTAACTGTGTTTCCCAATCTTTTCAGAACAAACTGTGTTGTTTGGTAAGTAAGTTTTTTTAGCAAATACTTGATTTTCCTAAAAGGTGTGTTTATTTGAGAGAGAGTGCAAGTGGAGGGGCAGAGGGAAAGGGAGAGAGAGAATGTTCAAGCAGACTCTGAACATGGGGCCCAATGTGGGTCTCGATCCCACGACCCATGAGATTGTGACCTGAGCCAAAACCGAGAGTCAGACACTTAACTGACTGAGCCACCCAGGTGTCCCCAAAAGATACTGTAAAAACAGAAGAGGGGCACCTGGGTGGCTCAGCCAATGGACCATGTGACCCTTGATCTTGGGGTCATGAGTTCAAGCCCCATGTTGGGTGTACAGATTGCTTAAAATAAATTTTAAAATATTAATCACTCAATAAAAACAGAAGAAAAGCTACCTAACCATAGGTCTACATCTACCTCCAATCCCAACTATACAATGCTAGAAACATTCATACTCTTATTTTCTCAAGTCATCAAAGCATTTTGTCTGAATGAAATTACGTGGTTCATATTAAGAGGAGATGTTGTCTAAAATCATTTGTTGGAAAAGGGAACTACAAAGTACCTCGATGCAATCCAGACCACTTAGTTCATCGATTTCGCTTCTTTTCCCAGTATTCTCGTAGGTGACCCAGGCCAGTGAAGTTCTGGAAGATTCAGCTGTGCAGAATATGCTATTTGCTTACAATGAGGAAGTTCCCATGAATTAAAATTAAATTGTCTTCCATCTTAAACTATTTTTGCCTTTATTTTCACCTTTAAAACATGTAGTCAAAAAATGGGAATAGCCTTATTACTGTTTTGATTATAAGAGTATTACGTATTTACTACAAAAAAATTTTTACAAAATACTGAAAGAAGAAAAAGTACCTGTAATCCTAGTACACAAAAATAAACACTGCTTTGTTTAAGATTTTATTTGTCAGAGAGAGAGAGCACAAGCAGGGGAGCAGTAGGCAGAGGGAGCAGCAGGCTCCCCATGGAGCAAGTTGAGAATATAGGGGAGCAGGGACAGGGGCTGGAGGCTAGTGGGGTGACAACTTCACTTGGACCCAGCGGGGAGCAGCCGATTCTGGAGTCATTGTGAAGGGAGAGCCTGGCAGGATCTGATTCTAAGTTGGATGAGTGTGGGGGAGAGCGAGACTTCAAGGATGCCTCGCAGGCCTGTGGCCCGAGCCAGTGAAGGGAGGGAGTCATCATTTACTGAGCTGAGGCAAACTACTGGAAGGTAGGAATTTGCTACATGGAAAATGCAAAGAGAAAGAAAGACCAAAATGCTATTGGTCTTGCTAAAATGCTTGATGCTGAGATGAGATCTAGGGAGCTGTGGGCCGCAGCCACACCGCAGGCCAGAGGGGAACTTGGGTAAGACCGACAGGCTGCTGAGAGCATGATCAGACCCAAAGACCATGGGCTGCCCTAGAGGCCAATGGGGAACAAGTGGAAAAAGTGAACAAATTCGTCGTCCCCCTCCCCCCACCCCACCGTAGCATCACCAGCCCCTCCTCGTCCCCAGGGCAAACCCTGTCCCATCTTCTAGCACCAGAGCCTTGCCTGTTTTTAAACTTTATAAAACCTCAGTCATATGTACGTGTTCTGTGGTTTTCTTTCTTTACTTGCTTTATGTTCTGAGATTCTCCCAGCTTGATACTTGGAAAGCATTCTCCTTATTCAGACCATCGAGTGTACAAGGACATTTCTACTGTTTCCGGGTTGGTTGGTTTGTTTTCTCTTCTCCATAAAGCTTCTATAGGCATTATTGCCTGTCTCACACTGCACACGAACGAGAGTTTCCCTACAGAATGTGCCCTGGAATTGACTTGCTGGGTCAAGGGGTAAGTGCACGCCCCACCCCAAGGTCAGTGCCGGCTTCCCTCAAGTGACTGCACGGATTTGCACTCCTCCCACCAGGAGGGAGGAACGGTCCCAGTGTCCCGCCCGCTTGAGAACAGGAAACATCATCGGTCTTTTCATTGCTTGCCAGTCTGGCCCATGAGAAATTACACCCTGTTGTTTTCTTTGTATTTCCCTGAAAACCCATGAAACCGAAGACCTTTTCATGTATTTGTGAATCATTTGTCTTTCTCTTCTATGAAATTCCTATGAATGAATTTTTTTTTAAAGATTTTATTTATTTATTTGACAGAGAGAGAGAGATCACAAGTAGGCAGAGAGGCAGGCAGAGAGAGAGGAAGGGAAGCAGGCTCCCTGCTGAGCAGAGAGCCCGATGCGGGACTCGATCCCAGGACCCTGAGATCATGACCTGAGCCGAAGGCAGCGGCTTAACCCACTGAGCCACCCAGGCGCCCCTCTATGAATGAATTTTGCCCACTTTTCTAATGTGTAGTTTTATTCATTCTTCTATAGGAATTCTTTACATATTCTGTATACCATTGTTTTGAACACTATTGATGAGGAAAATACCTTCTTCCAGTTCGAGGATTGCATCTGCACTCTTGATAAGATGTATTTTGAAGAAGGGACATACTTACTTTAAAGTGATCAAATTTGGCAATCACTTTCTTCTAAGAAATCCTTTTTTACCCCATTGTCATAAAAGAAGTCTCCTACATTGCCTTCTAGAAGTTTTGTGCTTTTACCTTTCACTTTTAAGTCCTTACACTATTCAAACTAAGTTTTATATGGTGTGAGGTAGAGTCCAATTGTATTTTATTTTATTTATTTTTTAAGGTTTTATTTATTTGACAGAGAGAGAGAGAGAGAGAGTGCACAAGCAGTGGGAGCATCAGGCAGAGGCAGAGGGAGAAGCAGGCTCCTCATTGAGCACAGAGCTCCATGCAGGGCTCGATCCCAGGACCCGGGGATCATGACTTGAGCTGAAGACAGACGCTTAACCAACTGAGCCACCCAGGCGGCCCCAATTTCATTTTTTTAATACTGTGAGAAGCTATACTTTTCCATTCATGAACTTTGACCTGGAATTCTGTGCCTAAAGGCAGTTCTAGGAACTGAGAAAAACAGATAATTGCAATAAATTCCAAGAAGCAATAAATTCCAAGGAGCAAAGCCAGATTCTGAGCAATGAGCACCCTGAACTGGAACGGGCCACCCAGGAAAAGGCTGTGTGACCATCCCTTCTCTGAGCCCGCTGACTCACTTGTCGGGTACTTTTCCACCCTGAGCTATGCCTCGATAACAACTTCAGCTAAATTTTGCTCAAGGGGTCACTCTCTCTGAAGATCTTCTGAGAGCAGTAGTTTGGATAAAGTGTTTGCCTTCACTTCTAACCGGCCTCAGCTTCTATTTTGCTAAGATCCATTTCCAGTACGGCCAGTGCCACAGAATCCATAGGCCGGCTGAGTCTTCCAAACCATGACCATGACTTCTCTCTATTTCTGAGCTCTTCTGCTGTAGTGGATTCCAACAGAATGTTATAATTCTGTCTCCACAGTATATAGAGTCACATTTATTTCTAAGTATTTTATTGTTTTAGACGTTACACTGAATGGTATCTTTTAAAATCATATTCTCTGTGTGTTGTTGGTATGTAGAAATGTAATCAATTTCGGTATTTAAAAAGCTATCAGGGGCACCTGGGTGGCTCAGTGGGTGAAGCCGCTGCCTTCGGCTCAGGTCATGATCCCAGAGTCCTAGGATCCAGCCCCGCATCATAGGGCTCTCTGCTCAGCGGGGAGTCTGCTTATCCCTCTGGGGTCTCCCTCTCTCTTTCTCTCTCTCAAATAAATAAATAAAATCTTTTTAAAAATAAAAAAATGAAAATAAGATTATATTAATAGCCTTACACTTAGCGCTTTTTGTTTTTAATAAGTTATTGATAGATTTTTTTTTAGTTTACAAAGATAATACAATATCTGCTGATAGTGACAATTTTGTTTCTTCTTTTCCAATCTTTGTACCTTTATAATAATTTTACTTTTACCTTACCTTATACAGGTGCTCATGCTCTCTATCTCTTTCTGTCAAATAAATAAAATCTTTGAAAAAAATTGAATATTTTTCATCTATTGAGATAATAGGATTTTCCCATTAATATGGGAAATGCAGTTAATTTGGATTAATGCGTTTTCTTTTTTAAAATATATTTATTTACTTGAGAGAGAGAGAGCATAAGCAGGGGGAGCAACTCAGGGGCTGGATCCCTGGACCCTGGGATCGTCACCTGAGCTGAAGGCACTTAATCCACTGAGCCACTCAGGAGCCCCCAAATTTTCTTTTTTAAAAAAGATTTTATTTCTTTAGACAGAGAGAAGGGGGCGGGGCAGAAGGAGAGGGACTCTCTGGGAGAGAGAGCTCAGCCTCACTACCCTGAGAACATGGCTTGAGCCAAAATCAAGACTTGGACACCCAACCACTGAACCACCCAGGCGCCCCTGGATTAATAAATTTTCTAACGTTAAGCTAATCTTGAATTCAAATATCTGAAGGTTTTGGTCCAATTTGGTTATCTGTCGTTCTGCTGGATCTCACCCATGGGTCCTTGTATTTTGATTGTATGTAGTATTTTATTTATTTTATTTTTTTCTTTTACTATGAGCTGCAAGGGCCGAACTATGCTTATCAATTCTCAAGGGAGAATTTGTGTTGAGCCCTTTGTGGTAGACTCAGTTAGTCCTGCAGAAAATGGGTGAGTGCTTGCCAGGGGCTAAAGACCACAGGACTGGGCAGTGACTGAAATGATGGCTTCATTTGGAGTGATGACAGTGTTCTGAAATGAGAGTGGCGATGACTGTACAACTCTGTCATTATGCTAAAAGTCACTGAATTGTTCACTTTAAAAAAAAGATTTTATTTTTATTTATTTATTTGCGAGAGAGGGAAGAAGAGCATGAGCAGGAGAGAGGGGCAGAGGGAGAGGGAGAAGCAGGCTCCCTGCTGAGCAAGGAGACTGACTGGGGACTTGATCCCAGGACCATGGGATCATGACCCGAGCCCAAGGCAGACGTTTCACCAGCTGAGCCACCCAGGCCTCCCTGAATTGTTGACGCTAAGTGGGTGAATTTTATCTTGTCTTGGGCCAGCCCTCAGAGGAATTGGGGAATTGGGAAAAAGGAAGAATGGTTTGGCTCAGAAGAAGCAAGGCCATGTGTTCTGCGGTTTCTCTACCTAGACTGTAGTTCTGAATACATTCTCTGCGCACAGAGGAAGGTCTGGAAACCTAATACTCCAAAGTGGGTAAGGTTGTTCCCTCTGCGTATTGGGAAGGGGTAAAGGAGGGATTTTTCTGTACTTTATATATTTGTGTATTTCTGATTTGTTTTCTTCTTAGTTGTGTGAGTATGCCACGGTTGATGGGCATTTGAGTTGTTCATAGGCTTTTGCTATGAACAAAACCATTTTCATGAGCATTGTTGTCCACGTTCTTTGTTGTACATATTCAAGAATTTCTCTTGGATATATATACGTAGGAGTAGAATGGCTGGCTAAGAGGGTAGATGTGTGGACTCATATGGACTCACATTGTCTCTCACAGTTGATATTTTAAGTCTTTAAATTTTGATAACTGGGTGGGTATATAGTAGTATTTCATTGTGGTCTTGATTTGCATTTCCCTGGTCACTAATGAAGTTGAATATCTGTTCCTATGTTTATTTCTCCATATGTGAGATATTTAGCCATGTTTTTTACCCATTTCTCTACTGGACTTTTAAAATTTAGTAATATATAATCCTTTGTATATTTATAACAGGAATCCTTTGTCATTTGTGTATGCTCAGAATATTTTCTCCCAACACACGTGTGGTCTTTTTTGGTTTTGACTTTGTCTTTTGATAAGTAAGATTTCCTAATGTTAACAAAGCCAACTTTATCAATATTCCATATAATCGGTGGTTTTTCTGCATTGTTTTATAAAGAAAACTTTTTCTTTTTTTAAAAAAGATTTTATTTATTTGACAGAGAGACAACTAGAGGGGGAACAGAAGCAGGGGGAATGGGAGAGGGAGAAGCAGGCTCCCTGCTCAGCAAGGAGCCCAATGTGGGGCTTGATCCCAGGACCCTGGGATCATGACCTGAACAGAAGGCAGACGATTAAGGACTGAGCCACCCAGGTGCCCCAAGGAATCTTTTTCTATCCCCCAAAGTAAAAGTGGTGTATAAACAATGACTTTTGGAACACTGAAAAAAAAGTTGTTTGCTGGTGTTTTCTTTCAAGAGCTTTTTGACATTTAAGTGTATTTTTGACATTTAAGTTCTTAATCCATCAGGAATAGATGGGGTTTGTTTTGTTTTGTTTTTTTTTTTTGCATATGGCAGGGAAAGATTTCGTTATTTTATCTCTTTCAAAATAAGCAAGCATTTTCCAGCTTCACTTAATGAAAGTCTTTGTAGAGTCACCTACCATCCCGGCTGTATCACGTAGCAGTTCTGCACCTGTACAGTGTGCTTCCGTGTTCTGTACTCTGTTCCACTGCTCACTTAACACGTCCCTGGGCCAGGGTCAGACTCTTCATTTTGACAGCTCTCGCTTCTTTCCTTTTCTGCTGTGTCTCTGTCTCTCTCAGCTTTCTACAGTGCCTTTGGGCTCATCGTGGGGGAGGGCGCCATCAGCCTCTTCTCCGAGAAAACAGGGTGATGCGGCTCTAAACTCTTGCCCTCGGACTTTTTCCTTTTGGCTATGAGTTCCTGAAAGGTCCAAAGATTATATGTGGAGGAACAAAGTGCTGATAACACTGTGAGGTTCCTAGCTCGCGGTAGAGGAGGCCAGGTTTTCATCAGATGTGTGCGTGGGGACAGCTGGAGCCCTGCAAGCGCAGTAAGGGTTTGTTTTGTTCTGAAACCCTTCCCTCAACAGGACTCCGGCTTTACCACCACCAAGGCAATAGGGTGCTAAGGAATGTAGGTTCCCTTGGCTTCCCCTGTTCCCTCAAATTTTTTGTGGCATTAGCAGTAGGAGATGTGGCCCGAGACAAGGAGAAAGAGCTTGTTGCTGGGAGCAATCAGGCCTTTCATCACTGACTCGCAGACAGCAACGTAAATCACAGGGTACCTGCAGCCCAAAGAGCCTTAAAGGCATTTTCGCAACGTTCGGGACCCGCAGAGATTTCTGGGTAAAGCCTGCAGTTGAAGGGACGTCTTTCCTGCTGCCCCACGCAGTAGGCCTCGGGTGTGGGCCGAGCTGGGGACCCCTCCGTGGTGCTAGCGCGCTTTTCTTTACACCCCTGAACCCTTCTGGGTCAGCCTCAGGGTCGGGGCGGGGCGAGGGGCGGGGCTGAGGGGCGGGGCGAGTGCGGTGCTCCGCCTCCGCACCGCCCCGCGCACCGCCTCCGCCGCCTCCACAGCCCCGCAGGCCTCGGTTCTCGCACTCCCCGCTCGGCACGGCTCCCGGATCTGCGGCCCCGCGTTCAGCCTCCGGCCGGATGACGCTCAAGGCGAGCGAGGGCGAGGGCGGGGGCAGCATGCGCACGGCGCTCTCCGACCTCTACCTGGAGCACTTGCTGCAGAAGCGCGGCCGGCCCGAGGTGAGAGGGCTCCGCGGTTCCCCAGGCGCGGGTTGAGGGGCCGGGACAGGGCTGCAGGCCGCGCCACCCGCCGCGGGACCTGCGGGGCTCCCTGGCCCGGCCCCCGGGGTGGGGGGGGAGCGTCCTCGGAGGGGAGGCCGAGGCGGCTGCCGGGGTCGATGTGGACGGCCGCAAGTGCGGGGGTTCGTTTTCCCCAAGAGCCCCTTGGACGTGGAAATTAGGAGAGGCCGCGGCCTGTGCAGAGCGCTGGTTAAGGTCAAGGAAAACTTCTTCGTGGACGGAAGTCAGGGTGAGAGAAAGACTTTTAGGAACAGATCCCACAGGAGGAAACTGCCTGCTTGTTGTCGCTGGCGGTGTCGGGGTCTACAGAAAGGGCCATTAAAATCCAGGTCTGCCTCCAAAGCGCTCACTCAGCGTCCCTCTGCATTTCGGGAGGACCCCTTGTGCTGCCTCTGTGTATTGTCCGGTGGACA
This sequence comes from Lontra canadensis, assembly GCF_010015895.1. Classification (NCBI taxonomy): domain Eukaryota; kingdom Metazoa; phylum Chordata; class Mammalia; order Carnivora; family Mustelidae; genus Lontra; species Lontra canadensis. The sequence goes on along the minus strand of NW_022631168.1, from coordinate 1,351,237 downwards.
GGCACTCCCGGATTCCAGAAGTGATTCCCGGAACGGGTGGTAGATAGCTGTTAACCTCCATCGCCCAGGATGCCCAGAGAGGATGTTGATCGTTTTCGCATTCTCTCTCACAGTTCCGAGTGTGGATTTCACCCCGCAAAATAAGGTTGTCTCGTAGACAGGCGTGCACCATCAACACCCTCCCTGGGTGACTCCTAACCCAGAATATATGCCCAGCAGCCCCTCCGGTAGCCTGGCCTTCCTCATGGGCTGGTGGTCAGGCACTACGAATAAATGTCCACAGACAGAGAGAGAGAGACAGAGAGCAAGAGCCAAGCGTCAGCTGCACTGTCCACAGGGACCAAGACCCAGAAGTCAGGCTGAGTCTCCTTCCTGGACTGCAGGATGGTTCAGGACACAGCTATTTCTGCTCACTGTTTTTATTTTAAATGTCTAATGAATAGGTCCTCAGAAATGTCTGTGAGTCAATAAATGACTGAAGAGGTGGACATTAGAGATTTAGCGTAAGCTTCCACTTGCACAGATGAGGACACTGCAGACCCACAGGTAAAGCAAACAGGAGAGCGATAGACTGGGCCAGTAGCTCAAGGAAACAGCTGATAGGCATCGGCGTGCCGTTCACACCTGCGTGTGCTTTCCAGCCATGATGGCGGGATTCTAGGCTTGACTGACTGCCGGCATGAGCGGGTGGGGAACACAGACAGAACTGGAAGGTCCGCAGTGAAGTATGCACTGGGAGCGAATCAGGATCTAAAAGCACCTGGCTCCTCAGAGGCTTGCATTCTCTATAATCAGTTCACTTGGCTGAGCCTTAACTTTTTAATAAAATCTCTTTATTAAATTGACTTCTGGCAGCTTTACTGAGGTTTGATTAACATACATGTACTTCATAAATTTATGCAGTCTGTTCAGTAAGACTTCGCAAATGCATACAGTCATGTAACCATCACCCAAGTCATGAAAGAACATTTTCACCTTTCAGAAAGTTCCCTGGTGGTCCCTTATAGTCATTACCCCACCCCCAGAAACCTGGAAATCACCCTGGCAACAGGTTGAATTTTGACATGAGCATTTGGCCTTTCTCGGACTGCCTTATAAATGGACTCCCACTGTATGCAGTCTTTTGTATCAGGCCCCTTCCACTCAGCACAGCCAGAACCCCACATACAGCTAAATGACCAGACCTTGTATAAACCGGCCTGCTGTTAGGGACGGCCTTGAGAGACTGCCTGCCCTGTGGAAGAGAGGCCCAGCCCTCCAAGAATCTGTCGTGGTGCACACCCTTAGCATCCGCGGGTTGGTGGCACTGTTGAGTTCCTCCTCAGTTAACTGTGCATGGGCTGCTGGCTGGCCAGTTTGGTGTTCGTGAGGATCTGAAGAAGATGAAAGAAAGCATGCTAAATCCTTCAGCAGAGCAGCATCTAGATCGGCCACAGTGAGGACGTTGGAGGGAGAGTCTCCAGTGATTTCTTGAGGTTCACCTTCCCTCTCAGACTCTTATCTTTGCTGCCACCATGAGCTCTGCCTCTCGCTGTGTATCAGGCAAGCTTCTGGGCTCTCTGTGCCCGAGATTTCTCTTCTCTATCAGATGCACCTCTTTGGAGAGTTGTGCATATGGTGACGGGAGATAATGCTTGTCCAACACTTGGAACTTCCCTGGTACATTCAAGATCTCGCTAACAGCTGCCTGTCCCAGGGCATTAGCACATTTTGCTGTCCCGGCAAAGCTGTGACGGAAAATGATGAAGCTGAAGGCTTCATTTAAGGGGAATGCTTTCTGTGAAAGTTCTAAAGACTCAAAATCCAGTTTCACTTTTTTAAAAAAGATTTTATTTATTTATGTATTTACTGGGGGGAGAGAGAGAGAGCACAAGCAGAGGGAACAGTAGAGGGAAAAGCAGGCTCCTCGCGGAGCAGGGAGCCTGATGTAGGCCTCTGTACCAGGACTCCAGGATCATGATCTGAGTTGAAGGCAGATGCTTCACCAACCGAATCATGCAGGTGTCCCCGCAAGTTTCACTTCTGACTATAGTTCACATTTAATATTGAAAATGTATGGGGGCGCCTGGGTGCTTCAGTCCATTAGGGGTTAAGCACCTATCTTGGGCTCAGGTCCTGATCCTAGCCCAGCAGGGAGTCTGCTTTGTGCTGTCTCTTACTGTCTCTCTGAAATAAATAAAATCCTTTAAAAATAATTTTGCAGCAGATTGGAAGTATAGCCCATCTCCCGTATTTAAGTATATTTCTTTTCTTCGAGAAACTCAGAAGCCATCTCTGGCCTTATTCTTTGCAAATACAATTAGGTTGTGGAAGTCCTCCTGCACCCTGCTCAAAACAGCACTTTCCCATGCAGTAGTGCGTTGAGAATCTCTCAACATTCCCTTGGGCCTGTCTCACATTGGGAAAGGACATAATAAAAACAGCCAGGCCCTAGGTAAGCATCCGCTCGCGTCCGGCTGTCGGTGCTTGGGCAGGTACCGCCACGTGGGCGGTGGACTGTCGTGCGCAGGCTCTCTGCTGGCCCACTGTGCACAGGCGCAGGTGTAGCGAGTGATCGGGCTGTGGACCCGGCGTCTGGTCGACTCCCAGGTGTGGCTGGGGAATGGCGCTCCAGGCCGGCCTAGCTGCTTGTGTGAAGCCGTGGAGGTTCTTGTGGACTGTGGCCCTTTGAGTGTGATCATTCTTTGTGGTGGAAAGTAACATACTCCCCCGCAGTTGTGACAGTCAAAACATGTCTTGAGACACCGTCAAATGTTCCCCGGGCTTGACATTTCTTTGGTGCAGAGATTTCACCCCTAAGCAGGGAATTACTCAAACCTTTCAGTGTTGCTCAAAATGGAGGCCCTGGGTGTAGAGCATAGGAAGGCAAGAGTTAGTCTGCGGGGAGGGGAGGGGGGCCCGAGGGTGGGAAATGGGAAGAAAATCTTTGAATTAGGGAACCAGAATTTTCTTGTCTGATTCTTCCCTTTTTCCTTTTCCTTCACATAGAAGCAATACACGTACCTGCATACATACGTAGGTTTTTGCTCAAAGTCACCTTCCCTGCAGGAGAAGGAGCCTTTGCCTCTGAACACCGTACACTGGGTAGATAACGCATTGGAAGAGGGTCTGCGGAGACTTGACCTTTGGCGTGTGTTGGCAACGGATTTAGTGCCTGAGAAACAGTGCGTCCAGTTAACCTTCGATTGTAAGGTCGTTCTGGCTGGAAACTCCTGCCCTGGCTCTTCCCCCGCTCTTGTCATCTGCGATGGAGGCGCTCCCGTGTTTCTTTCTGTTTTCCCTCGGTTTTCCGTGGTTCTGTCCTCCAGAAGCGGACGCGGGGGCCGCCGGCGCCTTGCGCCCCCTGCCGGCCGGCCTTGCTCAGCGCGGCGGCGGAGAGCCCGGGGCAGGCCGAGCAAATAAATGTTTGTTCCCGCCTACGCGCACCGTCGCTCGCTCTGAATCCGGCCTTTATTCCCCCCAACCTCCCCCCCGCCCCGCCCCGGCCCACGCCCCACCCCCGCCGAGTTTGTTTTTCGTGTCTTTCTAAATCCAGCTTCCTGTGAGCCGCGGCCTCTGCCCTGGGAGCCCAGGCGCAGATGTTTCCTCGTAAGCGGCTCTTGGAGCGCGCGGCGCATTTCCTCCCCAGTGTCTCCTCTTCCACCAGAGCCCCCTCTGCCTCCACCAGGGCCCGGGGGCCTCCGGGGGCCCCCCGAGAGGAGGGTAGCGATTTTCATGTTTGAAGCGAACTCTAGGACGTCCGCCTTTATTACTTGGTCAGTCACGTGGTGCTGGTGGCTGTGGCGGCGGTGACTCAGAGTCCCACATGTCATCAGTGAGTGTGGCGCCAGCTCCTGTCCTAGGTGCCTGTGTGGGACTTAGGTTCCAGCTCAAGGGGACAAACTGGACGGGATGAACAATCCGGTGTGTATCTCCCCGAGTGGAATGCATTGCCAGCTGTGCAACCAGACAAGTTAGGACAGATCAGGGGCCAGTACAGATGCCTAGTATGTGTTCGGTTGGAAGATGGGCAAGTTGAGAGTCCCCAGCAGGAGGCAAGCACCTTCCCCCTTCTCCTAAGCTCGCTGTGGGCCGGCTTTGTAGCAAGAAGCCTGGGAAGAATCCCAACTCTTGTCTGCCCTTCTGTCCACCCCTCCTTTTCGTTCCCCTGCAGGTGCCACCCTCCTCACCCATCAGAAAGCCTTCATAGAGCTCCATTTGCTAGTTCTGAGGAAAGCTGAAAACCGTGTTCCGTGCCCTTTGAGCACTTATGGTCTAAGATTACCTTAAACTTGATGGACACTATCTTTCCCATTTATCATTTATGTTGCGTGAATGAATGAATGAATGAATGACTTCCCCTTTCAGTAATGAGCTGCCGAAGGGCAGACAGCAGGACGTTACTATGTGAAGACGTCCTGCGCTTCATGTGGTCACAGACCCACAGACTGGAGCAGGGAATCACCTTGGCTCTGTGTGTGTGTGTGTGTGTGTGTGTGTGTGTATGTGGACACAGACGTCAAGGGTCAGTATATGTGTGTGTACCCTTGCTCCCACAGTCGTCTGTCATGAGATATGGGGGGGCACGTTGGAGGAATTTGCCCCGTGAGATTGAGGAGCCGTGCGGGGATGCTTCCCTGAAGCTGGCCAGGCCCTGGGGAGTGTGCACCGGCTCAGGAAGACAGGGATGCTCAGGGCCAAGTTTGGTTTCAGAAGCCTCGCTATGGCCAGTGAGTTCTTGAGTTAGTGCTTTGGAGATTTCCGTTTCTGTTACTCATTGCTCGCAGCTGCCAGGTGAGTGTCACGGTGACTCCATCACCGCGGGGAACACCTTGACAGGTAAGCACATTCGAAAGACCAACCTCAGGGATAGCAGCTCTTGAACTTTGCCGACTGGAATGTGTTCTGCCTCTGGTGAGCTTTGCTGAGTCCTTACTTTAAAGGCTGACATGGTAAAAACAGTCTTTGCAGTATAGCTGAGTAAGAGGAACGGGGTGAGCGTGGCTGTTATCTGCCTGTTCCAAGTTCACTATCACGTAGGCTTCTTCCCCTTCCAAGGGTCAGTTTGTGCTTTCTGGACTGAGACTTTCTAATCTCTCACGGTGGGGCACATGCTGCAGGGTCCTGCGGAGACTGGAAGCTTGGGCGAATCGTTGTCAGTGGCTTATTGCCGGGGCGTTACAGCACGGTGGGGGGGGGATGTGGCCACGGGGCCCCGACTCGGTGGCGCTGGGCGGGCGTTAGCACGCACGACCATGACGGCAGTGCCTTTGGCCTGGGCGGGGCGCGCAGCTTTCTCAGTCCCACGGTTGGTGGTGGTGAGACATTCATAAGTGAGGGTCCAGGACAGTCCCGAGTTGGATTTTGTGCTCCGAGGCCAGAAATGTGACACTTAGGCCCATCGTCTTGGGGCAGCAGTCACACAGTCGGTGTCCTTGGAGTCCTCATTCCAGAACACGTGCAGATGGTCAGAGCGTCTGGAGCGCGCGGGTGGCGAGTTTGAGAAGAGGAGGTCTCCCTTGCAGCGGGACTCCGCCTCTCCCATGCCTTCCTGAGTCTACTCATGGGAAGTGTGCAAACTCATGCCCCGTAGCTGCTTCGCTTTGAAGAGCGTCAGCCACGTGGTCCTGGGGCAGCGTGGGCCGTGCTTTGAAGAACTATTTGGTCACCGTGTGTCGTGGCCTCTTACTTTCCTGAAAGCCAAGCTCTCCAGTGTGTCTTGTTGGCAGCCATTCTTTGGTAGCACGCCATCTCGGCTGTAGTCTGGCTGCAGACAAGGGCTGCTTGCGGCCTGCGCCGCCAGGTGTGTTTTGCGGACAAGTTCAGTTCTGTCTGCGGGAGCTCAGTCGTCCCGCCGTCACACCGTACCAGGCTGCACACTTGACACCAGTACAGTGTGTGAGTGTGCTTCGGTGCCACTGCGTCATGGGCACATGTGTATAAATGCCACATTCCAGCGCCACAAAGACCTCTGTGGTCGCACCCCTGGACAGCCCTGTGGCCCCTCGTTCCTACCATCCCCAGTCCTTGACGACCACTAATTTGTTCTCCATTTCTATAATTTTGTGAGTCCGTTATATAAACGGACTCATAGAATATGCGGCCTTTGGAGGTTGACTTTTTTCACGCCTCAGAGCGCTTTCGAGACCCATCCCAAGCTCTTGTGTGTGTTAATAGTTTGCTCCTTGTCGCCAAGAAGTGTTTCGCAGTCTGGATGCACCACAGCCACCTGCTGCAGTGATCAGCGGCTCCACAGCCGTGCCTGGGTGTCCAAGCTGCCACTCTTCAGGATAAAGGTGTGCTGACCCTTCACATCCACATTTTGTGTGACCATTTCTCTCCAGGTGCTGTTGCTGGGCTTTAAGTTAGTTGTTGTTGTTGTTTGTTTCCAAGAGTTTATTGACTTATTTGTCAGAGAGAGCGAGAGCGTACGCTCAAGCAGGGGGGGAAGGGGCTGGAGGGGGGGAGGGGGAAGGGGCTGGAGGGGCAGAGAGCAGCGGGCCCCTGGAGGAGCGCGGCCTCCTTCTCTGCCTCTGCCTCTCTGTCATGAGTAACTAAAATCCTTAGGAAGAAGGGAAGAACGAACGAACAGACCTAACTCTCTTCCCACGTGGCGTGCCATTTCCCATTCCCTCCAGGAAGCCCGAGAGAGTCATTTCTGCACGTCCTCACGTGCATTTAGGGTTGTCGCTGGTTTTACCTTCGCTGTCATGATGCGCGCGTGGTGGGACCTCACTCGGTGTATAGTTTGCGTTTCCTTCCTTGTTGTCTTCAATGAGATACCTGTTCCTGTCTTCTGCCCATTAAAAAAAAAAGACTTATTTATTCATTGGAGAGAGAGTGCGTGTATGGAGAAGGGCAGAAGGAGAGAGAGAATCCCAAATAGGCTCTACCTCCCGTGCGGAGCCCTGTGTGCACTGATCCCAGGACCCTGAGATCGTGACCTGAGCCGAAATTAAGAACCTGATGTCCAACCCACTGAGCCAGCCCAGGCTTCTGGTCTGTTGCCCATTTTTTAATTAGATGGGTTTTATTTTTTAATTAATTATTAATTTATTTTTGATATTTATATCTGTATTATATTTTATTTATATTTTATATTTTATAAATTGATTTTATTTTATTTTACTTTATTTTATTTATTGGAGAGAGACAGAGGTAGAGAGCATGAGTGGGAAGGAGGGGCAGAAGCAGACTTTCCGCCAAGCAGGGAGCCCGATGCGGGACTCGATCCCAGAACCTGAGACCATGACCTGAGCTGAAGGCAGACGCTTAACCCACTGAGCCACCCAGGCGCCCCAGGATTTTATTTATGTATTTGTTGGAGAGAAAGAGAGAGAGTACAAGCAGGGACAGAAGCAGAAGGAGAAGCAGACTCCCCGTGAAGCAGGGAGCCCGATGTGGGACTCCATCCCAGGACCCCGGGATCATGACCTGAGCTGCGCCTTGCACTTCTGGCCGAGGACACATGAATCAGTGTCCACTGGCCTGGCCCTTTTTCCTGCCTTGAAAGCGGGGAGCCGAGGGCCTGATGGGCAGCATTTGGGGAGCTCTTTTCACCTTGGGCTTTACCTCTTCTGTTTCCTGCACAGGGACTCCTGAGCCCCAGGCCGCTGTGCTCTGCTGATGGCAGAGTCCTCCAAGGCTCGTTCTTCCGGGAGCGGGTTCCTGGCTTTGCTGTCTTGACTCTGTGAAATCTCTCATCCCTAATGCCTTCCTCGTGTTTTCTTTTTGTATGGGTTTCTGTTTCCCTCCCCCCTTTCCCCCTTTCTTTCATTTACACAGGCTGCCAACTTGAACCTGAATCATAATTACTTAGGACGCATTTTATCTTGCCTGAGCAGAAAGCACTGTGCTTTGTAGCGCTTTGGAGAATATAGGTTTTCATTTGCCTGTAGAGAAATTAATTAAAAATGAAGGGATGCACGACATTTTGAACGCTGCCCATTTTCTACAGCCATGGTTAAGGGTGACCTGTTACTCTCCTCGTTTTGCAGATGGGGAACCCAAAGCACAGAGAGGTCAAGAAACTTGCCCAGAGTTAGCCAGGTGTAGTGGATAGAGTCAGCGGCTCAAACCCAGCGTGCGTATAGCACCGTGCAGAGGTTCGCTGCGTGGTGCGCACGTGCAGATGCAGCGGTTACCGTGTCCCTAGAGCATTTCCTGTACTCCCAGGCGTCCCACGTCTGCTAAATACAATACAGTTCTATTTTCATAGCAAATTCTGCAGGATTCATGTGACATATGTGTCATGTGAGTTTTTTTAAGCTTTAGTTGCTACACAGGCCCTTTCTGCACACTTCCCTCTTTTGAGGCCACCCAATAACTAACACTCCTTCAAACCTCACAGCTTTATCAGTTTCTGATGACCTTTTAGAAAGGATGCAGTCAATTAAAATTGAAATATCATTTTGTATTACTTCATAAGGCGCACCCCCATCTTATGAGATGCGTGTCTATCTACAGACCTCTACCCTCTGCTCTTCCAGTGCTTTCCCCCTCTGGGCCCTTGGCTACTAGATTCACTCATTCAGTTACTTCTAGTTCTAGGTAGACACACTCACACCTGGGGATATTCTCACGGCCCCTTCCTCACCACTTGCTGCATCCCTAGTTGGAAGATCTTCCTTCCCCGTTGTTTCTGAGGCCCCCACCCCAGGTGTGGCTGGAGTTTAGTTGCCATCCATTTTGAGCTTGTGTGCAGATACCGAACTTGCCCTTCCATAAACCAAGCTCGGGCCTGTTCTGCCTCCTCTGGTTGGCCATATTGTTTGTGACTTACTGTTTTACCTGGGGTGCGTGGTGGACGCATTCAGAGATTTCCACTTGACCTTCCCCACTGTGCTAACTCTTACCACGGGCTCTGAGCTACTTCCACATTAATGGACTAGAAACATGAGGAAGAACCAGTAAAGGAGACAGAGACAATATCACTTCCATGGGATTCCTACCAAAAATGTACAACCTCAACCTAATCATGAGAAAACATGGGGCAAACCCAAATTGAGAATCTACAAAACAGCAGGCCTGTCCTCTTAAAAATGTCAAGGTCATGAAAGACAAAGGCCGAGGAGATTTTCCTAAGGGAGGCTAAAGAGATGTGAAAACTGAATGCATTGCATGATCCTGGATGCTGGTCTGGGAAAGAATATATATAGCTAGAAAGGACGTTATTGGGATACTTGATAAAATGTGTAGAGAAACTGGGGACTAGATATAGTATTGTATCAATGCTAAATTTGGGGGGCCCCTGGGTGGCTCAGTCGGTTGGGCGTCTGCCTTCAGCTCAGGTTGTGATCCCAGGGTCCTGGGTTGGAGTCCTGAATCTAGCTCCCTGCTTAGTGGGGAGTGTACTTCTCCCTCTCCCTCCGCCTGCCACTGTGCCTGCTTGCGCTCTCTCTCTATCTCTGTCACATAAATAAATAGAATCGTCTAAAAAATGCTAAATTTTCATTTTTGAGAAACTTTTTGTTCTTAGAAAACACACGGAAGCATTTATGGGTTAAGGAGCATGATGTCTTCAGATTATGTTCAAATGGTTCCAATTATTAAATTTCATAGTATTTTCTTCTACAGCATAGTGCTGTGATGACATTCGTGTCCACATCTTTTGGTGCACATGGCACACGGCCATGCATGTCTGTGGAAGGTTGGGAGAAAAGGATCACGGTGGAGAGGTCATCTTGGGCTAGGGTCGGGGTTCAGTGGTATTGTCATCATCCTGGGCCAGGGGCTGATCCTACATGCCTAATTCTCTTCCCGTTTGTAGCGAACTGGATAGACACATTGGATGATAACATTTATAAGTAGCTCCCATCGGTTTAGATGCCAAACTTGTGAAATAAGCATTGGTTTTCCGAGCCTTCTAGATTGCAGACTGACAGCAGGCCTCTGCTCTCCCTTACCCATTGCTTTGTTGTTTGGACCTGCCAGGCTGTGGCGCACCAGGCGAATGCAGTGACCGAGGACATGTACACCAATGGCTCCGCTGCCCCAGGTAGCCCGACCCAGGCCAAAGGGCAGGAGGTACGGAAGGTGCGACTCATACAGTTCGAGAAGGTCACGGAAGAGCCCATGGTAATCCTTTGTCATGCCCTACCGCCCCGCTTCTTCACACGCCCGAGTCCCCGTGTCCCCGGGCTCCCAGCCCTCCCCCAGCGCTCTCCTCCTGGCAGCTCTCATGCCTCCTCCCGTCGCGAACCCCAAGTACCCATAAAAAGTCTTTCTCCGAAGAAACCCCTTCAGCCGTCCTGAAGATAACCCAAGAAGGAGCCGAAAATAACGCGTGCCGCGCTTTGTCCTCACCGCAGGGCATCACGCTGAAGCTGAACGAGAAGCAGTCATGCACGGTGGCGCGGATCCTTCACGGCGGCATGATCCACAGACAAGGTATCCGGGGCTCCGGAGCTGTGCCTTCCCCGATGGCCCCATCGAGTGGCGTGGGACGCGAGGGTCGCCCTCGTGACTAGGGCATCTCCGTGCGCTGGGGGTCAGGCCCGCCAGGGTCCGTGGCCAAGGTCGGAGCGGTGACAGCACAGCTGCCGCGCCAGCCCAGACGCGCGACCAGGACCCGGACCGTCTCGACTTCCCGGTGCTAACGGTTGAAGGGAAGATACACATTAAACAAAGCATTACAAGTACCGGTTGTTTGTCCTTCACATGAAGGGGCCGTCGGTTTTCTGATGCATCGTTTGGTAAAAGCTCTGTGTGGCGGGGCGGGGGGAAATGTGTCTCAGTGGCCGCGGTCGTCTCTGCTTGCCGCCCGACTCGTGCCAGCCTCTGAGCCCTGCCCTCTTCAGTCCAGACTTTGTTTTCCACCCAGGGCAACGCAGATACTGGTAACTGCTCCGCACACAAGACTCTAACCGTTGGTTAACGTGACCATTAGGTGGCAGTTCTGGGTTTTAGCTATATGACAAAGAAACATGACACTTGCCAAGGACGTGGTTCTTTTGTTCTGCTTGGACCACAAAACTGTCAAGTGCTTGCCTTGGCATATCCCTCAGGGGCTCAGAAGAGCCACCCCTCCTCCCGCGGTCATGTAACGTGCTCTGGGTCGTGCCCGCTTCCCTGTGGTATCTTGTCGTGCTCTTTTTGGACAGAGTCTTCATTCTGTGCAGGCTCTCTTCATGTCGGGGATGAGATCCTGGAGATCAATGGCACCAATGTAACTAACCACTCAGTCGATCAGCTACAGAAGGCGATGGTGGGTATTTTCTGTACCTTTATGTTTGTGAGGTGTGGATACACGTTGGTGTCAGTGGGCAGTGTTATCCCATCAGTCTTTGTACCTCACTGAGGGGACTCTTCCCACCGCTAATCTCTAGTCTGTGCAGGAAATGACCGTTCTCTACTTTCATCTAGTACATTTCTAAAACAAGGTGAATGGCCCAGAGTATCTCCCTAGGAAGGACAGTGGACTGGGTGTCAGAAAGCATTGGTCTTTATTGGCAGCTCTGAAACCCGGCCGTCCTTGGGTCTAGCCTTACGAACAGGTGAACTCATTTCTCTAAGTCATCTGCAAACCACAGGTAGAAGTCCCTCTGCACAGATCGGTTATGGAGAGTGGATGGGAGATTATAAATGCAAAGGTGAGGGGTGTCTGGCTGGCTCAGTCAGAAGAACCATGACTCTTGATCTCAGGGTTGTGAGTTCGAGCCCCATGCTGAGCGAAAGCTTACTTCAGACAACGAAGCAGACCCCACCTGGGGCAGTCGGGTGTGGTTGGCCACTGCCCGAGGGAGCCACCCGTCAGGCACTCAGCAGTGACCAGGGCTGTTGAACTGGAGAGCTGGGATCTGCTCTCATGAAAAGGCCTCAGGCAGCACCTGGCCGGCTCCGTGGGAGGAGCAGGTGACTCGATCTTGGGCTAGGGAGTCTGAGCCCCACATCGGGTGCACAGTCTACCTAAAAGAACAACAGACAACAACGACAACTAAATGAGGTGACACGGGCCACATTTACCTTTAGAAACAACCCAAGTCCTGTACATCGTGTACCCAAGAACAGAGCCTCGAAAGACTTGAGGCAAAAACTGCTAAAACCGCAGGGAGGAAAAAAAGAAATCCCCAATTCTCGTCCAGGGTTTCAGTATCTCTTCCTCACTGATCGGAGGAAGCAACCCGAGTTCGTTTTGAACCTGATGCAAGCACACGGTATCAAAGCCCGTGCCCGCAGCCTCGTGGGCTGATGAGAAGCTCACTGCCGGGGCACTGGGGGGCTCAGGTCATGATCCCAGGGGCTCGAGCTGCCTGCTCGGTGGGGCGTCTGCTTCTCCCTCTCCTGCTCCCCCTGCTTGTGTGCTCTTGCTGTCTCTCACATAAATAAAATCTTAAAAAAATCCTGAATATCCATGTGCCTAATGACAGAGCTTCAAATAAATAAATAATTAAAATCTTTAAAAAAAAGATGTCTGTTGCAGCAGATAGTGAAAAAAAGCTGACCACCACCAACATGCCCAGTAACGGAGAGTACACCTGAATGGACAGCGTGTTACAGAATACCATACAGAGTATAATCCCATTTTTGTTAAAAGCAGCCAAAAGTACATACATATGAGTATGGACCTGTGTACAAACGCTTGCAAATGTTTTCTTTGGCGTGGAGAAAGGTATGGGTATATGTAGGCCAGATTCATTTCAGTTTGTCTGGAAACCTTTTAGGGTTGAGTGTGGGGAGGAGGGAAAAGTCATTCACTTTTTCTTCATTATTCTTTGTGCATCTCCAAGTTGTCCCATTGGCTTATGGGGGCACATGAGACTTTGATATTGGAGAAGGAATTGTCGTACAAAGTTTCAAAGTGTACGGTAAAGATGGGTGTTGGAAAAAAAAAAGTTTTAGGGAATCCTCAGGGCGAAAATAAGACTATGAAACCCCAGGTCATCTATTATATATCCATTATAATTTTATTTCTCCTTTCTCAATAGAAAGAAACCAAAGGAATGATCTCATTAAAAGTAATTCCCAACCAGCAAAGTCGTCTTCCGGCACTGCAGGTAGGTGACGCCATTTATTGAGATTTGACTGAAATGACATGATTCTCATTTTAAGTTCTCAGTATAGCACGAGTGTAGCTGCCTGGGGCTGTCTGAACACAGGTGCAAACAGGCAGACCTTTCTTCTGTAAGGAGTAACTAATGTGAAAGGAAGGAGGGAAATGGGCAAAGCAAATGAAGACATGATAATTCACAGGAGGAAAAATACAAATGGACATCAAACGTATGAAAAAATGGCCAGTTTTACCAGTCAGCAGAGAGACACAAAATGTGGGCAGTATCATTTTGCACCAAGCAAATTGGCAGTTATTTTTTAAGATTTTATTTATTAGAGAGAGAGCATGAGTTGGGAGGGAGCAGAGGGAGAAGCAGACTCCCTGCTAGGCAGGGAGCATGATGCAGGGCTCGAACTCAGGACCCCGAGATCATGACCTGGGATGAAGGCAGACATTTCACCGACTGAGCCACCCATGTGCCCCACAAACTGGCAAATATTTTTTAATACAGTAATAAATAGCCCAGGCAGTGATAGTGCCAGAGGAAACAAAGTTTTAAGAGCACTTACTCAGAATTCGTGGAGACTCTACCTCGTACACATCGTACACACCGTTGGCAGAGGAATGTGTGTGAAAGTGTCCAGCGCAGGTCATTTATGTTATTGTGGCAAAGTTTTCTCTTTGAACAAACTTTTAAAACTGAAGTTTGGGTATACGTGGGTGTGTGTATAAAACAAGAGTGACTTTCACTTGGCCAGAGATGGGACATGGCTAGGCGCCCCTGTATCCTGACTTCTCACGTCGAAGACAGCTGTTGCCCCTTGGGGTGTGCATGTAAAGGGAATCAGTCCTCACTGTGGCCGCTCTGTGCTGTTGCATAGGCGACTTCTTTTTGTTCATTTGCCCCAGACCCTCGCCAGTACTTTTTCCTCACTTTGGCCGTTGTGGCTTTAATCTGCATTTCTCTGGTGACTAATTACAGTCAGCTCCTTGTTTTATGTTTTTCTCCATTTGGATGCCCTCCTTTGTGAAGTAGCCGTTCAAGGCGTTTTCTTACTGATTTGTAGGTGCTTTCTATGTATTCTGGCTAAGAATCTCGCCCTGTGTCTGTCTGAGACCAGCCTTAGTTCTTCTTAGTTCTTAGTTACATTTGGAGACATTTGCCATCAGAGCCAGTGGGGCCTGTGTGTTTGGGAGCAGGGGAGGGTTAGGGGAGGACGGTGTTCCGTAATGGCTCTCGGTGCTTTCCTGTGGAGATACGTATTTTCAATTTCTTGTGTCGTTTTTGGGAAATTGTGTTTCGTAAAGGATTTGTCAAATGTATTCATGTGAAGTTGTTCACTATATCTCCTTGGAGCCTTTTAAACATTTCTAGGATGTCTACCTATCTTTTACACAGTGATTTTTATAGTTGGCCTGGTAATATCGTCAGTAGATGACTGTACTTAGGTAAGTCCTCATTCTTGGAAAATTAGCTTGACTCCCATATTGCAGCCTTGTAAATAATGCTGTAGTGAACATACTTTTCCATACATTGTAACTGACAACTTGTGCGTAGAAGGGCATTGTGGAGACAAAGGGTATCCATATTTTAAGACCTTTGACACATTCATAATTGTTTATTTAACGTACCATGAAAAGATTTCCCAAGGAAACATGCATTTCCGATAGTAGCTGCTTTGTCCTTACTTTTCAGATGTTCATGAGAGCCCAGTTTGACTATGACCCCAAAAAGGACCATCTGATCCCTTGCAAGGAGGCGGGACTGAAGTTTGTTACTGGGGACATCATCAAGATAATCAACAAAGATGACAGTAACTGGTGGCAGGGGCGGGTGGAAGGTTCTTCCAAGGAATCCGCAGGATTGATCCCTTCTCCCGAGCTGCAGGAATGGTGAGCCACTTGTGTAAGGGTGAAGTGGGCCAGTGCGGGGAACCCAGGCTCGCCACACGCGGTCGCCTAGCTGCACTACTCTGTTTCTCGGCCGAGCCAGTCTCCAGCCGTCACGGCTGCAGGGGCTGCAGCAAGCCTATGGGCTTGGCTCGCAAGCCGGTACAGGTAAAGGACCCTGAATTCCGGTTGACCTCATCTCTGGAGGTGACCCTGTGGGAGTCATCCAAACCATAGTCAGTGTCCTACAGAAGTAAACTCTTCCAATTAGAGGAACAAAGGAAGGGCATCCGGCTGGCCCCGTTGGTAGAGCATGTGGCTCCTGGTCTCGGGGTTGTGAGTTCGAGCCCCACATTGAGGGTGGAGAGGATCTAGAAATAAACTCTTAAATTTGGAATTAGAGCAAAAATGAAATATAGCGCCAGCCCTGTGTGCTCATGGTGACAGACCCAGTTAGGTTGGCTGTGGCTTCTGGGCCATTTTCAGAGGCATCATGTGTGAAGAACACCAACCCCATGGGCAGGAGGCTGAGGAGGGCCTGGCAGCGGCCGCTATGGCTCAGCGACATGTGCCGTCGGTGTCGTGAGTAGGGTCGCACCCCAGACTACCCGTGAGGCACTTTGCAGACATTCTCTGCAGCTCCCATAGTGGCTCTGCAGACACGCCTCCCATGCCTTTCTGGAGAGTTCATCCAAACAGCTGGTGTTGGAAATGAGTCCAGGATGAAGTGACCCCCCTCCCGCCATCACATCCTTTTCAGTGCAGCCCGACCATTTGAGCTGGGCTCCTCTGTGCTAGTCTAAACCATGCTCATCGCAGACGCAGAGCCTTTCTACTCCCAGGGAAGGGGTAGGGGTGGGAGGGGGCGGGAGAGAGGGCAGCCGAGGCGGTACCAGCAGAGACACCGAGAGCAGGAGACTGGGGGGCATATGAGAGAGACATCGAGACTGGAGAGAGGACGAGAGCTCCACACAGAGGCTGAGAAACAGACACAGAAAGACAAGATAGCGGGGAGGGGAGAGGGACAGGCTGAGAGCCAGGAGAGGCCCCTCACAGTGAGAGGGGACAGGATAAGACACGCACCGAGGGCTGTAAGAGATGGGAGGGGCCTAACCTGGGGCTCGAACTCCCGGAGCTGACGTCTGGGCCTGCGGGTGTCCCTGGTCCGGAGGGTTCCGGTGCAGGCGGGCGGCCTGGGCTTTTGCGCTGAGGCTCCCCTGACATTCTGGGTCATCTTGTCCTGCCAGGCGGGTAGCAAGTGTGGCTCAGTCCGCGCCCAGCGAAGCCCCCAGCTGCAGCCCGTTTGGGAAGAAGAAGAAGTACAAAGACAAGTATCTGGCCAAGCACAGCTCAAGTAAGCTTCCCGGGTGTCCCCTCTGCTGCACGGCGGTTCGGGGGACGGTGTCGTGCAAGGGGGACCGTCGCCACGGAGAGCACGCCATGTCCTCTGCTTTCCTCTCATGACAACATTCATCTTCCCAGTACACGGGAAGGAAAGCTACTGGTCTGCTCCCAGCCGCGCACTGTCCTCACTCCTCAGGTTACAGCCTTCCAGAACTTTCTCAGTGTGTCCATGCCATCAGCATGACCAGCTCATGGTCTGAGCAGCCCCAGAAAAAAGGCATGTTTTCCCGAGAACTAATAGTGATTTTGTTTTTTTACCTACCGTGGTAGGTAATAGAAATACACAGCAACTGTAAACAGCTTCAGCCAGTCAAGTACTCGGCTGCCGTCCGGCTCCCACCACGGCCGTTGGCTTTCCTTGTGCAGCTATGTCCACTGGGCGGGTCGGGGACACAGAGGCTGGGCGTCCACACAGGGGGCTCCGGAGGGTTCAAGGGGTGAGCGTCCGAGGAATCCCCGGATGGTCGTGCACAGCTGCGGGACGTGGGAAGAGCCGGGCCCAGAGCCGGGGGAGCATGTGCGGCGTGGAAGCGTGTGCTCGGCCGGCCCGGCCGCCGTCTTGTCTCTGCCAACGGCGGGCCGCACGGCAGTGTCCCAGCTGTCCCCTCCGTCCCCCGGCTAGCTTACATAAAGACAGCAGGGGGCACTTAAGGCTCTTGCTGCTGCTTCCGTCCCCACCCCTGTAGCTGTCGCCTACCAGAGGTCGCCTTCTGACACCGAGATACAGTCAGGTCACCGCGAGTCCAGGCACATGTGCCCCCGTCGCGGCCTTCCCGGCTGTGCCCGGGCACATCACTCGGCCTTCTTTGTCCACAGTTTTTGACCAGCTGGATGTTGTTTCCTATGAGGAGGTTGTCCGGCTCCCTGCATTCAAGAGGAAGACCCTGGTGCTGATTGGTAACTTCTCCGGCTGTTACGTGGCTGGTTCGGGTCTGTCTGTCTGTCCTCCCGCCTGTGCTGTGTGATGCCCCCGCCCGCCCACCGGGAAGGCAGGGAGGATGCAAAGGGGGAAAGGGGGTCCAGTCTCGGGGGCTCCGAGTCCTCACAGCCGTGCCTTCGGGATTTAGCCTCCCAAGTGGCAGGGCAGCTAAGTAGTTGCAGTGGGTTTAACCCCCACCCTGGCTTGCAACGTTAGTTGCTTTGAACAACTCCGTTATAGCTCCGAAGAAATTCCCAGGAAAAATGCTCCTTTAAATTCAGTTCCACTGGGATGTCTTGGGGGGCTCAGTCGGTGCAGTGTCTGCCTTCAGCTCAGGTCATGGTCCCAGGGTCCTGGGATCGAGTCCCGAATCGGGTTCCCCATTCAGCGGGGAGCCTGCTTCTCCCTCTGCCTGCTGCTCCCCCCACTTGCGCCTTCTCTCTCTCTCTCTCTCTGTCAAATAAATGAAATCTTCCCAAAAAATCAGTTCCACTAATTTCAGAGAGTTCAGTAAAGCAAGTATCTTGAGAAAAGAGACAGAAAATCCCATGTGTTAGCTGCTGCTCTGGAAACAACAGTTACGTTCTGAGTCCCGATCCTCGGCCCTTAGAGTCTCCTATCCCAACTGGGACAAAGGGCTTGGAGCCCCAGATCCTGCTGGCCCCTCCCTGACCTCAGTCTGGAAGCTGCACCAGCTCACTGTCACCCACATCCCATTTCGAAGCCTGTCCCTGCCTTTGTCTCTGGGGAAAGAAATGGAAGCCTTGATGACAACAGTAGCCTGGTTCCCGTCTTCAAGCCTTTCTTTTCTCTGTCCACAGGAGCCAGTGGCGTCGGCCGCAGCCACATTAAGAATGCCCTGCTCAGCCAGAACCCGGACAAGTTCGCGTACCCTGCCCCATGTGAGTACCTCTGGGGTCCTCTGAGTGCCCTTATCTGTGTGTGACTTTATCGTACATGTTTGATGATAAAAACAGAACACAGTTGGGAAGGATGCAAGTGTGTGTCCGTAACTGCTTTGTTGCTGTTCTCTGTGCTGTTCGCCTGCATAGCAGAGGCTGGTGAAGATGCTCTCATTCTGCTCTAAGCAAGCAGGCGGCACTGCTGAGCTGCCTGGCGGGCTCGGTTGGTGGCACGTATAGCTCTGGAATCTCTGGGTTGCAGGTTCAAGACCTTTGTTGGGTGCAGACGTTCCTTACGGATACAATCTTTAAAAAGTTCTTACTTTGTTCATGTTACTTTATATTACCAACATTTTCTCATGTGCCTAAATCCTAGTCCTCTGAGTGGCTGTAGCTATCCACCACTGCTTGACATCTAGGCTGCGTCTGATTTTCCAGAAATGTCTTCTGAATCACAGCAGCGCTCAGGAAAGGCGCAGTCTGGGCAGTCGTCCTCAATAGAACAATCAGGCCAGTGGTCAGGTGGGGAATCAGAGGCCTTGCATTCCCAGAATCTGCATAGTCTGATTGTGCTTGTCAGAGTAGGAAACTGGATTCTGTGTTTGTTTGTTTGTTTGTTTTTAAGATTTTATATATTTATTTCAGAGAGAGTGTGTGTGTGAGAGAGAGAGAGAGATCACGAACAGGGGGAAGGGGTAGAGAGAGAAGCCGACTCCCCGCTGAGCAGGGAGCCTGATGTGGGGCTCAAACCCAGGCCCCTGGGATCATGACCTGAGCCAAAGGCAGATGCTTAACCACTGAGCCACCCAGGCTGAAAACTGAATTCCGAATCTGCTATTAGTATTTTTTTTACTCCTTGCTTCTGTATTTTGTCTTTAGGGATAAGTGACACGCTAGGGGCAGAAAGCAGACAGCCCTAGGTTGAGGAATGAGTGGGAAAGTTTGGAAGTAGAAATAGCCAATAAAGAAGAGTTGTTGTTTTAGAAGATGGTAAGAGAGAGGCCTGAGCACTTGTGGATTGAGAGACAAGCAGAGGATGCACGAGACAAGGGCGTAGGGGGTTTGATGAACATGGGATGCAGGAGAGGTCCACTGGGGACGGGTGTGAGGGGTTGTGTTGCAAGCCGTGATATGTGGAGCACGTTTTAGAGGACAATTTGTATGAATAGTAGTAAATGTTATGACTTAAGAATGTTCCAACATTTAACAAAATGAGTTTAAACCAAACCAAAGTACTCTTCTTTCCACACTGTAAAAAGGAAATTTTACATATGCTTTCAAGAAGTCCTAACCATAGCCCATAAATCTGCTTTAAAAATATAATCAGGGGCACCTGGGTGGCTCAGTCAGTTGGGGGCCTGCCTTCAGCTCGGGTCATGATCCCAGGGTCCTGGGATCCAGTCCCATGTCAGGCTCCCTGCTCAGCGGGGAGCCTGCTTCTCCCTCTCTCTCTGCCTGCCGCTTCCCTGGCTTTTGCACTCTTGCTCTAACAAATAAGTAAAATATTTAAAAATATATATAATCAGCTGTCCTTTCTCTAGTTCTGAGCTCTCATATTCCTGGGGTTGGTGGTTTAAGAGGTATGTAACTTCATATAGGGAACGGGATAGGAATTTTGTACATTGGGCTTTGCCTCTTGAAGGTCTAGTACCTTCTAGATGGACAGGGCGTTTCCTGCTCTGCGGGATCCTGTGGGAGAAACCCCACTATTGAACTCTCTACACCGAAGGCAGCTGGGATTCATGGACAGAAGCCATGGGCCAAGGCCCTAGGGGACGGTGAGGACCCCCAGTTTCATTGGGCATTTGGCTTCTTGTGCAGACACGACACGGCCGCCCAAGAAGAACGAGGAAGACGGGAAGGAATACCACTTCATCTCTGCCGAAGAGATGGCCAGGAGCATCTCCGCCAATGCGTTCCTGGAGTTCGGCAGCTACCAGGGCAACATGTTTGGCACCAAATTTGAAACCGTGCACCAGATTCATGAGCAGGACAAGATCGCCATCCTTGACATCGAGCCCCAGGTGGGGAGGCCTGGCGAGGCGGGCACGGATGAGGTTTGGTGCACGTGGTTTTGGTGGAATTCTCTAAAACCAGAACAGTTGTACCAGGAAGGATGGAAATAGCGCTGGGCTTGGTGATGCTCAGAGTTAGGTATCAGAAGGAAGTCATCAGGGTGGCTAACTCTGGCCCTTCCTCTTCTTCTAGACCCTGAAGATTGTCCGCACGGCAGAACTGTCACCGTTCATTGTGTTCATCGCGCCTACGGACCAGGGCGCTCAGGTGGGGAGCCGGGGTTTCACAGGGCGGGTGGAAGTTCATTCTCCAGGTTCGCCAGGACTGTGACATCAGTCCAGAGCTCAGCCTGTGACCAGACCTCCCCTGAGCCTCCTGGCTATTGCTGCCCTTCTTCCTGCAAGACCAGGAAGCCAAAGGGCATGGCGCGCATTTGCTTTACTTGGCAGACACTTCCTAAGCCGCTCGGTAGGCCAGCATCCGTGCCAGCTCACAGACGGAGTAAATCAGGAACAGTCCGAGGTCCACAGGTGCTGGGGGTCCAGGGGCAGAAATGGGCACTTTGGCAGATCCTGACGCTGGTGCATCGTGGGCTTCAGTGGGAAGAACAGAGATGGCACTGAAGCCACCACACCGCCAGGGGTGTAGCGTGGCTGTGGGGAGAGAGGAAGAGCCAGGAGGCCCGAGATCTACTGAGAGGGCCGCCCCTGCTCAGCACGCCTCGGAGCTCCTATCCCCGCTGCCGCCGAACACAGCGGAGCGCTCCGTATCCGCATGGTTGAGCCGTTTCAGCCTTCATAGCCACGTGGCGTCCTCTGTGCACGTGTGGCAGGACCGTTCCGTGTCACCAGTCCCGCTCAGCCATCCTAGATACTGTTGTACTCGGTGGCCAGTGTGTGTGGCAGGGTTGCCAGGTGCTTGCGATGGGGACTGAGAGCTCGCTGGGAGGGTGCTTATTCCTCTGTGCGGGAGCGTGTTACTGGTTACTGGTTTGACTGGTCTGCTGGGGAAACGGAGCCTCACTACTTTCTTCTGTCACCGCTAAGGGCTTGCGTGTCCTCCCGACTGTTGAGGGCCGTTTGTATCTCTCCTGCCAACTGCCTGGTTCTGTCCTTAGCTCGTTTTGCTCTTGGCTCATTAGCCTTTCTCCCACTGCTTTCCAGGAACTTGGATTCGGCTCAGTCGCCCTCCGTGATGGGCATAACCATTGCTCCCCGTTCGACGCGGCTTGGGGCGCTTCTTGCGATGTAGACGTTTTTATGGAGTTACGTCTTTCTGTGGCCACTTGTTTAGGGTTCTAGAAAGAGGGCTGGGGTCATAAGTCACCCTGGCTTTGTCTCAGGATGGCCGCCGCGGTGGCAGCAGCAATGGTGAGACGCTGCTCGAGTCCCTGCCGGGCTCCAGTCCGGCCTTGTTCGAGAGCCCGTACGGACTGCAGTGTTCTTGTCTCTCCGGCCCGCTGGTAGCTGCTCTCAGCGGAGGCCTCCGGGGCTGGAGTCGTGAGGCCGGGGACTCCGAGCCAGGCAGGGGTCCCCACAAGTGACATCTCCCAGAGCCCGTCCACAGCCTGTGGGGCCACCGTGCCGGGGGCCCGCTCCAGCCCCGCGTGTCATGTCTTTGCAGACGGAAGCGCTGCAGCAGCTGCAGAAGGACTCGGAAGCCATCCGTGGCCGGTACGCGCACTACTTCGACCTCTCGCTGGTCAACAACGGCGTTGATGAGACCCTCAAGAAACTACAAGAAGCCTTTGACCAGGCGTGCACGTCTCCGCAGTGGGTGCCCGTCTCCTGGGTTTACTAAGCTTGTGGGAAAGGGGCACCTGCTCCATGCCCTTCCCTAGCGGTCTGCTCCACTCTCCTTGCTTTCAGACAAGCAGGGACTCTGCACCTGCTTTGTCCGCTCCCAGCGCTCTGCAGTTGTCCTACCTAGGCCAGCGGGGGTCAGTCTTGCTCAAGTTTCTTGGCTGGGCTCTGATTTTCCTGAGACGGAGCCCCATTGACCGGGCTTCCAGAAGGATCTCTGGGAATCTGAAGCCCATAGTACTATCAAAATGCAACTGCTTATCAGAGAGGAAAGGGCGATGGCCTCTGCTCCTCCACCTCCAATTACACTGGGCCTCTCCCGCGTCTCAGCATCTGTAACCTCAACTTTCTAACATGCCAAATCGAAGCAGCTGTGCAGTAGGATGTCTGCTCTAGGGAAACCCCCAAAAGCAATAAAAACGTTGCTGTGTTAAAATGCCAAGACTTTGTCAATCTCTGGGTCCCCGGAGAGGGAAAGGGCACCACCTGGGAGCCCCCCAGGACGGCATCCACACCAGTTGCCTCTCTTGGGTTCGGAAGTCGCCCTCAAGCACACAGAGGTCCGTCCAGGCACCCCGAGCTCCCACGAGGGCACGTGCAGGGCAGGGCGCCATGTGGTGCTGCATGTGGACCGGAGCACAGACGTGTGACCTGTCACACAAGGTGGCCGGCAAAGGTGTGATCAGCCCATTCTTCTCCTGGCAGCCATTCCTTAGTTTTCTCTTCATTCTCCAGACATGGTTTCCAGAGCAGCCCCACGACCGGCTGCCCAAATTAATCTGTACGCAGGGGGAAATGGCTCCACTCCACCGCTCACCCAGCAGCCGAGACACAAACCTGTGCCCTCCTGACGCTGGTGCCCAGACAGGCGCACACGCAGCCTCCTGCTTTGATCTGCCACCGGCTTTCATCCTAACCTTTCTGGTGAGGGAAACCCAGCCTCGGGTCTAGGCTCGGAATCCCTCCCCACACACACTGGCACCTCCCGCCAGACCCACGACATAAATACTCTTAGCGCCCTCCCTGCAACTGTTTGGGGAGATCACTGGATTGGGGGTGATGCCCCTTTTTATCTATTATCTAGCCAGGGTCCTGAACGAAGATTCCAGAGTATTTGGACCCATGCCAGATAAAAGGCCCCAGGATCAATGTTGTGAGATACAGAATCAGAGAAAGTAACCAAAGGAAAAGCATTAAATTTCAAATAGAACAAAGTTCCCTATTTTTTAATCAAAATAGTTTATATTTTTTTGTTCTACTAGTTTGACATCCCCAACAATTAGAAAACCCAACAGAAATACTTAAAAACAAGTAAACTTTAATAAGTAAAAAGTACAATCTTCTCCTAGCAATGAGTGACTGCATCCTTTGAAAGTAAAGGAGTTAGAGGAGGAAATACGGACGGTTCTTTTGCTTCCGTCACGAGCACAAGCAGGCCGACGGGGGCAGGTGCGTGAAGCCGGACCTCCAGGTGCCAGAGGAGCACATGCGGGACCGCTAAGCCAGAGATGGCCCGCGTGTGGCCAGAACAGACCGCTGTCCTCACAGGACATGGGGGGAAAGGCTTCTCCCTCCAGCGAACAATGTGGTTCGGGTCTATTCCTTTACGTGCTGTACACCATTTCAGTGAGCGACGTTTAGAAACTTAAAAAATGGGTTGGGGGATGGTGCAAAGCAGGAGAGCGCTATCACGTTCAAGGAGCCATCGACAGCAGCTGCCAGATCTGAAGGAGTCGATCCCCAACTCTCCCAAGCAGGGAAAGGGGTGGCATCAAAGCTGCTTCCTTCACCTGCGTCCTTAAAACAGGACAGGATGGGGCGAGCACACCAGGCGACATCACCCGAGTTCTCGGGGAGCAGCTAAAATGTGCCAGAACGCTCCACCCATCCTCGGGCCTGTGGCGCATTCCGTCAAGAATGAAAGGAATTCTGTTTTCCCAGTAAGGCTTTAATTCCTCCTCCCAGCTGGCCCCGTGCTCCAGTGCCGTCAGCTACTCAGAAACTGCTTCTGCTTTGATCTTCTTCTTCTTCTTCTTCTTCTTGGTACCATCACTGTCCTGGGAAAAAGAGAAAGCCTTACAGCACCTGTTAACAAGCAAACCAGGGACATCCCAAAAGCCCAATAAGCCTTTGCAGGATGTGGGAGGACATTCCAGAGAAAACCACTTTTGCGCAGAACAGCAGGTCCTGAGCTCCCCAGTGACACTGCTGCGGGCTCTTACACACTTGCCCTCGTCACCAGCAGTACCGCAAGCGCGCACGGTTACTACAAAATGGTGGTACCAAGGGCACGGGTACTGTCGCCGACAGGAGGCTGCTGATCCCTTCTGCCCCGAGTGTCCTGACCGGGTGTGGACGTACCCCGTCTCCCATATCGCCCACACTCTCTAGAGCAGCTTTGGCCTTTTTGTCCTTCTTCTTCTTCTTTTCCTTCTTGACCAGCTGTGGGGAGGTCTCGTCGCTTTCACTCTCTCGTTTTCGCTAAGGTGGACACAAGCGATCAAATGTCAGATTTGGGGCAAAAATGGATGAGAAACGTTCAATAAGAAGGCGGGGACCACCAGAACAGCCCCTGACTACAGGAGGAAGCTTTCTAATGACAAACCCCAGAACCGTAACTTAGAGAATTCAAGCACGGCCTCACCCCCGAGACCGGGAAGCCAGGGCCACGGCAGGAGCCTGGGAAGTTGGCCCGCACGCCTGCGAAGGAGCACAGAAAGGCCCCACGCACGCCGGGAGCGCTTCCCAGACAGCTCGTTCCAGGCCCCTCGGCGCACCCATTCTGTGCTCTGATGTCAGGGGTGCCCCCTGGACCCTGAGAAGCTGAGGTGGTAGCATGTACTTCCCTTGACCTTCTCTAAGGCTGTGCTAACGTGATCTAGGGCGGTTAGCCTCAGGCGAATCTGCCCCAAGGAGGGGCCAGAATAACGTGTTCCTCCACCGAGAGCCAGTGGCACTGCCTCCGCAAGCTGGGAGCTGAGGCCAGTCTGATTTCTGAGCCCCCCACGCCCCCAGCAGACACAACAGGGAACGGGAACCGGAGTCCACACAGTCCAGAGGAGTACACCAAGCTCGCACAGCGGCCGGGGCGGCCTTGACACGCTGAGCCACGACCCGTGACGGGAGCGCAGCCACTGAGACAAGCCAACACGATCGTGTCCCAGAGCACACTCCCTACTGCCCACAGCACGTTCCTTACCTTTGGGGTTTTTACCGCTTCAGCAACTACTCTGGGGGCTTTTACTACTTCGGCAACTTCCTGTGGGTCTTTTACTCCCTTGGCCCCCACCTCTCTCTTCGCGGAGTCACTGAAAGACAGGCACCAAGCGGTAAGATGTGCTGAGCGGCCTCTGGGGAGGTCCTGCTGCGTCCCCAACCAGTGATATCCGGCAAGTCTGAAGCCACCATCAAAATACTGACGACAGACAGAAGAACTCACCACTTACTGTTGCAGACTGACTCCCTCTAGAGTCCCACGAGCCAGACTAGAAAGGGATAACTGTCTGCGGGGCAGGCCTGAGCCCCTACCTGGCCCGGGCGGTCGAGAGGAAGTCCCTCCAGCCCCCAAGGCCTCATCAGCACCACGCTGTCGCAGCACTCCCCACACCTGGGCTCCATGACCTCCTGTCCCGGCTCCCCTAGGCAAGCACCGAGCTGCACTGCGCCCACCCCTCAGGGCCCTGCGGCCTCCCCTGCTTCCCTGGAGTGGACGCACTACCGCATCCAGGGGGGCCAGCGTGCTGTCTCTGCCTGCCCAGGGCTCCGAAGCGCCCTGCCCTCACCTGTAGTCCACATACTCCTGCATCCAAGTGGCAGGCGTGCTGTCTGTGGGCTTGCCGTGCTTATCCAGAAGACCCTGCTTGATCATCAGCTTCTTCTGACTTGCCTGGTGGACCGTCAGGGTTTCAAGGTCAGAACGGTGGGACACATGAAGCGGGTACTACGGCGGCTTGGTGAAGGCCCCTCCCTTGGGACTCACACTTCTCTGCAAAGCACTCTGAACTCACTCTCTCCAACAGGAGCAACATGGGACTTGTCAAAAGTCACAAAGCCTACTTTTATCAGTGACTGCCTCCGAAACGTCCTTTGGTGGCACCTGCCTCCAGCCCATTCTCCCACCACAGGGCCTTTGCAGCATATGCTCTTTCAGCTTCCCCAGACCCTCCCACCCTTCTTCACCAACAGACGTCCTTTATGCTGGCTGGCATGGCTGGCAAAGATCCCTTACCCAGACCCCCCAACCAAGTCGAGCCCCTCACTCTGCACTCCCGAGGAGCCAGGCACCTCCCGGTGCTGGTCAGCCTGCAGCGTGGCTTTGGTCGTGCAGTACGAGCGACAGCCATCTGCTTCCCCCATTAGACTGACACCTCTAAGGTCTGAGATGGTCCCACAGCTACCCACCAGCACTCCCCAGAGCCCAGTACAAGGCAAGTTGTGGTGGCAGGGACACAGCCAAGGGTTGCCCACGTGAGTATTCAAGAACGCAAAACTGCAGAGTTACTCACAGCAGGGCACACACCCAGTCCCACTTACCTTTGGACCTAAACCCCACTTCCGAGGGTAAGTGTCTCTCTCCATGATGACTCTCTTGATCTTGGCTACAATACCATGGTCACAGGTAGAGATCACTGCTGTGGTCATCAATGCAACGGCTACAGGTGTTGGAATGAGATTAAAGAATGACTTGGAAGGAAGAAAACTTCCTATACTCTGAGCCCTAATTCCACTGTTTTATATAAATTTTAAAACCCCATTTTTGGGGCACCTGGGTGGCGCAGTCGGTTAAGTATCCAACTCCTGATTTCGGCTCAAGTCATGATCTCAAGGTCATGAGATCAAGCCCTGTGTCGAGCTCCGCAGTCAGTGTGGAGCCTGCTCAAGATTTTCTCCCCCTCTGCGCCTCCCCCTGCTTGTATGTGTGTTTGCACGATCGTTCTCAAAAAATCAAAAAATAAAATAAAAACAAACAAAAAAACCCCAAACATTTAAGGGGCGCCTGGGTGGCTCAGTCGGTTAAGCGTCTGCCTTCACCTCAGGTCATGATCCCGGAGTCCCGGGATCGAGCCCTGCATCAGGCTCCCTGCTCAGCGGAGAGTCTGCTTCTCCCTCTGCCCCTCACCCCGCTTGGGCTCTCTCTTTTTCAAATAAATAAATAAAATCTTCACAAAGAAAAAAACATTTAAAACTCAAAACTCTACTGCCTTGAGGTTTCCTTTGCTGAGGATGTTCATGTGGAGAAAAGCCACCTCTATGGGAAAAAAGCTCTGAAACCACATTAAAATTGTCAGTTAAAAAAAACATTTACACTAACCACATAAAAATCAATGGTTTCCTAGATCCTCAGGAGACCTCTTAATAAGGCAATCAGAGCTATCCATTTACCGTGCCTAATTTGCCCTGGAAAGAAAGCACACCGCGAGAGTCAGAGGAGGGGACACCTCCAGTAACCCTAAAGACACACTCACCAAGCTTGGGGCTCAGGCCACACATAGCGAACAGCCTGCAGAGCCCCTTCAGGGCAATGGGACATTTGAAGTTGTAAAGGACACTCCAACAGCAGTTCAAAGCTCCCAAGTTAACTGCTACCGGCAGACAAGAAGCGGACTGAACTTTTCGTCTCAATTACCACACTTACTCCCTACGTTAAGGGTTTTCCGTCTCCCCACCGGAGCCAGGCTGCTGCCACGCACCTCCAGCAGCCAGCTGGGACAGGAAGCCCCACTGACCTCATCTCTCCGCCCATCTAGCACAGGGCTGTGCTTTGACTCCCCCTCCACATCTCAGACAACACAAGGGTCAGATGAACCCGAGGAGCCAGGACTCTGGGTCCTGCTTAGTAAGCCTGGCTCTGACGGCACAGAAGGAACCAGGGCAACTTCTCCTACCCATGCAGATCGCCTCCCCTTTGGTGGTGATGACCACGATCTCCTGATTGACTTCAATGCCGTCCTCGTATCGGAGAACACCTGGAAGCATGATTTTTGCCCCATAGCAGATTGCATTCACCTGCAGAGACGGCACCGCACAGTCAGAGCCCCAGCCGCTGCGGGAACCCCGCCCGCCACTCCCGCTCTCGCCAGCCCAGAGAACACCTCCGGGCGGGGCTGCCAAATGGAGCGAGCGGCACCGGCTGCCGTGGCCGCCATCTGGAGCACGCAGCAGCCACCCGCCATGGGTGAGGCGCCTCAAAACACATGGACGCAGAAATGTTAAAGAGGAACTTAAATACCTACTCCTCAGGGCACCTGGGTGGCTCAGTCGGTTGAGCATCTGTCTTTGGCTCAGGTCATGATCCCGGGGTTCTGGGATCGAGCCCCGTGCTACGCTCCCTCCTCAGCAGGGAGCCTGCTTCTCCCTCTCCCTCCACCTCATGCTCTCTCTCAAACTATTTCTTAAAATACATAAATGAGTAAATAATATTTATAAAAAAATAAATACCTATTCCTCATTTCTCCACTTCACTTAAAGATATTTTCATCTTAAACCAAAACCCAGCCTTGGTTTTCCTTATTTACTCTTCTCTCTTTTCTAATTATTGAGGAGGGAAACCCTAACAGGAGACCTTTTTGCTTTTGGGGGAGATCTGGCCTCTAAACGGCCTCCAAATTAACCAACAAGCAAGATC
The DNA here is from genome assembly GCF_010015895.1 of Lontra canadensis. NCBI lineage: Eukaryota > Metazoa > Chordata > Mammalia > Carnivora > Mustelidae > Lontra > Lontra canadensis. The sequence continues at coordinate 1,322,709 of NW_022631168.1, read as the reverse complement.
ACTGAGGCCTGCTGAACCCATCACATGAGAGCTCAGGGTTAGCCTCTCCCGGAATTCAATGGCTTGTGCCATCTGGTTTTCACTTACCTGGATCTCTTTTCCTGACCGTATTTCACATCTCCCCTAAATTCACCCAGCGGGCACCAGTCTGACCCCAGCATAAGGAGACTCGATCACATTTATATCGTGTTTCACATGATTATGTTTTTTTCGGTATTACCACGGCATAGTTTAGTATACCTCCGTAATTTTTTTCTATTACAAAGCAAGACGTACAAAAAAATGCATCAAACACCTTCAACTCAACTATCCTTTGTCCCTGATATAATTACATTGTTAAGAAACTACTTGTGAGGCACCTGGCTGGCTTAGTTGGTGGAGCATGCAACTCTTGATTTCAGAGCTGTGAGTTTGAGCCCCATGCTGGGTACAGAAATTACTTAAAGTGTTAAAAGGAACTATTTTCAACGTTATTTAGTAAATGTGCTAACAACAAAAAAAAAAGCTTGGTAAGTTCAGTGATATTTAGGTTTTATAGCCTCAAACTAACATTTAAAGGGAAAGAAGCTTTACTGAAATTCCTAAGGACATAGCTTGTAATATCTCTGAAATGCTCATCTTAACTTTCAATCACAATTAAAAAAATCTTTTCTGGCAACAACTTAAAAATATATCAAGGTTTCTTAGGCACACATAGAACTAGCAGGTTGCAGGAAGGCAAATTTGATGTACCACTGATAGTTTACTTTGGAAAAATTCATAGTAAATGTTTAAACAATCTGCCTTATTTTGATTTGGAATTATGTCTAGCATTAAATTTTCCTCTGTAATTTAGTATACGTGGCTTTGATTTAGTAAAAACAATTATAAATGCTTATTAACAAAGAATCCATAGTCCAACTTACAAAACCAGAAAATGAAAATAAGCCCAATGGAAAACAGTTAAGTTCCCGTCATGTCACACCTCTTTACACAAAATGTGGATTTCAGAACAGAAGGCATCTCATCCTTGTGTAGTCACATTTTGAGCAATCATGAACTTGTAACCCAGAACTTACTGCACTGTCTTTCATAACCAGCCTTTTATGAGAAGTCAACAGCTTTTCCAAAGGGTAAACAACTCGCCGCAGGTAACTGTCATCCTTGTGGTTGTCATATAGCCACTGGGCATCAAGCACATCATGCATCGTCACCATGTGGTCCTGAAAAGCAGCCATGTATGAAAACTATTCAGTGTCACTGTCCCTGAAATAGTCCAACCGTGCCCAAACTTCCAAACCCTGAATGAATTTAGTCCAAACTCACTGGTCTTCATTCTCTTCTACAGTTCTGTAACTACCGCTTTACTGAGATCTAAGCGGGCACTTCTGTAGGCCGAGAGGCAGCAAATGAACAGAGTAATGTTCTCTATCCAATCATCTCCCACAGCCCAGGTTTCAATGTTCCAAAGTTTAATTAACAGAACAGGGAAGCTGCCCTGAGCTGAACTCAACACTTTGGAAACCGCCTCTTCTAGGCTGTGAGGCAGGCGGGATTGCAGCAAAGGCGGAAGGTGTTAAGTACCAGCTCGAAAACTTGTAGCCCCGTAGCGGTGTACCTTTTCACTCATGACTCCAGAGCGCACCCTCCGAAGTTCCTGCATCTGACCGCCAACTCCCAGTAACAAGCCAAGGTGCACACACAGCGTCCGAATATAGGTGCCGGCCTCACAACTCACCCAAAAGATACCTACGACACACACACACGGAGACGTGAGTCCATCACTGGCTAACAGGCCCCGAGCTACTGTCTGAGCCAGTGAGACTACATGCCATAGAAACAGGCTCTGACCACACCATATACTAAGGGCATCTACTCCTAACCAGAAAATGTAATTCAGAAGAATGCGGTCCTGTGCACATGTGGTCAATGTCAACTCAGTTCCCCACAGGCCCATGACCCACCTAATCTTCTTTCGGGGTCATACTCGATCATCTTGCTCTCATATATGGTCCGCACTCGGAGCTGCCTCTTCACTGCAGCAATCAGTGGGGGTCGCTGGAATAAGGCACCTGTCAGAGTTTCTAGGGCCTGAGAATAAGCACAAACCAAAACAAAGACTCACTGCATAGACTCTCACATAAGAGCAAACAGTCTACTGTGGCAGTTTGAGGACACCAATGAGAAAGTTTTCAATCATTTAAGACCTCAAATGTGCTTTCCCTTTTTGCTTCTTTATTCCAGGGATGACTCAGTAGTTATCGAAGCCCTTTTCTCAGAAGGGACACGGCCAGAAGTGCCCCTGTCAATGCGCAGTACCCATCCAGGCTGCTCTGAGCAGCCCACTGAAAAGGGCACAAGACAGGACAGCCAGGAAAGCCACCTGCCGCAGGTCTCCACGGGCTCAGATACCCAGGCTGCCCGTAATCACAAACTTACCCTAGAAAGCTGAGTCCCCCCTTCAATAGCACTGTGTAGCCGGACAATTCCCACATACTCTTTGCCTAAAAAATGACAAAAGAGTAGTCAGGTGTGGCCACTGAGTTTTCTGTATTTCTATATGGTCACAGTCCCACCTTGTGCAGCAAGAAAAGCATGCAGTTTGAGGACCTCTTTCTGTCAAATTTCCACCAAGACAGATTTCATGGTTTGGACATGGAAAAGGAATGAAGATGCTTCTTCTCATTGGGAGTTTCAGCTTCCAGTGTGCTGACAGGGACAGCTGCAATGCGCAGCATGGAGCCAGCTTAGAACAAAGCCTTGCGAGTTCATGTAGGAGTTCCCCCTGATGAAAATGAAGGAAGGGAACTTTCCGCAGAAGCAGCCGTAACAGTCCGAAGAGCCTGGAGCCGGACTCAGACACAGTCCCGTCTCAGTCCCAGGGACAGACTCCATCAACCTGATGTGCACATGGCCAGTATGTGGAACTCCAAGAAAGGCAGATGGACTAGGATCTCGCAAGGGACAGAAGGTACACAACCAGAGCATCTCTGCTTAGAATTTGTTTTTAACTAGGGGCGCCTGGGTGGCTCAGTGGGTTGAGCCTCTGCCTTCAGCTCGGGTCATGGTCTCAGGGTCCTGGGATCGAGCCCCACATCGGGCTCTCTGCTCAGTGGGGAGTCTGCTTTCCCCTCTCTCTGCCTGCCTGTCTGCCTGCTTGTGATCTCTCTTTCTGTGTCAAATAAATAAATAAAATCTTAAAGAAAAAAAAAAAGAATTTGTTTTTAACTAGTGTAGAAACCATTACCAAGGTCCAAAAAGTAGAAGGAAAGGAAACCTAGAAAGCCTTCCGATAATAAAGGAGCTACCTCTTTTCACCCCCTCTTCCACATACCTGCACTCTGCTGCGACTTCACCAAGCGAGTGGCTCGTTCTATGCACACGATTAAACAGCCAGTCACCTTGGGGTCCAGAGTACCACTGTGTCCCGTCTTCTCCACCCGAAGTATCCGTCGGATCCAGGCTACCACCTCATGGGAAGAGGGGTTGGAAGGCTTGTCAAGATTAATGAAACCTGTCCTAAAATGGAAAAGAAATCACTGTGCTGTCATCTCCGGCCCTCTGATAAAAACTGCATCTGAAGAGTACAAGTTCACCACAGGTATAGGTTATGTATTTATACCAATTCTAGAACATTCTAAAATGCCACTACCACCTTGAACAACTGATGTGAAAAGTCACTTTTTCAAGCAAACTCTATGACCAATATGGGTTCAAATTCATGACCCCAAGATCAAGTCCCATGCTCTACCAACTGAGCCAGCCAGGGACCCCTGAAAAGGTCATTTTGAAAATAAAAGAAGTCTGAGCCGTACATGCTCCCAACACATTTACCTGATATAGTCCCCAATCTCCCTCTTGAGAGGATTTGAACCACAGGGAAGAGGTGTATAGTGTGCTGTCCTTACATTTAGCTTATCAAAGTTCTGGAAAGCAACGACACAACACAAAATAAACTCAATAAACCATTAACATATATGAGAGTTAGCACCAATATCAGCCATGTTATAGTTAACCTGCAACTTTACGAACCCGGATTCTGCTATGTTTTCATTCTCTAGTGTGACAGACTGTTAAGCCTCTTTACATAATGGAAAAATTACCCACGTGAATAGAATTAAGACAAATTTGATCACTCCTCCAGAAAGATTTCTTGGGGTACTAAGACTGGCAACGTTTCCCAAATACAACCATCTTGTTCCTGCTCCAGACACTCCCATCTCTGCTCTTCCAGGTCTCCTCTTCTTCATTCTCCTCTCTCAGGCCTGACCACAGATGGGACAGAGCTCCCTTCAACTAGGTTGCCTAGTTTAGCTTCATTACAGTACTTGACATAAATAGCAATTTTTAAAAACTATCTCCCACCCCTAGATTTTAAATTCCAAGACAGTAGGGACCTTGGCCTACCCAGTTCACTAGCACGTCCCCAGAGCCTACAATAAAAAAGCAGCTGTAAACGGCAGACCTACCTGACCAAGCAGAAACTCAATTCTGTTGAATTATATAAGCAAATCTCATTCGTTTACTTCATATATAGTGGTTTATTATAACACTTGGTCAAGATGTGTTTCAGTAACTTTGTGTGCCCTAGCCTTCTCTCCTCATACCCGATGCCCACTAAGTTCCTCGTGAAGCTTGTAATTCAACTCATCACTGAGCCACTCTAAAACCCAACACAACAGTCAGCAATTTCTAGAGGACCTATTGCATGGTAGGCACTTTGGCTAAACACATTTCATGGATTACCTCCTACAACCCTCAGCCTAAGAGAAGACACAATAAGCAAATAGCTTCAGAGGTTAAATAACTGGCCCAAATTCACACACTCCCTGACTGAAATTGGTGTGGCTCCAAAGCCCATGTCCTTGAGCACTAAAGCAGTCCTACTGGTACAAGTCTGTATGGTGGGAGTTAAATACAGAAACCAAGAACTAATTATTTATACACTTTGATGGCAGTATGACACTGTTCTGACATTTTAACTGTTTTTAACTATAGCACCGGGTGCACTGGAAATGAAAAATGAAACAAAATTCAGTCCTTGTCAGACACCTGGAAGAAAACAGTTTTAGACTGTAACATCTGGCATTTCCCAAGTCAAAGATGGTAGTGCTAATCACTCTTAATGAAGTGCTTAACACTTAAATAATGTAAAAGCTAGGTCTTGATCTGATACATAATCCTCACCACATACCTTGAGCAACAGGGGCCACTGAGATGTGTCCAACTGAGCCACCTTGGACTCAGGTTTGATAAGAAATTCTTCAGCGTGCTGTATCTCCTTACACAGGACAGAAATGCACTGTTAGACTTCCGATCCGATTCTGAACAATTCCGTTACTACCACGTAAAGTCAAAGCCTCTTAAATAGAAAACAAGGTAGTCTTTATGCCTCTTCACTGGGACTTCCAAGTGAAAAAGAAATGAACCAGGATCTCAGAAGGACAATGAACTGCCACCAAGATGGGGACAGCTAGAAGCACCTGGGTGGCTCTGTCAGTTAAGTGTCTTGATTTCGGCTCAGGTTATGCTCTCAGAGTCCTGAGATGGAGACCTGCGTCCCGGCTGTTATCATGGGTATGGAGTCTCCTTGAGATGCTCTCTCCCCCTTGTCCTGAGTTCTTCCCGTGTGCACACACACTCTCAAGAAAGAAGTAAAAAGAAACAGGGACAGCTACTTAAAGAGGGACAGTGGGTCTGTGGGTGGGATAAAAAAGAATTTCAGGGGGAGCTGCTGGTGTGGTCAACACTACTTGGCAAACTATTATTTGACAGGAGAGATTTAGGTGGCTGGGTTTGTGAGGCTTACAACACAACCACTACCAACTCCAACCCATTCCTTAGAAACTTTTAAAAACATTTCTTGCATGTCATGTATTATCTAAGTAATCTTTCCCTTTAGTTAAAGCAAAGTATAACATATTCCTACTCACTGCTACATCTTCTTCTGGTAACGACTTCCGCTCCTTTTTCTTCTTATGTTTCTTTGGCAAAATAAATACTAAAACAAAAAGACAAGAGATTTGGGAGTTTTTCCCAAAAAGAAGGGTAACAAAGCTTAAAATAGAGAATGAAATCAGAGCAAGCAGAGAATGGACCTTTCATCTAGAATTAATGGGGGAAAACAAAGTGTGTAAGGCCAAACGTGTGGGTTGCTGCGCGGCTCGGTAACCGACCGCAAGCAGTCGCACATGTAGGCTTCCATTCGGGTTCACCACGTGGCCGCGGCGGGGCTCAAACCTGCCGCAGAAGTGTTCTGCCCACGGGCCACAAAGTTCCCTAACTGATCACTGAACTGCCCCCTACCTGGTCTTGGCCCACAGAACTTTCCTTTGACTTGGAGCCACGCGGATGTCGGAGCCCCTCGGCCCTTATTCTTCCCCACCTGTTCCCACCGCCCTTCCGCGTGGTGCTGACCGCGTCTAGGCAGGCGGCGGTACAGGTACCGCCAGGTCTCCCGTCACGGCGGGGTCGCCGGCGCGGCTGCCGACGCCTTTCAACGGCCACCCGGGCTCTAAGGAGGCTTGCCTCGGAGGGAGGCCCGGGCCTTGCGGAACCACGTCACTACGAGCACCCCTTCATCCTTTGCCCTCACCGTAGACCCAAGGCCAAAAGGCAAGGCCAGCAGGAGGCCCGACAGCCACGGGACCCGCCTGGCGGCAGAGCAGTGGACACCTCGGCCCCCGACACCGCCACTCTCCCACCCTCAGCTCTCCGAGGCGGCGGAGCTGGTACTTAGCCCGGCCAACCACGAGGAAACAACCCTTACCTGCCGCGTCCGCCATGTTGCCCCGCACAGCGTGCGAGCCGCGTGGGCCACCACCAAGGGAGCGAGCACAGACTCCCGCCGACCTCCGGCCGCGCCACTAAAACCCGCCCACCTGTGCGACGCCCAGTGCGTGCTGCGCCGCGGGGATGGGGGGCGGGGCCAAGCTCCGGGAGCAGAGCCCCAGGCGCGCGCGGGCCGCCTGCGCAACTCCATTGGCTGGTTCGCGCACCCCACCCCGCCCCGCGTTTCCGCGTCCGCGCGTGCGCTTTGGAACGCGCCCGGCCCTAGGCTGCGTTGGAGACGCATGCGCAGCCCGCCCCGGCGACTCGTAGCCGGTGGGCGTGGCCCGGACCGTGGTTTTCTGACCTTCGCTGGGTTTGATGGGGGTTTGGATACCCGGTTATCCCGCGAGCACTCTGTTAACAGCAGCTCTCTGCTTCCTCTCGCCGAGCCTTTAAGGTTGGTATCGATTCAGTCCTGATTGGAAAATGAAGACGTTGAGGCACAGAGAGGTTGAAAGCCCTTTGCTGCTTGCAATTGCCATCTAGCTAGAGTAGTGCTGGCCAATAGGAATATAGTGTGAGCCACTTGTGCACTTTTAAATTTCCCAGCAGCCACATGTAAAAAAAAAAAAAAGGTGAAATTGATTTTAATAACGAATTTTGTTTAACCCATTAATTCAAAATATTATCATTTCAACATATAAGCGATACACTTTAAGAATGGAATATTCCACAATTGTGTTTGGGGGGGTAGTATAAAAAAGAAATTCAGGGAGAATTTCCAGTGTGTGTTATACAATTACACCGCACCTCAATTTGAATTCCATGGGGGGGGGCTCCATGTTAAGTGCTCTATAGTCACAGGTCGCTTAATGGCTGCATTATCTGACAGCAGGAAGTAGCAAATCCTGGTTCAAATCCCTTCCATCTCTGGTGTTCGTCTCACTCTTCGATCTCTCAAGGGGGGTTTTTCATCTAACGTCTGGGGATTTGACCGAACTCTATTTATTTAATTCCTTTTTGCGGTTGTAAATGAAATCTTTTCCGATTACCTTTTCTGATGAGTTGCTACTTTTCTTCCATTTCTCCTCTGCCATATGAAGATTTTATTTTGCTGTGGCTTAAAAAACAGCTGATGATTGGTTTTTCCGCACTTTTTATTCCATCGGGAATTTACTTAGGTGTGTGCTAAGGTAATAATAATAATGATGTAAATTGACTTTTTAATAGATATCCAAACTCCCTAGAATCAGCCAATCCATGAGTAGTTCACTACTTCCCCCCTTATTTTATAATGCTTCACTGGTAAATATTTCACTGAATAACTTTTTAAGGTATTCATTGATGGTACTGCTGTGGGCTCTATCTTTCTCCAAAGTTCTGCATCCAGTCTGCTAGCAAACCTCTCAGTGCTTTGCCATCATCTCCTGTATCTTTCCAATGGGCTCCTACGGTCCCCCTTCTTCGACTTTTTCCAATTATACTGTTTTAACATAACAGCTGGCAAGTGTCTTTAAACTGTAAATCAGTCCATGTCCCTCCTCTGCTCAAAGCCCAGTGACTTCCCATCTGTAGTGGGATGAAGACCCTCCCACCCTCTAAATGTCACCTTATTTGGAAAAAGGGTCTTTGTAGATAGAACTAAGTTAAGAATCTCAAGATGAGATCATGCTGCATTACTCAGGTGGACCCCAAATCCAATGACAAGTACCTTAGAAGAGAAGGGAGGGCGCTGGGGGGCTCAGTCCGTGAGGCTTCTGGCTTCAGCTCAGGTCGTGATCCCAGGATCCTGGAATCAAGCTCCACATCAGGCTCCTTTCTCATAGAAGAGCCTGTTCCTCCCTCTCCCCCTGCCACTCCCCCTGCTTGTTCTGTCTTTCTCTCTTTCTCAGATAAATAAATAAAATCTTATTTTAAAAAGCCAAAGTGTCTGTGATGGCTGCTTCCCATTCTGTTTCTGAGGCCACTCCTTCCACCCTCACTCACCTCCCTCCCAGCACACGGCTTCTTGAATACGCAGGACTACTCCAGGCTCACTCCAGGCTCACTCCCCCTTCCAGCATCTTTTGCACCTGCCCTCCCCCCTGCCTGAAATGAATCTAGTTTCTTGTCTCTCTTCACTAGCATGTTAGCCTTACAGAGCCAGGAAAAGTTTGTCTGTGTTGTTCACTGCTATATATTCAGCTCCTAGAAGATGCTCAGTAAGTATTTTTGCTTAATGTGTCTGTCTTGAGCCCAGAAACCCCATGGACCTTCTCTTACCAGTAGAAGCAGTTCCTCCTGCCCTGTCTGGTGAGGCTGATCCTGGCTTTCTTGGGGATCTTGTGATGAAATCACCTTGTTAGTTACTGAGCAAGAGAATGCCAGTACTCCTTGTGCCCCAGCTCCTCACATCTCTCATTGTCTCCGATCCTAAGACTTGGGTACATGGAGATGTTGGAATGAAGTTGTCATGTGCAACCTACTGGCTCAACCCTTAACTGCATCCCCTGAGATAGCTCAAAGGACACTCCTTTCACCAAAACATTGAGAAATACTTTGGTGAAGGTTCTGGAAAACTAATCTAGGAAAGGAGGTGAGAGGTGTTGCCATGAAAACAGGGATCCTGGAGCCGCAGAGGCCAAGTAGTGGCACTACATCACATAGAACAGGATGGGTATCATGACAGGCAACAGGACTGGCAGCTGGAACCAGAATGGTTTATCCCCAAGGATCTTTGGTGGTGGCTAATTGGTCATGATGTCCTATTAATAATAAGCCACCCAGAGTGCCTGGGTGGCTCAGTCGGTTGAGTGTCTGCCCTCAGCTCAGGTCATGATCCCGGGGTCCTGGAATCGACCCCCACATCGTCTTCCTGCTCAGCGGGGAGTCTGCTTCTCCCTCTGCCTCTGCTGCTCCCCCTGCTTATGCTCTCTCTTTTTCTCTCTCTCTGTCAAATACATAAATAAAATATTTTTTTAAAAAGTAAGCCACCTATAGTAGGCCATGATCTATACACCCCACCAAGAGAAACTCTAGGTCCGGTGAATGGCAGTTGGCCTTGTATTGCTGCAGTGGAAAATGTGGCCCCTCACCTAATCCCCAGACCCAGCTGCCCACAGGCTCAGAGCCGCCAAGTGAAGACAAGGCACTGTACACATAACACTAGTGTGTGCTTCAAACCTTACTCCTTCCTTCCCTGGGGACAGAGAATGCCACTGTGGTCCACTAGTCCAAAATGAAGACTTAGTCTGGGTGCCCTCTCACTGTGGGTCCTCCTATGGCTTTTCTCCCAGTTCCTGACTGCATAATTGGAACAATCCACAGCTGAAAAAATTCCCACAGGGGAATTTTGACTCAAGGGCTGAGGACAGTTATGGAAAGAAAACTCAAAAGGAAGCCTCTGGAACTGTCCCTTCAATTCTCTGGCCTATCATTGTAATTAAGTCCCCAGGGACCAACTCGATCATATGGCTGTCCACAAAGACATCGTGCTGGTCTGTTACATGAATGGCATCCTGCCGACTGGGCCTGAAAAAATAGTTCATCACAGGGTGAGAGATAAGCCCCTGGAAAATTTAGGGGCCTGCCACCTCCATGAGGCATATCGAGATGGTTCCCCAAAGTGCAAACCAAGTTGTCCGACCTCAAGCCCACTGCCACTGAGAAAGAAGCACTGTGCTTGGTGGGCCTCTTTCTGGAGGTGGCATCCCCCACTAGGATGTTACACAGCCTTTTCCAAGACTTGATAAGAGAATTACAGTTCAGGCCTCTGGAATTTGGGATAAAAGTAAAGCTAGGACTGGCCACGTGGCTGGTTAGCTCAGTTGGGTAGCATGCGACCTGACAACACCAGTCTTGTGGGTTTGATTCCTAAACAGGCCAAGAAAGGTATTAGTTTTCATGTTAAATAAAGACTAAAACTGAAAAAGAAAATAAAGCTAGGACCTACACATGCACCAATCTGCCGGGAGGAAAAGGCAGCAACTTTCTTTAGTCCTTGGTTGAAAGCAAATGACTGTGTGATCTTAGACCCGAGCTGCATGTTGTGAACTGAGTGTTGTTTGACCAAACGAGCCGTGAAGTCGGGCGTGAGCAGCCGCTGGGGCGAACAGTCCGGCAGTTCCTCAAAAGGTTGAACACAGAGTTGCCGTATGACTCAGCAATTCCATTCCTATGTGTATATACCCAAGAGCCTTGGAAACAGATGTTTAAACAGATGCTTGTGCAAGTGTGTTCATAGCAGCATTATTCACAATAGCCTAAAGGTTGACGAAACAAATGTCTACAGATGACAGGATAGACAAAATGTGGTCTATCCATACAATGGAATATTATTCAGTCATAAAAAAGGAGTGAAGTGCTTTTATGTCCTACAACATGGATGAACCTTGAAAACATGAACCTAGGGGACGCTTGGCTGGCTCAGTCAATAGAGCATGTGACTCTTGATCTCAGGGTTGTGAGTTTGAACCCCACATTGGGGGTAGAGATTACTTAAAAATAAAATCTTAAAAAAGAAAAGAAAGAATGGGAGCCTGGGTGTTTCAGTGGGTTGAGCCTCCACCTTCGGCTCATGTCATGATCTCAGAGTCCTGGGATCGAGCCCCGCATTGGGCTCTCTGCTTGGCAGGGAGTCTGCTTCTCCCTCTGCCCCTCGTCCCACTTGTTCTTTGTCTCTCAAATAAATAAATAACATATTTTTTTAAAAGATGGGCGCCTGGTGGCTCAGTGGGTTAAGCCTCTGCCTTTGGCTCAGGTCACAGTCTCAGGGTCCTGGGATCGAGGCCCTGCATCGGACTCTCTGCTTAGCAGGGAGCCTGCTTACCCCTCTCTCTCTGCCTGCCTCTCTGCCTACTTGTGATCTCTCTCTCTCTCTGTCAAATAAATAAATAAAAATTTAAAAAAAAGAAAGAAGAAAACATGCTAAAGGAAGAAAGCATAGAGGGACAAGTATGATATGACCCCACTTGGGCAAAATAGCCAGAACAGGCACCCTAACACAGGTAATAGTCATGTGAGAGAGGAGGTTTCCAGGAGATTATAGCCTCTAGCCGTCTGGTCACCCCCAGCCATTAAGTCATCTCAGCTGAGGCCCCAGACATTGGGGAGCAGGGAGAAGACATAATATGTCAGCAGAATAGCAAGCCATCCCAAAACTTCATGTCATTTAGCATGTTGCTATACTGATAGAGTACGCGTATGGTGAGAAGTCAGCCGGAAGGCCGGGTGGAACTGGAAATGGAACAGGAGTCTATCCCTGTGGCTTGGACTTCCTTATAGCATGGCAGCCTCAGAGCAGTCAGACTGGACTCAGTGGCTCAGGTCTCCCAAAGCAGGTATTGGAGTAGACAAGGCATAAAACTGTCAGAATAACCTTTTGTAACTTGGTTTTGGGAGTCCCGTCAAATCATTCCTGCTGTGTTGTATGATTCAAGCAGTCACAAGCTTATCTAGGTTCAAGGGGAGAAGGCATCAACCCCACCTCAATGAGAGGAGGGTCAAAGAATTTTGGAGCCCTAGTTTAAAACTGCCTCATTCATAGGGGCGCCTGGGTGGCTCAGTGAGTTAAAGCCTCTGCCTTCGGCTCAGGTCATGATCCCAGGGTCCTGGGATCAGGCCCCACATCGGGCTCTCTGCTCAGCAGGGAGCCTGCTTCCTCCTCTCTCTGCCTGCCTCTCTGCCTACTTGTGATCTCTGTCTGTCCAATAAATAAATAAAATGTTTTTAAAAAAAGAGTCTCTTATGGTTTGTCTCCCTCCCAATCCCATCTTGTTTCATTTTTTCCTTTCTTATCCCCCAAGCCCCCCACTTTGCCTCTCAAATTCCTCATGTCAGGGAGATCATATGATAATTGTCTTTCTCTGACTTATTTCACTCAGCATAATACCCTCTACTTCCATCCACGTCGTCGCAAATGGCAAGATTTCATTTCTTTTGATGGCTGCATAGTATTCCATTGTGTATATAGACCACATCTTCTTTATCCATTCATCTGTTGATGGACATCTAGGTTCTTTCCATAGTTTGGCTATTGTGGACATTGCTGCTATAAACATGGGGGTGCAGGTGCCCCTTCACATCACTACATTTGTGTCTTTAGGGTAAATACCAGTAGTGCAATTCCTGGGTTGTAGTGTAGCTCTATTTTCAACTGTCTGAGGAACCTCCATGCTGTTCTCCAGAGTGGCTACACCAGCTTGCATTCCCACCAACAGTGTAGGAGGGTTCCCCTTTCTCCTCATCCTCGCCAGCATCTGTCATTTCCTGACTTGTTAATTTTAGCCATTCTGACTGGTGTGAGGTGGTATGTCATTGTGGTTTTGATTTGTATTTCCCTGATGCTGAGTGATGTGGAGCACTTTTTCATGTGTCTGTTGGCCATCTGGATGTCTTCTTTGCAGAAATATCTGCTTATGTCTTTGGCCCACTTCTTGATTGGATTATTTGTTCTTTGGGTGTTGAGTTTGAGAAGGTCTTTATAGATTTTGGGTACAAGCCCTTTATCTGATATGTCATTTGCAAATATCTTCTCCCATCCTGTCAGTTGTCTTTTGGTTTTGTTGACTGTTTCCTTTGCTGTGCAAAAGCTTTTGATCTTGATGAAGTCCCAACAGTTCATTTTTGCCCTTGCTTCCCTTGCCTTTGGTGATGTTTCTAGGAAGAAGTTGCTGCGGCTGAGGTCGAAGAGGTTGCTGCCTGTGTTCTCCTCAAGGATTTTGATAGATTCCTATCTCACATTGAGGTCTTTCATCATTTGGAGTCTATTTTTGTGTGTGGTGTAAGGAAATGGTCCAGTTTCATTTCTCTGCATGTGGCTGTCCAATTTTCCCAACACCCTTTGTTGAAGAGACTGTCTTTTTCCATTGGACATTCTTTCCTGCTTCATCAAAGATTAGTTGACCATAGAGTTGAGGGTCTATTTCTGGGCTCTCTATTCTGTTCCATTGATCTATGAGTCTGTTTTTGTGCCAGTGCCATACTGTCTTGATGATGACAGCTTTGTAATAGAGCTTGAAGTCTGGAAATGTGATGCCACCAACTTTGGCTTTCTTTTTCAACATTCCTCTGGCGATTTTTTAAAAGATTTTATTTATTATTTGACAGACAGAGATCACAAGTAGACAGAAAGGCAGGCAGAGAGAGAGGGGGGAGGCAGGCTCCCCGCTGAGCAGAGAGCCCAACGTGGGGCTCCATCCCAGGACCTGAGCCGAAGGCAGAGGCTTTAACCCACTGTGCCACCCAGGCGACATTCCTCTGGCTATTTGAGGTTTTTCTGGTTCCATATAAATTTTAGGATTATTTGTTCCATTTCTTTGAGAAAAACTGATGGTAGTTTGATAGGGATTGCATTAACCTTGTAGATTGCTTTAGGCAACATAGACATTTTCACAGTATTTGTTGTTCCGATCCAGGAGCGTGGGAGAGCAGATATTGTTGCCTTATTTCCAATCTTTTTTTTTAAAGATTCTTATTTATTTGACAGACAGATCACAAGTAGGCAGAGAGAGAGAGGAGGAGGCAGGCTCCCTGCCGAGCAGAGAGCTCAATGCGAGGCTCGACCCCAGGAAAGGCAGAGGCTTTAACCACTGAGCCACCCAGGCGCCCCGCCTTGTTTCCAATCTTAAGAGAAAAGTGTCTGGTTTTGTTTTGTTTTGTTTGTTTGTTTTTGAAAAGCGCCTGGTTTTTAACCAGTATGTCTTCTGTGCGCGTTCTTCAACAAGTTGCAGAAGCTCCCCTAACATTTCTAGTTTTTTCAGAGTGTCTGTCACAGATTGGTGCTGGGTTTTGTCAAATGCTTGTTCTGCATCAATCAATACAAGTGTATGACTTTTCTTTAGGTTGTTAACATGGTGGATTGCATTGATTTCTTTTCTGTTCGTATAAGTAACTGCTACCCCCAACACGGGGCTCGAACTCAATACCCCGAGGTCACACACTCTACCGAGGGAGCCAGCCAGGTGCCCCTGATCGACTTTCACGTATCGAAGGAGGCTTACGTCTCTGGAGTAAACCCCACCTAGTCATGGCGTATAATTTTTTTTTTTTTTGCGTATAATTTTTTTTACGGACTTGTGAATTCTGCTTGCCAGTATTTTGCTGAGGATTTGTACATCTAGATTCATGAGGCATAATGGTCAGTAGTTTTTTTTTTTCTTTTTTTGTTTTACTGCCTTTTTCTCGTTTTGGTATCAGAGTAACACTGTCCTCATAGAATGAGTTCCCATGTGTTTGATTTGGACTTGTGATGATAATTTCATACTATTTTATTTATTTAATTTTTAAAAAGATTTTATTTGTTTATTTGACAGAGAAAGAGAGATCACAAGCAGCCGGGGGGTGGGGGGAGGAAGCAGGCTCCCTGCTGAGCAAAGAGCCCGATGTGGGGCTCCATTCCAGGACCCTGAGATCATGACCCGAGCTGAAGGCAGAGGCTTAACCCACTGAGCCACCCAGGCGCCCCTTATTTTATTTTTAAAGATCTCATTTATTTATTTATTTGACAGGGGGAGAGGGAGCACAAGCAAGGGGAGGAGGATCAGAGACAGAGGGAGAAGCAGGCTCCCTGATGAGCAAGGAGCCGGAGCCGGATGTGGGGTTCCATCCTAGGACCCTGGGATCATGACCTGAGCCAAAGGCAGATGCTTCACCAACTGAGCCACCCAGGCGCCCCTAAAATAGAAACTCTTAATAGTAGATATTTATGTTTGCAAATCCTTCTAGTCCTAAGGTTTATAGGACTCAATGTAAGGCCAAGCCAAACCTATTTTAAAATAATAATAAGCGGGAAAGCCGTGGGCTAGGGAATTCAGGTGCTGAAAACCACTTGTTATTCAAATGGGTCTCCTCTCCCGGGCTGGAGGGCAGAGAAGCTAGGAAGGGGCTTGCTGAAAGGGAAATAAAAGTTGCAGTACAAACAGGTCATCTCTCCCTAGAAATTTAGGAGGAGTAATCCTGCAGAAGCAATTTGGATTCGCCTGGAAGAGACAGCGGTGCCCCCTGGAAGCTGCTGGAGTGACTGTCCATATCATATCCTTATTTAACTGACACGGTTAGCCTGGAGACAAACAGCGGGTAACTGTAAAATTAATCAGGTTGTGACTTGAATTGAAGCTGCTGTTCCAGATGCTGTTGCTTTTCTGGAGTAAATTAACACAGCCCCTGGTACCTGGCAAGTGGCTATTTGCCTGACAAAGGCTCTCTTCTCTATCGGAAGCAGCTCGCCTTCGTCTGGCTGGACCAGAAGTACAGCTTTAGTGCCTGGCTGCAGGCTATGTCTCTCTGGCTCCGTGTCATAATCTGGGGTGAACGGAACTTGATTTTTGCCACGGTTATGGGGAATATCATGCTGGTCCATTATACTGAAGACCTTATGCTTACTGGACCTGGTGATCAAGAGGTAGTTATTTTATTAATAAACATGTATGCCAGAGGACAGGAGATAAAGCCCGGGGAGACTCAAAAGCCTGACCCTCAAGAAACATCTTGAGATGGGCGTGACCACATTGGGTATTCAACGGGTCGCTGCCCCTCGTGCCACCTCCCGCTCAGAAAGGGACGCCGTGGCAGGTGCAGGTCCTTGGATTCTGTCGGCAATGTGTACTGCATCTAATTTTTGCACACCTGGGGCACCTGGCTGGCTCCGGCAGAGCGTGACTCAATCTCAGGGGCGTGAATTCGGGCCCCAGGTTGGGGGTAGTGTTTGCTTAAAAAACACAAAAAGTGCAAAATTGCTGCACACCCATGCATTCAACAAGTCATCTGTGAGGCTACGTGTTTTCAGCAGCACCAAGGGCCGGGAGAGGTTCCATAGCGGCTCCAGGAACAGTAGTTCCTGACCTTTACAATCATGTAGATCCAAGATGAGCAGAGCCTGACACACCGGCAGGCGACACGGAGCCACTGGCCAGTCCTAATAGGAGAAACAAGAGAGTTGCTGGAGCGAGCAGCTCCCGTCTCTGTGGGCCCTACTGCTGCACGGCCCCCTTTCCCTTGACTCGCCCCTGTAACCTCATAGGAAGTTCTCTGTGACTAGGTATGTGGATCAAAGTCTCAGAGGGAAGCAAATGGTAGAAGGTTAAGGGAATCTGCCACAAGTGGTGAGGCTCCCAGGGACTGGCATCAGCTGGTGTGGTCATTGCCACTGCTATGGACTCAACTTGCCCACAGGAGTGACAGCCCCCAATCAGGCAGCATTGCTGGAGTAACCAGCCAGCTACGTGGTGGCAGAATGAGATTACATCCATCTTGAAGGGGTAACAATTTGCCCCACTTAAACAGGCACTTACTGTAAGCCACACTTCGCCAGCGTTCTCTTCTACCCAGAGACTTACCGCACTTGACCCACTTTTGTAGGATCTCACCTAAGAAAATCAGTCAAAGACAGAGGTACCTGGCTGGCTCAGTCAGTAGAGCATTTGACTCTTGATCTTGAGGTCTTGAGTTTGAGTCCCTTGTTGGGGGAAGAGTTTACTTTATAAAAAATTTATTTGAGAGAGTACGTGAGCGCATGAGTGGGGGGAGGGGCAGAGGTCGAGGGAGAAACAGACTCCCCTCTGAGCAGGGACCCAACGTGGGGCTTGATCCCAGGACCTGGAGATGCTGACCTGAGCTGAAGGTAGATGCTTAACTGACTGAGCCACCCAGGTGCCCTGGGGATAGAATTTTCAGAAAGGAAGGAAGGAAGGGAGGGAGGGAAAATCATAAAACACAAAAGACACACGCCAGTGTGCTTGTGCTGAGGGACTGCACTAGTCCTAGTAGGACCTCATTGCCCTGCAGCACCTGGCCCGCTGGGAGGGTTGGCGTGTTGACGACTGTGTTATTACACGGGTTGGGGGAAAATGTGCTGAAAGGTGGAGGATCTGTCTTAGAGGATCAGGGAAGTACCTTGAACTGGTGAGAGAGCAATCTGCACAGCCACAGTCCTCTGGGGCACGTCCCACCGCAGCCATGCTGGGCAGGGCCACTGAGGATTCAGACCAGGTGGGGACAGAGGTTCGGGTCACTCATGCGATAACGAATTCTGAGCGCCTGAGTTCTGGGCTGGAGAACAAAGGGAGGACAGGGCGGGTAGTAGAAGGAAGAAGATCGTAAAGCAGTTACAGAACTAAGGATATTGTAGTCACTGTGTGTTACATATAAAGTTTTTCAATTTTCTGTTTATATTTTATGCATATAAAATAAATGCTGGCAGAGGTTAGCTTTCTAGTGTTTTCCTTTAGGTTGCAGGATACCGAGGTGGGGTGATATCGGAACTAGAAGAGCAATGACTGTTTCCCAGAGATGGCTGCACTGACCAAGGGCAATTTTGGTTTCCTGTTTCAAGAAGAGCTTCTCAGTTGGGAGGAGGGACAGCGCGTTGTTTTGGTGGGAGCAGCGGTTGTTCCTTCAGTGAATTTATTTTGCGCGCAAGGTGCACGGATACTGAGTAGTTAGGGGGTGGGCTGTGGTGCATATGCGGGTCTCCTCCTATTTGGAAAGGTAGGAGAGCTAAAAAAAATTTAAAAGATATTTACCGTTCTCCCTTGAGTCGAGGTTTCTAGATGCGAATTAGGTTTGGCCAGTGAGCTACAGGTTTGTGAGGTTTGGAAAGCAGGAGGGAAGTCGGGGACTGCGGAGGTGGCCAGGGGGACGTGGGTTCGGAGAGGCGTGAGCGCTGGCGGTAGCCGGAGTCCACGTGTGAGAAGGTAATAGTGTGTGGGTGGTGGGACCTCGGAGCCGAGAAGTCTCTTTGTAAGTTGCAGAAATGATGTCACGTTTATTTATTCGTCTTGCAAGTGTCAGTTTCACGGGACAGGCACGACACCACGGGAAAGCAGTATGGGTCAGGATGCCGTGCAGGTGGTAACAAACCTCAGGGAGATGCTGCGCGTGGGCGGGGTGCTGATTTCAGGGTGACCGTCAGTGCTTGTCTGTGCATACAGTACGTTGGCCCCTGCCGGCCGGTCTCCCCCAACGTTAGCTCAGGGCCGCGAGCACGCGTGGCGGCAGCTGGTTGTGGTTCTCGGTGTCGTGGAAAGTGCTCGGCGCACGCCGCAACCTGGCCGTTCAGAGACTCAGCTCTGAAAGCCCCGGGGCCGCGAGGCCGCGGACGGCACCTCCGGGGCGTAAAGTTTGTAAAGCTCGGGGTCCCGGAGGACGTTTGAGTCGCTCGGCCGCCAAGCTCGGCGCCACGGGACGGTGATCCCCGGGGGAGGGGCGTGCGAGAGCCCCTCCGCGGCCGCTCACGGCGGGGGTGGTGGGGGACGGGGACGTCGGAGGGGAGCCCCGCTTTCCCGCCTCCCTGGCCCGGGCGCTCGCAGGTGCGGGTCCCCGGCCTCGGCTCGCCGCCGTGACCCCGGGGCCCGGAGCTCCGCACGAGGGGGCTCGCCCGCCCCCCCCGGCCGCCCCGCGCTGTCTGGGCCGCGGCGGTGGCGCCATCCCTCCCCCATCGCCCCCGCCCCCGGGGAGCGCGGTGGCCGGGGTGGGGGCGGGGGTCGCGGCGGGGGCTCGGGGCGGTGCTGGGCGGGCGGCGCTGGGCCCGCCCCGCCGGCATCCCCGGCCCGACTTCCTCCTCCTCCCGCGGCGACTCAGCTGGAGGAAGCGGCGGCGGCGGCCACGATGAGTGCGGGCGACGCCGTGTGCACGGGCTGGCTCGTCAAGTCGCCCCCCGAAAGGAAGCTGCAGCGCTACGTGAGTGGGGGCGTCCTCGGGCCGCGCGGACGCACACGCACGTCGAGCCGCGGCGGCCGCGGGATCCGGCGGGGAGGCTCCGCGCCGCCGCGGAGCTCGAGCTGGGGGAGGCGGCCCCGGGGCAGAGCCCGCGGGCTGCGCGGCGGGCGGAGGCCGGCGCGGGGCGGAGAGGGCCGGCGGGGCTCGGGGCTCCCCCCGCGCCGTCTGTGGCGCTCTTTCGTGGGGCTGTCGGCGGACTCGCCTCTTCGGGAGCCTTCCCCGGGGGCACTCGTGGTTTCTCTCGGTGTCGCTTCTCGGCTCTTTCTGCTGACACCGCGCTTTCCGAGCACCGGCCGGAGCGGAGGACTAGTGCCGGGGGAGAGACGGGGCGCTCGGGAGAGCGCATCCTCCTGCGCGCCGCAGTGCCAGGTTCCGTGTGGCGCCGCCGCGCCGGACGCGGGGCTAGTAAACGGGCCGCTTCGGAGGACCTAATTGTTACTGAGAGCAAGACGCGCTCGAGCCCTCGGGGACTGCATGTAAATAGATACTGGCGCTTCTTGCCGTGTTTAGGAGCAGTTGGTTGGATCCATGTTGTTCAGGATTCGTAACTTCTCTGCAACTGCAGAGCCCGGTGCTCGGGACAAACACGCCTGCTCCGGAGGCGCCGTTCCTTTGTAGACCTGCTGCCATACCGGGATCCCCGTGGCGGCCAAGTTGCATCTCCGTTTTTCTTCTCACGTTTACGAGGCACCTACCGTGTGAACCGGGAGGAGGTGGGATTCTAATGACAGGACCCATTTGTGGACATGACTAGGCCACTTTCCCCATTGACCCTAAACTACTCAGTGTTCCTCTCTCAGGAGTTGTTGAGAAGTTTCTGTTGTTTGGTCTGCGGAGCAACATTTTAACAATATATTTTTTAAAGATTTAGTTATTTATTTTATTGATTTTTAATTTTTAAAAGATTTTTTGTAATCTGTACACCGAACGCGGGGCTGGAACTCCCAACCCCAAGATCAAGAGTTGCATGCGGTACTGGCGGGGCCAACCAGGCACCCCACTGCTGAGCAACATTTTACAGGAATATTGTTCAACTTACCAGGCACATGTCTGTCCTTTCATTATTCTCTCTGAGCCCCCTACTCCAGAAACACAAGGTCTGGTACTTCTCAAACTGTTACCACGCAGCTGCTCCCTTAACGATGAAGCTACTTGCAGGACAAGTAAACCTGCTCCCTGAGCTCTGCAGGGACAGGGGACAGGCACAAAGACTGTTTATAAAGCCAACTCAGGGTGGCTTTCCTTGTGGCCCTTTGACATGTGAGGCTTCTTCCAGGCTCACTACCTATTTTCACAGTGGCGCTCACTCTCACGATGATTTCTGATGATTCAGAAAAAGATGGTGCACCTGGAGGGCAACGTTTATGGAAGATTTTCTTTTTCTGGTCTTGTTTGCTATCTTGTCCCGACCAGACTGTCTCAGGAAAGATGATTAGTATTTCATCAGTTTTGGGAAAGCGTTCATGTACATACCTAATACCATATGCGTTTTGTTCTTTTCAGTGGGGTTGGAGATATGGCAATGTGGACTTTGCCCACAGCTTATAGGCGAAGGAGGCATCTGATGGTAGGATGCTGATGGAGGAGACTTAAAACAGGAGTACCTACAGGTCATCTTACCAACACTCCAACACATAAACCAAGACCTTTTACTTGATGCTCGTCAACTTTTTCTGAGGGCTCTTTGGCTCGGCAGTGCTGTTGTGTTAAAAGGCATCCCAGAACACATAGTCGTTTCTCCTGATCCCCGGCTTTCGCGGAAATCCCTACGGCCACTAGATGGCGAGCACGTGTCAGTTCAGCGGGCGCGGACCGCGCTGTCCTAGCGGCCACCTTTAATTCCGAAATTGTCACGAGGACTTGGTCTTTATTTCAGTTGCCCGCCAACTCTGAATCAGGCCCTGTGTCGGGCGGCTACAGAGACAGGGCAAAGACAATGATCCCTGTTTCTAAAAACTCCACAGTCAAACGTTTATAACACAATAACATAACAAAACTGGTTAGTGGCCCAGCAGCGGCAATGACTCAGTTCTCTGCGCTGCAAGCCAAGGGGCAGCGCTCCGCGAATGGTTGTTAGATTACAGATGGAAGCCGAGGCTATTTTTAGGTAAATATTTCTGTCCAAGGTAAGCTCGTGCTTCATCCTCTTGAATCCATGAGCCAAGGCAATCAGAAAGTTATTTTTATCACTGCTCTTTTAAAAGATAGTAGTTGACTCTTTGTGTTTTATATATTCATATATTTTTGAAACAATTCAAACAGTCTAGGAATAAGTAGACTAAAAAGTGAAAGACCCCTGTTCTCTGAACCCCACCTCATTCCACAACCCTCCCTAGGGATAACAACTGTTAGCAGTTTGGTGAATATCATTCTAGAAAAATTTCTTCACAACATATTTTATTTTACACAAATGAGATCATACTATACAAATTGTCCTGCAGTTTACTTTTTTCACGATAATTCTGGACATCTTTCCAAATTAGTACATATAAATTTACTTCATACTTCTAAACCATTGCCTAATATTTCTTATAATAGATGTAACATAACTTAATAATTGTTTTATTAATGAACATTTGTGTTTTATTTTCTCAATTTTTCTATTGATGAACATTTGTCTTTTATTTTCTCAATTTTAAAGAATTCTGTAACAACAATGATTATAAATTATAAGAATTTACATTAATTTTTTAACATTTTATTTATTTATTTGGCACAGAGAGAACAAAAGTGGGAACAGGGGAGGGGACGAAACTGACAGAAAGGCAGGCTTCCCACTGAGCAGGGAGCCTTATGTAGAGCTGGATCCCAGGACCCCTGGATCATGACGTGAGCTGAAGGCAGACACTTAACCCACTGAGCCACCACTAAGGACTTGACTTGTATTATGGCATTTAGTTTTTTTTTTTAAGATTTTATTTATTTATTTATTTATTTGAAAGAGAGACACCATGGGGCAGGGGAGAGCAGAGGGAGAGGGACAAGCAGACTTCCCACTGAGCACAGAGCCCCCAAAGCAGGGCTCAGTCTCACAACCCTAACATAATGACCTCATCCGAAATCAAGAGTTGGAGTCTTAACTGACTGAGCCAAACAGGTTCCCCTTCATTCTCTTTTTTTTTTCTTCATTCTCTTTATAGTATCTTTGTTGAACAATGATTTTTAAGTTTTGAGGATTTTAAAATTTATCAATTTTTCCTTTATGGATTTTGCTTTTAGTGTCAAATCTAACAACTCTTAACCTAGCCCTAGGTCCTAAAGATTTTCTATTTTTTTTTCCTAAAAGTTCTATGATTTTATATTATATATATATATATATATGTATTTTTTTAAAGATTTTATTTATCCGACAGATAGAGATCACAGGTAGGCAGAGAGGCAGGAGGCAGGGGTGGGGTGGGAGGAAAGAAGCAGGCTCCCTGCTGAGCAGGGACTCGATCCTAGGACCCTGAGATCATGATCTGAGCCGAAGGCAGAGGCTTTAACCCACTGAGCCACCCAGGCGCCCCGATTTTATATTTCATATTTAGATCAGTGATCCATTCAAGTTAAATTCTGTCAAAGGTATATTTGTGTTGTGGTTTATTTTCTTGCGCTCTTACTGCTTTTGTTGCAATACCATTTATGGAATGGGCTGTCTTTACTCCATTGAATTACTTTCGCAACTTTAAGAATGAATTGGTTGTGATTTGTGGGTCTATTTCTGTATTCTGTAGTATGTTTCATTGATTTTGTTGTTTATCTTTATGCAAATACCATGCTGTTTTGATGACAATAGTTTTATCATAATTCTTGAAATCAGGCAGTTTTAGCCCTCCAACTTCGTTTTTCTTTTCGGAGTTGTTTCAGCTATTCTGGGTCTTTTGCTTTTCCACATCAGCTTCAGAATCAGATTGTCAACTGGTTTCTCTATATTGACCTTGTATTCTGCAACCTTGCTAAACTCACATACTGAGTTCTGGTAGCCTTGTTTATACTGAGAACCTGTGGTACTGCCAGTGTGGCAGAGAAGTCATGAGAGCAGATATCCTCTATTTTTTTTCCGATCCTAGGGGGAAAGCATTTAGTCTTTTACCTTTTCAGCATGGAAGATGTAAGCTTTTTGTAGTTGCCTTTTATCAAGTCAGGAAAGTTCCCTCGAACTGCTAGTTTGCTGAGACTTTTTTTTTATGACTTGGATTTTCATAAATATTTGCCTTTACTGCATCTACGAAAATAATAGTATACTTTATCCTTTTTTTTGTCTGTTACTATGGCGAATTATTCTGATGATTGATTTCTGTATGTTGAGCCAGACTTGAGCTTTTGGGATAAGCTTCACTTGGTTGTAATATATTACTCTTTTCATATATTGCTTGATTTAATTTGCTTTTATTTTGCTGAGGATATTTGCTTTGTCTGTGAAGGATATTGGTCTGTAGTTTTCCTTTTTTGTACTATCTTTGTCTGGTTTTGATGTTAGCATAATGCTGGCCTTATAAAATGATTTGGGAAGTGTTCCGTCCCCCACCCTTTCTAATTTTCTGAAAGATATTGTGTAGTATTGCTGTTCTCTTTTCCTTAAGTGGTAAAATTCACTGAAGAAACCATCTGGGCCTGAACTTTTCTTTGTGGGATGGTTTTTAACTACAAATATAATTTCTTTTTAACAGGTAATAGGACTCGGCCCCTGGGCAGCTCAGATGGTTAAGCGTCTGCCTTCAGCTCAGGTGTGATCCAGAGGTCCTGGGATCAAGTCCTACCTTGGGCTCCCTGCTCCATAGGGAGCCTGCTTCTCCCTCTGCCTCTGCCTCCATCTCTTTCTCTGTCTGTCTCCCATGAATAAATAAATAAAATCTTTTTTAAAAAGCGAGGTAAGGGGCACCTGGGTGGCTCAGTGGGTTAAAGCCTCTGCCTTCGGCTTAGGTCATGATGCCAGGGTCCTGGGATCAAGCCCCACATCGGGCTCTCTGCTCAGTGGGGAGCCTGCTTCTTCCTCTCTCTCTCTTTCTGCCTACTTGTGATCGCTGTCTGCCAAATAAATAAAAAAAATCTTTAACAAGCCAGGTAACAGGACTATATAGATTACTTGTATCTTCTTGAATGAGCTTTGGTAGTTAATGTTTTTCAAAGATTTTCTCTAGTTCATCTAAGTACTTGAATTAATTGTTATAAAGTTGTTTGTTATATTCACTTATCCTTTTAATGTCTATAGGATCTGTAGTGATGCTTCCTCTTTCATTTATGATACTTCAGTTTCTTTCTTGTCTATTTTTTTCCTGATCAGTCTCAGTAAGTTTTATTAATTTTACTGATATTTTCTAAGAACCAACCTATGGTTTCATTGATCTCTACTTTTCTGCTTTCCATTTCATGGATTTATCCTCTTATCTTTACTATTTACTATCTTCTGATTGCTTTGGATTTAACTTTATCTTTACTTTTTTTTTAAGATTTTTTAAATTAATTTATTTGACAGACAGAGATCACAAATAGGCGGAGAGGCAGGCAGAGAGAGAGGGGGAAGCAGGCTCCCCGCTGAGCAGAGAGCCCAATGCAGGGCTCGATCCCAGGACCCTGGGATCATGACCTGAGCCAAAAGCAGAGGCTTTAACCCACTGAGCTACCCAGGCGCCCCTTATCTTTACTTTCTTAAGGTGGAAACTTAAATTACTAATTTGAGTAATTAGTAACTAAATTACTAATTACTTCTGTTTCCTAATATAAGAATTTAATAAATTTACCTCTAAGCATTGCTTTAGGTGCATTCCACAAAATTTGATGTGTTTTCTTTTTTTAAGATTTATTTATTTATTTTAGAAGAGAGAATGTTGGGGGAAGGGCAGAGGGAGAGGAAGTGATAGTCTGCAGCAGACTCCACGCTGAGCAGGGAGCCTGATGTGGGGCTTAATCGCATGACCCTGACTGAGATCTGGACCTGAGCCAAAACCAAGAGACACCTAACCAACTGTGTCCCCCAGGTGCCTCTGATATGTTGTATTTTCATTTTCATTTACTTCAAAATATTACTTAATATTCTTCTGAGGCTTACTCTTTTTTTTTTCAAAGATTTTATTTATTCATTTGAGACAGAGGGAACACAAGCAGGGGAAGAGGGAGAGGGAGAAGCAGACTCCCCGCTGAGCAGGGTGCCCAGTGTGGGACTTCATCCCAGGACCCTGGGATCACGACCTGAGCTGACGGCAGATGGTTAACCATCTGAGCCACCCAGGCACCCCTGAAATTTCCTCTTTGACCCAAGGGTTGCTTAGAGAGTTTGTTTAATTTCCACATATTGGGAGATTTTCTAGATATCTTTCTATTCTTAATTTCTACTGCATTCCATTATGATCTATGAACAAACTCTGTATGACTTCTGTTCTTTCAAATTTATTTATATTGGGGCCCACAGTAAAGTTTTATTTGGTGAATATTATGTGTGCACATGAAAAAAGCATGCATTCTTCTCTTGTTGTGCAGAATGTTCTGTAAATGCCAGTTAAGTCAGGTTGGTTGATATTGTTGTTCTGTTCTATATCCTTACTGTTTTTTGCTTACTTTTATAGTCAAGTACTGAGAAAGGAGTGTAAAAGTTTCCATCTGTAACTGGATTTGTACATTTCTTGTTCTAGTTCTATTGCTTTTACTTCATGTATTTTGATGCTCTGTTTTTATTTGAACACATTTAGAATTATTATGTTTTCTTGGAGAATGTACCCCTTTGTCATTATTTAATGTTTCTCTTTATCCATGATGCCATTTCTTGTCTGAAGTCTATTTTTCTTATGTAAATATAAGTACCCCATCTTTCTTCTGATACATGCTTGTGTGTTATATCTTTTTCCATTCTTTTACTTCTGACTTATCTGTCTCTTCTTTAAATTTTATTTATTTGTTTGTTTGTTTACTTATTTGTTTTTTTTTAGATTTTATTTATTTATTTGAGAGAGAGACAGAGAGAGCATGAGCGAGGAGAAGGTCAGAGAGAGAAGCAGACTCCCCGTGGAGCTGGGAGCCCGATGCGGGACTCGATCCCAGGACTCCAGGATTATGACCTGAGCTGAAGGCAGTCTTCCAACCAACTGAGCCACCCAGGCGTCCCTACTTATTTGTTTTTAAGTAATCTCTGTGCCCACTCTGGGCCTCAAAGTCACAACCCCAAGATCAAGAGTTGCGTGCTCTACAGGCTGAGCCAGCCAGGTGCCCCAAGTGTCTTTATATTTAACAGGAGTTTCTTATACACAGCATATAGCTGGATTTTGCCTTTTTAAATGCAATCCTAGCCTCTTCATTTTAATTGGGATATTTAGTTTATTCACATAAAATATGATTATTGAAATGTTTCAAATAAAATCTGACATCTTGCTAGCTGTTTTCCATTTGTTCTCTCTGTTCTTTGTTTCCTTTGTCTTAAGTTTCTGCTTTCTCTTGGGTTAATCAAGCCTTTTCTGTTACTCAATTTTATCTTCACTATTAACTTGACAATCATAACCTTTTAATTTTTACTAGTTACCCTATGGTGTAAAATATACATCTTTATTTTTTTTAAAGATTTTATGTATTAATTTGACAGACAGAGATCACAAGTAGGCAGAGAGGCAGGCAGAGAGAGAGGAGGAAGCAGGCTCCCCGCTGAGCAGAGAGCCCGATATGGGGCTCGATCCCAGGACCCTGGGACCATGACCCGGGCTGAAAGCAGAGGCTTTAACCCACCGAGCCACCCTGGCGCCCCTAAAATATACATCTTTAACTAATTGGAGTCTTTCTTTAAATAATAATACACAACTTCACGTGTAGTGTAAAGACCTTATAACAGTATATTCCCAATTCTGACCTTGTATTCTTTGTGCTATTGTTGTCATGCATTTCGCTTTATCTATCTATTTATTTATTTTTAAATATTTTATTTATTTATTTGAGAGAGAGTGTGTGTGAGTGGGCAGGGGTGGACAGAGGGAGAAGCAACCTCCCCACTGAGCAGGGAGCCTGACATGGGGTTCGATCCCAGAACCCCAGGATCATGGTGTGAACAGAAGGCAGACACTTCACCACTGAGCCCCCCAGGTGTCCTGGTCTATAGTTATTTCTTGGTGATAGTTATGTCTTCGGTTTTTTAGTTATCTTTTCTTCTGCAATGTCTAATCTGCTGTTAATGCCATCCAGTGTGGTTTTCATTTTAGACCTTATATTTTTCATCTTTAGAAGGCAAATTTCTATCTTTTTAATTTTTCATGTCTCCTTAATATGCTAATGCTTTGTGTGCCTTCTTGAATATGTGGGACATACCTATTTACTTTTAATTAATTTTTTTTTAGTAATTTCTATCCTCAACATGGGGCTTGAAATTATGAGCCCCAAGATCAGGACCCCTAGACCAAGAGTTGCACGCCCTTTTGACTGAGCTGGCCAGGTACCCCAGAAACACGTTTATAATAACTGTCCTATTGTGCTTGTGTACTCAGGACAAGCACAGCAGCTTCTGTTCCACTTTGGAGAAGATAGCATGCTCCAGATCACTGTGCCCTTAGAAACTTCACTTTGGGGTCAGGCTCAGGAAACCTGTTGTGTTCACTTCATGCTTTCTGGCATGCATTGTCTTACTAAGCAAAGGCGCTCTCTGCTTGGCGCTCAGCAGGTCTAATGGGCGCGATGTCATTAATGTAGCATACCAGCGTAATGTCCAAGACGTGTCAAGGAAATCACAGTCTCTATGGACTAGATTATGGCAGAGTAGAAGAGCCGCCCTCTGTAGCAGGTCAATAGCCGCCTGCCGGCTGCTGGGCCGTGTTGATTTCATCATGTGGCCGGGCTGTGTCCGGGGCAGCGGCTGCAGCTGGCGCGGACGCGGGTCACACGCTCTCTGGTGGGCCAAGCGGGCGTGTCGGGTGGGGCTGGGATAGGCATCGCCCGCCCTGAATCCTTTAGGTCTTCGTTGGTGGCTCATCTATGCAATTCCTCCAAGCATGCGGGGTTGCGTTTGAATTGCTCCTGGGGTAGTGGGTATGCAGAGTTCCAGTGACTCTTCCCCTTCCTACTAGCAGAGTCCTCACGCCGCAGACCAGCAGGCCTGTGCTGGGATCTGGTCAGTTGCCAGCAACGTTGTTCCAGTCACCCAGTCAAGAGCTGGAGAAGTTGCTGCACCGTCAGTGGGCCCACACTGAGACCAAAGCAGCTCAAAACCTCATGTAGTGCACGACTTCCCGAAAATATTCTTTCGGGAGCTACGGCAGCGATGGCTGAGTGAAGAGGCCAGCGCGGGAGGTCTGTGACACCTTCCCACTTCCCTGTGCCTTTGTATTTCTCCAGTAGTTGACCCCACTGAATGAGGCCACTTGTACACCGTTTCTGTCCCCTCAGTGCGTCCTCGCTCCTGTCTCCAGCCCCAGGCAGCAGCCGATCTCCGTTCTGTGTCCACGGCCTCGCCCGCTCCAATGCTTTCGTGTGAACGGGGTAGCGGGGTGTGCGGTCTTCTGCGCTTGGCTTCTTCCCCTCGGCCGTGAGCACCCGACAGCCCGCGCTCTTCCTGACACTCACTTCAGGCAGGACCTGACGTTGTTGACTTGACACCTTTCTTACTTCCTGTTGCTGCCGGGCTGTGCTCTGTGCTCGGCACAGTGCGAGCGTGGCTTCAGCTGTTCGACGTGGGGACTGACGGCTCTGTGGGCCACGCTGCACTCAGCACGCGGGCCGCTGCCGCTGTGCCCGTGACTTACTCGTTCCCTCACTGCAAGCCTGGACCTGCCACGCCCCTTCCACCTGTTTTGCCTGTCCCGCCACCGTTTGTTCTCTGTATTTATGCAGTCAAATGCTCTACCACTGAGCTCTACCCCCTGTTCTCTGTATTTACAGTTCCGTTTCTGCTTTTGTTTGTCTGTTCGTTTGTCTTATTTTTTGATTCCACATATGAGTGAGATCACACGATAATTGTCTTTCTCTGACTGACTTATTTCACTCAGCATAAGACCCTCTAGGTCCCTCCATGTTGTTGCACATGGCAAGACTTCAACCTTTTTTACGGCTGTGTCCATGGACCACATCTTTCTTACCCATTGGTTTATCAGTGGACACTTAGGTTGTTTCCATAATGCTGCAGTGGATGTAGTTGTTCCTACATCTTTTC
Source organism: Lontra canadensis (assembly GCF_010015895.1). Classification (NCBI taxonomy): domain Eukaryota; kingdom Metazoa; phylum Chordata; class Mammalia; order Carnivora; family Mustelidae; genus Lontra; species Lontra canadensis. The sequence continues at coordinate 1,293,167 of NW_022631168.1, read as the reverse complement.
AAATTAGGGGTTTCATTTTCTTCAGATAAATACCGAGAAGTAGAAATGCTGGATTGTGTGGTAGTTCTGTGTTTTCTAGTTTTTCGTGGAAACTCCATATTGTTTTCTTCAGAACCCACACCTTGTCTTTTAATATAGACATTCAGCGCTGTGAATTTCTCCCTTGGGACCTCTTTAGTGGCATTCCAGAAATTCTGGTATGTTGTGTTTTTACTTGTATTCATTTCAAGATATTTTCTAGTTTTTCCTGTTATTTCTTCTGTGACCTGTGTATTTAATTTGTGGACATAGTTCTGTTGTTGATTTCTAATTTCATTTCATTGTAGTTAGAATACATAGTTTGTATGATTGGAATCCTTGTAAATTTGTTGAGACTTGATCTAATATATGGTTTATCTTCGTAAATATTCTGTGTGCACTTGAAAAGAATGCGTGTGTTATTGTTGGGAGGAGTGTTCTATAAATATCAATTAGGTCAAGTTGGTAGATAGTGTTGCTCAGTTCTACATCCTTGTTGATTTTCTGTCTTGTTTTACCGATTCAAAGAGGGGTGTTGAAATCTCAGACTATAATTGTGGGTTTGTCTGTTTCTACTTGAAGTTTTATCACTTTTTGCCTCATATTTTGAACCTATGTTATGAGTTGAGTATACATTTAGGATTTTACTTTATCTTGATGAATTAACCCATCATTATGAAACTACCTTGTTTATTCTTGGTATCATTCTTTGCTCTGAATCTACTTTGTCTGTAGTTCAAGGTCATTGTAAGAGCTTATTTCCTAGGACGACTTCTGGTAATAAGCACTATCAGTTAGGCTGTCGACAGGAAAACAGAAGCCACACGAGGTACTCAACAGAGACGATGCCATCTGTATAGGCCGTGGTGTACGTGGATCTTAGAAGGCTAGAAGATCAAAAAGGAGGCATTCAGATATTAGTAAGTACAGAAAGCAGTTACTGTTGAAAGAACTGAGGTTATAAAGGTGACGTTTGGCAGGAGCACAAGCTGAGAGCTTGCAGGAGGAGAGCCTGCAGCTGTGCGTCTCTTGCTCGGACTCTGGTGGGGGAGGTGCTAATGGAGTCGGTGCTCAGTGCTCGTTCCTCAGAACTGGCTCGAGAAAGCTGGCAGCTGGCAGCTAGAGCCGGTGCTGCCTTCTGCCACTGGGCGGATGCTGATGGCTGCTGAGAGTCCTGTCTCCCTCTTCCCTACCTTGCATTCTTCCACCAGTGTTTCCCATTAGCAGAACCTAGCAGGGAGACATCCAGAAAGGGAGTCTGAGAAATATGGTTGGTAGATCTACTCTCCAGATATGTCCCAACCTTTCTCTCGTACTAACTATCACTCTGTCCTTTTTTGCTCAGTATTCTGAGGGACTCAAGTCAAGCTTTTAGCTCAGTGATTATGGGTAAGTTGTAAACTTTCTGCTGTTCAGCCCATTGATTGGTAGTCATGTTTTTAATTTCTAAGAACTGTTTCCTTTTCACATCAGCATTTGCATTTTCTCTGGGTATCTTATCTTGTGAGAATTTTCCCTAGCATATTTATTATATCCTGGCTTTATCCGTCACATCCATACAGATATTTAGGGGAACCCATTTCTAGAAAGAGGGAACAGGAAGTGCAAAGGCCCTGCAGAAGAATATATTTGAAGAAAAGCTTTTTGAATTCATTTCATCTTCAAATGCTTGGTGATTCTTGGTTTCCTGCTCATGTTTGTATTTGAGGGTCTAGATCAATAGTTTCACTGAGGGTGAGGTTCCCCCCCCCCAGATAGGGATACTATATTTAGCAAAAATAAAAAGTTAAATTTCAGATGATAAAAACAATTTTTTAGATTTATATATTTATTTGGGGGCATGGATGGGCAGAGGGAGCGAGAATCCTGAAGCAGACTTCCCACTGAGTGCAGAGCCTGATACAGGACTCGATCCCAGGACCCTGAGATCATGACCTGAGCCGAAATCAAGAGTTGGGCACTTAACCAACTGAGCCACCCCGGTGTGCCAACAAGTATTTTTTTTTAGTAAAAGTAGGTCAGCCCTATCCTCAGGAGACATTTGGCATCACCTGGAGACATTTTTGTGCTGAGTGCTCATAGGGAGGGTGCTCCTGGCATCTGGAGACCAGGGATGCTGCTGAGTATCCTGCATGCGCATTGGGCCCCAGTGTCCATAGTCCAGGAGGGAGAAATTCTGTTGCAGATTGAACAGTCACTTCAGCTGAAATGAGAACCCTGTTGACGAATATCTGTTTGTTGTTTTGTTCTGTTTTAAAGATTTTATTTATTTATTTTTGAGAGAGAGAGAAAGCTAGTGCACGAGCTGGGGCAAGGGGCAGAAGGAGAAGCAAACTCCCCGCCAAGCAGAGAGCCTGACATGGGGCTCGATCCCAGGACCCCGGGATCATGACCTGAGCTGAAGGCAGGCGCTTCACCGACTGAGCCCCCCAGGCGCCCCCAAATATCTGTTTTAATTGCAGGAACCTGTTTCTTGTTATGGTGAAGAGGAAGGCCAGTATCTGGGCTTGTGTTCCAGGCTGAGGGCTTCGAGAGTGCCTGGGAAGTCTGTATGTTTATGGTCACCACCAAGAAGGCTTGCTGCCTGAGTCACTTCTACCCTGGGGCTTTGTGACCTCAGCTCCTGATGAGCTCAAGGAAATAAAGATTCTGTATTCTGTTTGGTGTTTCTTGTCAGAGTGGAAGGGATATTCCCTGCAACTTTCTACATCTTAAGCAGAAACGGAAACCCTGGGGCTCCTGGGTGGCTCAGTGGGTTGAGCCTCTGCATTTGGCTCAGGTCATGATCTCACAGTCCTGGGATAGAGCCCTGCATCGAGCTCTCTGCTCGGTGGGGGGCCTGCTTCCCCCCCACCGCTGGCTCTGCCAGCCTCTCTGCCTACTTGTGATCTCTGCCTGTCAAATAAATAAATAAAATCTTAAAAAAAAAGAAATGGAAACCCTTTCTGTTTCTTTTCTGAATTTAATCAACTCTTGTATTATTATTTTATTTCTTCTTGGTGTTTATTAATTTCTGTTCTTAGTTTTTTGCATTTGGGTGACCTCAGCCTCTGGCTTGTGTTGAGAGGACACATTGAAAGTTTCAGATTTACATGGTCATCATCACCTCGGTTGGTTTCATTTTTTTCAACTTTTGATTTCTCTAGCTCTTGGTATCTATATTAGTGTAAGATGAGGGTATGACTTTATTTTACAAACTTAATCAACTTATCCAACACCATTTGTTGAGTAGTCTTTCCTCTATACATACCTTCTTTTTTTAAAAAAAGTAAGCTCTCCACCCAGCATGGGACTTGAACTCATGACCCTGAGATCAAGAGTTACACGTTCCACAGACTGAGCCAGCCAGGCACCCCTGTACATCCTTCTCTTTTTGTTTCCAGAGAGTGTATTTTTAAGGAATATATGCACTTGATATAAAATCAAAGCATGTTCAAGTGAGTTTCCCTCCTTCCTCTTTGGTTTCCCCGCCAGCTTCTTCCTTGCAGAAGTGTATTCTGCGCATGTACAAGCGTATTTGGGGCATAGATGGCTGCGCACTATACTCGCCCTTTGCTAGTGGTGTATACTGGGGATTGTTCGCTTTCAGCACATACAGACATCTCTCATTGTTTTTGACGGTTTGGCAGTCCACTGTGTGGAGGTACCATGACAGACTTTTTCTTGTTTGTAGGCTCCGTGCTACTGCATTACAGAGCTGCAGTGAGTATCTTTGTACATCGGTCTTTGTGGTTATGTGCAATTATGCTTGTGAAGAAAACTCTTAGAAGTGGAATTGCTGAGTCAAAGCGTATGTGACTATAGAATGCCAGTAGACAGCAAATGCTGGTCTGTGTCAGTTTCCCCTCCCAGTACTGGCATACGAGAGTGCTTGTCGCCCTGTAGCCCCTCCAGCGGAGTGTGTTATGAAATGTTTGGATCTTTGCAAAGTTAATAGCTGATAAATGGTGTCATGTTTTAATTTATCAGTGAGATTGAGCATCATCGCCTCTGTAAAAGCTCTGTATATTTCTGTGCCTATAATGTTTTTGATCTTCCTGTCTTCCTTACACTTTTGTCTTGGCTTTTAAGCTGTTATTGAATAGGTAATAATATGTTTACATGTTTCAAAAGTGAAAAATATATTTAAAATATACATTGAGAAACCTCATCTGCACCTGTGTCTTCATCCATCTAGATCACCCTTATCCTGGAAGTAAACATTTTTAGTAGTTTTTTCCTTCATCCTCCCAGTATTTTTCTTTTCTTAAGATTCTTTAATTTTTATTTTTTTAAAGATGTTATTTATTTATTTGACAGAGACAGCGAGAGAGGGAACACAGGCCGGGGGAGTGGGAGAGGGAGAAGCAGGCATTCCGCTGAGCAGGGAGCCCAATGCAGGGCTTGATCCCAGGACCCTGGGATCATGACCTGAGCCGAAGGCAGATGCTTAATGACTGAACCACCCAGTCTCCCCTAAAAAGATTTTCCTATTTATTTGAGAAAGAGAGTACGAGTGTGAGCAGGTGTGGGGGGGGCGGAAGGAGGGGGAGAGTCTCAGACAGACGCTCTTCTAGCAGCAGAGCCCACGTGGGGTTTGATCTCACACCCCTGAGATCCCAATCTGAGCTGAAACCCAGAGGCAGATGCTCAACCAACTGAGCCCCCCAGGCACCCCCTTCCAGTATTTCTTTATATAAATACAAGAAAATGTGCATTTGCTTTGTTATTCTTCCCTTTTTTACACAAAGGTAGCTTACTCTCTATACCACTGTGCATCATGGTCTATTGGTTCCAGAACGCGCGCAGACGGCCAACGGACACGCAACAATGTGCTCGACAGCACTGACCACCAAGGAGATTCAAATCAAAACCACAGCATGAGGTCACTTCACACCTGTCAGGATGGTCAGTACCCAAAAGATAAGTGACAGTAAGTGCTGGCCAGGATGTGGAGAAAGGGAGCTATTTTGCATTGTTGGTGGGAAAGCAAGCGGGTGCGACCACCATGGAAAACAGCGTGGAGGGGCCTCGAAAGTTGAAAACAGAGCTACCCTAGGACCCAGCAATTTTACCTCTGGGAATATATCCGAAGGAAATAAAAACATTAACTCGAAAAGGTATTTGCACGCCCACATTGATTGCAGCATTACTTGGAGTGGCCAAGACATGGGAACAACCCACATGTCTGTTGGTGGATGAAAGATGAAGAAACTGTGGGGCGCCTGGGTGGCTCAGTGGGTTAAAGCCTCTGCCTTCGGCTCAGATCATGATCCCAGGGTTCTGGGATCAAGCCCCACATCGGGCTCTCTGCTCAGCGGGGAGCCTGCTTCCCTTCCTCTCTCTGCCTGCCTCTCTGCCTACTTGTGATCTGTCAAATGAATAAATAAAATCTTTAAAAATATATTTAAAAAAAGATGAAGAAACTGCGGTGTGTGTGCACAGTGGAATATTATGCAGTTGCAGTGAAGGAAATCCTGCCGTTTGCAACAACGTGCACCAACCTTGAAGGCATTGTGCAAAACGAAGTGAGGCAGAGTAAGATACCGGGTGATCTCACTTGTGTGGGGAATCTAAAAACAAAAGCAAAACAGAAAGCCCTGAATTCATACACGCAGAGGACATACACGTTCATTTTCTTGTGACCGACGTGCTCTTCCTCCACCATTGGTCTTGTAGTGTCAATTTCTGGGAGCTGAGAAGTCCTTTGTGAGAAAAGCTGTTACAGTTTTCCCCAGTTTTCCATTTGTATTTTGTGTGTACATGTGTGCAAAAAAAATTATATCTAGTAAAATGTGTCGATATTTTCTATACCATCATCCCAACATGACTTATTAAACAGTTTATCTGGGCCACCTGGGTGGCTCAGATGGGTTCTGCCTTTGGCTCGGGTCATGATCTCCAGGTCTGGGGATTGAGCCGCATGGCTGGCTCCCAGCTCAGTGGGGAGTCTGCTTTTCCCTCTCCCTCTGCCTCTCGCCCTGCTCGTGCTTTCTCTCTCTCAAATGAATAAAGAGAATGTTTAAAAAAAAAAAAAGTTCGTCTGGGGCGCCTTGGTGGCTTAGTTAAGTGTCTGCCTTCTGCTCAGGTCATGATCCTGGAGTTCTGGAATCAAGCCCCATGTCTGGCTCCCTGCTCTGCAGGGAGTCTGCTTCTCCTTCTGAACTTTCCCCTCTCGTGCTCGCTCTCTCTCTCTCTCTCTCTCTGTCTCTCACTTTCTCAAATAAATAAATAAAAATAAAATCTTAGAAAAAAAAGTTCATCTGTACCCCCACTGATTCTAGATACTGCCCTTCCTCATCATAGATGGCATTCCTGTCTTTATTTCTGGGCTTTCTGTTCTCTTCCATTGGCCTGTTCGTGAGCCACTGTTAACACCGTTAAGTACTGCATTGAGTCCAGAGCCCAGCCAGAGCCCAGTTCAGGGCTCGATCTCACAACCCCTGAGATCACGATCTCAGCAGAAACCAGAAGTCAGAGTCTCAACTGACTGGGCCACCCAGGTGCCCCTAAATTAACTTTTTAAGGCTGAATGACATTCTGTGGAATATGTATGGATATTAGCACATTTTCTTTATTTATCCTTTGATGAACACTTAAATTGTTGTAATATCTTGGCTATTGTGAATATGCTCTAATGAATGCGGGAGCGCAGATCTGAGACACTGAGTTCAGTTTTCCTGAATATGTACCCCGAAGTGGGTATGAAGTTTCAGTTACACAAGATGTGTGAATTCTAGAGACCTGCTGTACAGCCTAACGCCTATAGTGAACAAGCCAGTATTGCACACTCGAAAATTTGTTGTGTGGGTCATCTGTAATAAGTGTTTTTACCACACACAGAGACACAAGGAAACTTCTGAAGGTCATGGGTGTGTCTGTTACCTTGGTTGTGCTAATGGTTTCATGGGTGTCTGCATCTGTTTAAATTCACGTTAATTATGTGGAGTTCTGTGTATGTCACTTCTATTTCAATAAAGCTACCTTGTTTGTTTTTTAAAGGCAATGGTTTTGAGGCTAGGAGAATTTTTTTCATGCTAGTAACATTCCACTGAGTCCTGTATTATTGTTTTTCTCATCAAAAATCATTGTTAAATTAAAAAAAAATTTTCAGCATTGCTTGTGATCATATGAATTTTTTTATTGAATCTAGCAAAGCAATGAATCCTCCTAAATAAATTATGTAATATTGAACCATCTTTACATTTCTGAAATAAACAGGCTATTTTCTACTGGATTTTTGTATCAGTATTCATAAGTGAAATTGGTTTTTGGTTTTAAATTTGGCTTCATTATTTCTGTAAAATCATAGATTTTGACGAAAAGGTCATACTTGGTCCATACAAAAGTTTGGAAGCTTGTCAAATTAAAAAAAAATGTTTTTTAAACAGGCTCCATGCCCAGTGTGGGGCTTGAACTCATGAGCCCGGGAGCAAGAGTTAAATGCTCTGTACATTGAGCCAGCCAGGCACCTCCTACTCTCGAATAGTTTAAGTAGAGTTGGAATGAACAGCATTTTAAAATTTTGGCAGCATTTCCTACTAAACTATATCTGGTGCTTTGTGTGTGTTTGAAGCTTTCTCCACTCTCCCTGTTTCTTCTGTGGATTTGTCTGTTTAGTCTGTATCCCCCCAAGTCAGTTTTGTAGATTGTACTTTTCTTGGATAGGTCTGTTTCATTCTGGCTATCAAATTCATCTATGTATAATTTTACAAAATGGTTCTTATATTATTAGGTTTATTTTTCCTATTTCCAGAGCTCTTTCTTCCTTGTCATTGTAAAGTTCTGCTCTCTCCCCTTTTCCCCTTTTGGTTAGATTAAGCTCATGGTTTTTCTAGTTCATTGATTTTCATTTTTTGCTGTGAACCAGCTTTTTGGTTATTCTACTTTTTAATTTTTCTGTTTAATTACTCCTTTTCTATTGATTAATTTCTCCTTTTGGCTTGGTGTATTTTAGAGATGGGGAAATGCCATATAGACATCCCAAAGTTGTAATATGCAACAGAACCTGATCCTGACTCATTTAAACAGAAGGAGAGCTTATTAAAATGATACTGGGTAGCTCATAGAAATGTTGAAAGGGCTGGAGAAGCAGCTTTGAGGTTAAACAGCCAGGAAGAAACAACCCAAACCACAACTCAGAACTGGTTTTGGTGAGAAATTGGCTGCCAGTGCTGCCGACCTGTTGACTATTATTGTCAAGGTCATTGCCATCAACACATTCAAGTAAAATGGTATGGAAAAGAAAGAGGAAAGAAAGAGAAAATTAGTAAAATGTGATAGCAAGGCAGAGCATATACATGGTTCCTGGAGTCCTTGATTCCTGTTTCCCTTTTGCTCAGGGATCTTCACCTGGTGAGGTACCCTGAATCTTTATTCCTGAGGAGTCTGCATTCTTGGTGATACACCACCAGTATATTTTGGGGGGTGGGAGCTTCGGGAACTCAGAATCCTCCAGATGCCCTTAGATGTTTCCATGCCAGTCGTCACGTTCCCAGTCTCACCTGTTTATTTCTTTATTATTTATTTATAGTTATTTCTCCACCTGCCATGGGGGCTTGAACTCATGACTCCAAGATTGAGTCACACGCTTCACCCACTGAGCCTGCCCAGCGCCACTGCCCATCCGGACTTTCCTGGAATAATTTGGCTATTAAATTAAATAATAAAAATTAAATAATAAATAAATAAATTAATTAATTAAATAATATTAAACTGAGATTTGTCTTGAGCTATGTCAGCCTGTGGGTTAAGAGATAAGAGATTCTGTTCACACCGTCCTAGAAAGGCAGGTGTTTCTGTCGTGTTTTGGGCCAAGAGTTTAGGTCTTTGAGCTCATCATCCCTTTTCCTTCGCATCTGCAGCACGTTTGGAAGCAGATGCCTCATGCTCTTTCCCGCTGTTCCATGGTATGGCGAGTGGAACTCTGTCTCCCCATCCGACCGCCAGAAAGCCCTTCTCTTCAATGAGTGGAGTTCACGGCTGGTCGCTGGTTATTTAATGAGGCGGCTAAAAAGCTGTTGTGGGGTCTCCGCAGGGATGCACAGAAGGGGCGAGAGCAGGACATGTTGACGGTGACTGAAGACTTGAAGGCATAGCTGTGGCCATCTCATGAAATGCTGGCCGCGTGGTGACCAGTCATTTGTTTTGTGGACGCAGTGACAGGAAGCTGGTTACGTAACGTGCTTTGCAGATGATCATGTGACTGTGAGTGGCCGGGGCTGGGGTTCCATCCCCCCCGACCTTGAAAGCCTGCAGAGCGCCCGCCCCGCCCCCTGCGCCTCCTCCGACCCAGGCCCCACCTGGTGGGTCTCGTCCACCGTTGCGGGGCGGAGGGAACGCCCCTTGTCCGGCCGTGGGAAGGGCGGCAGCTGGAGATGCCATCAGCTTTGTTCTGGCCGCAGCGCGGGTGACTCAGCCTGCGCTTCCTGTCGAGGGACTGTGTTTCCCTCTGTGCTTTTCTCCCGTCTGTTCTTGTGCTTTCAGGTTTTCGTTTGTCCTTTGTGTTTCTCTTTTTCTTTTTTTTTTTTTTTAAGATTTTATTTATTTATTTGACAAAGGGAGAGAGATCACAAGTAGGCAGAGAGGCAGGCAGAGAGAGAGGGGAAGCAGCTCCCCGCTGAGCAGAGAGCCCGATGCAGGGCTCCATCCCAGGACCCTGGGATCATGACCTGAGCCGAAGGCAGAGGCCTAACCCACTGAGCCACCCAGGCGCCCTCCTTTATGTTTTTCTAATTAAAGTGTCCTTCACGGACAACATTTGCACATGCTGAGATGCCACTCGAAGTCGAGGTACCATGCGTGGCCCTGCAAAGTCGCACATCTGTTTCTGCTGTGAGCAAACAGGTACTTTCTCAGCAGCTTTTAAATGCGTGCCTGGCTCCTGCTGGCTTCCGTACCTGCTGCTGTAGCTCAGGTCCCAAGATTACTCTTGTGTCTTGTTTAAGTGCAGGAACTGGCCTTAACAAGTATTCCTGTGAAATTTCACTTTTCTCTGCAATTGGTCTTCATGCTGGCCTGTGAGAATCTTTCTGGACTCTGATTTTGTCATCTAGGCCCTGGGAGAAAAGACCAGAATTCGGGGCTGAGTCCTTGTAGCTGCCACACTCAGGTTAGGGCACGCTGCGTTTGACATGACCTTGGGACATACAGCAGTCGTTCAGGTAGCTTTGTGCAGAGCTCAGCGGTGGTCTCTGGGCTGCAGAAGTCGTGGAGATGGACGAGATGATTCAAAGGAAACGCGATGAGTAAAAGGGGAAGGGCTGTAGGGTGGAACTCCGCAAGGTCCCAGCGAAGCTTGGTGACATGAGAGCTGAGCACTCGAAGGATGCCACCAGCCAGCCCCCCCACCCCTCCCTCCTCCCGAGGCCCCAGCAGACGAGGACACAAGTCACAGCGGAGACCACCAGAATGTGGCTTCCTGCTCTTTCTGCTGATGCTGATTCCCAGAAATCCTAAAGCCCTTGGGGAAGAAATGGGCAGGGAGGACAGGAGAAATGTGGTGCGGAAAGACAAGAGACAGGAGATGCCAGTGGGAAGCAAAGGAGAGGGAAGCAGTCCGCGCCACCACTGTGTCCCGGGCAGACACACAGCTGCCTGTAGATGCTCACAGTCAATAGCAAATGTGTGACTTTCTGAGAGACTTACGGAGCGAGTCGGTCACCCACTCAGTAGAACTCATGCCATCTGTACATGGAGTTCTTGTTCTTCCGTCAAGAGGGAAATCATTCCTGCTTGTCTGTTGTTTTCAGTTCATTTGTGTATTCTTGGAAAGATTTATTTATTCACTTGAGAGACAGACAGATGGTGCACACACATGCCAGTAGGGAGAGGGACAGAGAGAGAGCCCTGCGGCAGACTCCCCACTGAACGCGGAGCCCAGTGCGGGGTGCAATCCCACAACCCATGAGATCATGACTTGAGTTGAAACTAAGAGCTGGATGTTCAACTGACTGCACCACCCAGGCACTCCTTATTTACTTGTTTTTGAGTAATGTCTATACCGAAAATGGAGCCCAAACTCACAACCTGAGATCAAGGGTGGTGTCCTCTTCGGACCCAGCCAGCCAGGTGCCCCCAGTTGTCTCTGTGCTTGTAGCAGTTGCACATGCTCATTGCCTCACGTGATGACTTCATTAGGGATCCTAAATAGTGATGCTCTGTCTCTCATTTACTCTTAGAGACTTCATCAGTGGTCAGTTAATGTTACCAGTTAGTATCTTACAACCGCCCCTGTTAGGACTCATACCACAGACTGATACTGGAGGTTGTGCCCTTGTCCAGCCCCAGGGGCCCTCAGCTTCCTGCTTGTGGGGTTGCTCTTGTTGTAACAGGAGACCTTTTGGGTTGGACTGGAGAGAGCTTGAAGTGTCTGGGAATCTGCACAGCATACTCCTTACACCAGGAGCAGCGAGCGAGCTCAGCTGGGGCCCCGGCAAGTGAATCCGGGCACCTGCACTCTGAGAGGATGGGAGGGCCTGGGGCTTCCAGCACGGCCTGCACCAGGGCCTTTAACTTTTCCTGAGACAGTAGAAAGAAGACTGGAGGGCTCTGAGCACAGAAATGACATGATTCCTCATGACCTCTAACGGGATCACCAGGACAGCTGCCCCAAGAGTAGATTGTAGGGGCAAGGGCTGCAACCAGAGACTGAGTGAGAGGTGACTATGGTGACCCAGGTGATAGGGAGGGGGCAGTGCAAGGAGGTGTATGCTGAAGGTAGAGCCAGCAGGCGGTTCGGATGGAGTGATTTTCAGTGACAAGAAGAAAGCAGTCAAGAATTCCAGGGCGTTTTGGCCTCTAGCATTTGGACGGTGCAGTTGCCCTGTACTGAGACCTGGAAGCCCGTGGAAGGAACAGATTTGGGGACCCAAAGTGCCAGAAGGCTACATTATCGAGAGATGGCTTATGAAAAGCCATCTTGAAATTTTCTTGAAATTTTGCTTCTGTTTCAGACATGGGAACTTTATACTTCATTTTTTAACAATCATGGATTGGGAAAGACCCCCAACTTATGTTAGACTGGATGTGCCCAGAGACCCTGTGTAAGGTGGCCCCAAAGCTAGGGCGGCCCCACACCTGCTGGCTCAGGAGCGGGGCAGGCCTGTGTTGGGGTGGAAATAGATCAAAGTCGGTTTCCTTCCCCTGCAGAGCGCCCCCTCTGTTTACTTGCCTGTCTGAGCCCCTGAGCAGATTTGCTCGCTGTTCTCTCCCCAAGTGCCCAGAGTGAGTGACATGAAGTCGGGGTCCCTTCCCTTGCTGGTTGGGGCCCCATGCCTGACCGTGCCCTGTCTTCCTGCCAAAGGGAGCGTCTTCGGCCTGTCTCGTGGGTTACTTGTCTGACTCACTCGTGTCTGTGTGCACAGTGCTTGTTAGCAAAGCCTTTCACTGCAGACTTTCTTCTGTTCTGGGAACTCCGCTTAGTTTGCCTTCTTCACAGGTAAGAATTTTTCCTTGCTTCCCACAGAAAAAAATCCCTTGCCGTTGCTCACTGAAGGGCGGCAGCAGCGACATGCCGCCTGGGTCCCCCAACGGGCTGCTTTGTGGCCCCTCCCAGTTGTTTCGGTTCATCTCCACCAGGTCCTGTTTCACAAGAAGCGAGTCTGTTAACACTATGGCTTTCGGTGCTGGCAAGAAACCAGTGGTTTGGGGTCTTGGCCGTGAGAACCATGTAATTAGAAATTAAACTGATGTCGAAGTGGTCATTCAGCCTCACCCAAATTCTCCCCCAGAATGAGAATTCTAACATTGCCAAAATCAGAGAGCCTGCAGGGTCATCCTGTTCTGTACCGTAACTCAGAAAGGAGTAAAATGTGTTGTCAGGTTATTGCCTCCGAGACAGACGCCTGACTCAGGAAGTTTGTGTGTTTGAGTTCTTTCAGATTTGAGGGCACAGGTGACTTGCATACGGTTTAAACCAGTTGGGCACAGAAAAAGCCATCAACTTCTTCCATAATGCTGACACCAAGTTAAGTCTAAGGAGATTCCAGTAGAAAGAAAGAAAATTATAGCTCAATCCCATGTACTACAGATATGAGAAACTCATTGCAGACGTGTTATATTTAAACGTAAGAAAATGACAAAATTTCTGGAAGAGAAGGTTGTAGAATGTCAGTGTGATCTTGAGAAAAAGCTTGTGTTTATTCCACTATCCATTCAGTTAGTTCCTCTCCTAAATGTTGCCAAGCACTATTTTAGGCCTAAGATACTTCAAAAACAATATAAACTTCCAAGGCAGATGACAAACCGTGAAACATTTTTGTATCATGTGTGGCAAAGAGTTCATATCCTTTACCTCCATTAAAAACCTTTTCAATCATTAGCAAAAGATCAGCATCCCAGTAGAAAAATGGGCAAAGTATACGAAGAGCTGTTTACAGAAGGACAAACAGACAGACATGACACATAAGAAATGGCATGCAACCTCATTACCCAAATCTAAACAACCAGGTACTCGTTTGCTTTGGTCTGTGCGACTGCCACCACCTTAAAAGAGGTTGCTGAGAAAGCTGGCAGAAAGAAGGAACATATTTCTGAGTACATGTTTGCGCATGAAGCTCATTGAAAAGAATGAAAAGAACCCAAAATAGAAACGGAAGACCCAGCCAAGTCCTGGAAAGACCCTAGGTCACTTGTACCTCTGCTCACCCCATTTAGAGGGCACCGTTTTGACAAAATAGGAAAGTGATTTCTCAAAGATTCCAGTGAAAAATCCTTAACTGGGTCCATTCCGGACCCTCGGAAGTCACAAGTGCAGCAGGACGGTGATGGGAAGAGGTGGCTCTAAGGCGAGCGGAGATGGGGAGGCTGAGGCGGGGGCAGTGCCACGATGACGCTGAGGCAGAAGCGAGTCTGGACCTGTCCCCAGCAGTTCTCACAGACTGCATTTCTGAACCCTGACTTGCACCTGTGTTCCTGGTGGGAAGGAAGGGCGTTTGGGTCAGCGGCGAGGAGGCCAAGGGGCTTTGCCTTAACTGTGAACAGTAAAGGGTTCCTCCTCGCACTGGATGGACATGTCTTGAGCCAAGCAAGTGATGAGACCGACCTGGAACCGAGGACGCTCTTTCCCTCTCCAGGGCAGGTCTACGGGCTGGCCCTTGGGGTCTTCGCTCCCCCCCGGGCCGGCGGCGGCTTGGCCAAACACGGGCGCCCTGCGGTCCCCGGGGCGGGGCGGCTGCTGCTGGTTGGCGGTGAGTGCTGGCCGGAGGCGGCAGGCCGTGGGGGCCGCTTGCTCTGCTCAGAAAACAGTTCCTTCTTGTCAGAAGAGCTGTTGCTGACAGCTGGGTGCTGCCACCATCCAAGCGGGACACTTTGGGGATGGCTCCCTCCTTCTCCTGCTCCCTTTCCTCGCTTTCCTTCCCTTCCACCTGCCTACAGCCCAGGCTCACACGAGACGCGCGCGTGTCCTGCAGGACGTCTCTGGTTTCTGGGAATTCATGCATGGCCCTGTCTGCCATGTGCTTGCGAAGCCTTTCTGGCTACCAGGGTTAGGAAAATGTCTGCCTCTGTGTTTTCAATACCGTTCTCATTTCCTCTTTATTTTTTTATTTGTTTTTAAAAAGATTTTATTTGTCAGAAAGAGAGAGAGACCAAGATGGCGGAGAAGTAGCAGCTGAGACTACTTCGGGTAGCGGGAGATCAGCTAGATAGCTTATCTAAAGATCGCAAACACCTACAAATCCAACGGGAGATCGAAGAGAAGAAGAACAGCAATTCTAGAAACAGAAAATCGACCCCTTTCTGAAAGGTAGGACTGGCGGAGAAGTGAATCCAAAGCGACGGGAAGATAGACCGCGGGGGGGAGGGGCCGGCTCCCGGCAAGCGGCGGAGCAACGGAGCACAAAATCGGGACTTTTAAAAGTCTGTTCTGCTGAGGGACATCGCTCCAGAGGCTTAACCGGGGTGAAGCCCACGCGGGGTCAGCGTGGCCTCAGGTCCTGCAGGGTCACAGAAGGATCGGGGTGTCTGAGTGTCGCAGAGCTTGCAGGTATTAGAACGGGGAAGCCGGCTACAGAGACGGAGCCGAGGAGTGAGCTCTAAGCTCGGGTTTACCTTGAACCGGTCTCAGGCTCGGTCAGCTCGGAGCGGCCGGAGGCCAGGGTGACGGGAGTAATTGGGCGCTGTTCTCTGAGGGCGCACTGAGGAGTGGGGCCCCGGACTCTCGGCTCCTCCGGGCCGGAGACTGGGCGCCGCCATCTTCATTCCCGTCCTCCGGACTCTACGGAAAGCGCTCAGGGAACAAAAGCTCCCGAAAGCGAACCCGAGCGGATTACTCGGCCCGGCCCCTGGTAAGGGGGGTGCAACTCCGCCTGCGGCAAAGACACTTGAGAATCACTACAACAGGCCCCTCCCCCAGAAGATCAACAAGAAACCCAGCCAGGACCAAGATCACCTACCAAGGAGTGCAGGTTCAATACCAAGGAGAGCAGCGGAATTCCAGAGGAGGAGAAAGCAAAGCACGGAACTCATGGCTTTCTCCCCATGATTCTATAGCCTTGCAGTTAATTTAATTTTTTTTTCTTTTTCAATTTTTTTTCTCTTCTTCTGCTAAATTTTTTTAACTTTTACCCTTTTCTTTTTTAACGTTTTTTAACTAGTTTATCTAATATATATATTTTTTTTCCTTTTTTATTTTTTTCATTATTGGTTTTCTTTTTTTCTTTTTTCTTTGTTTTTTTTTTCTTTCTGAACCTCTTTATATCCCCTTTCCTCCCCCTCACGATTTGGGATCTCTTCTGATTTGGCTAAAGCATATTTTCCTGGGGTTGTTGCCACCCTTTTAGTATTTTACTTGTTCCTTCATATACTCTTATCTGGACAAAATGACAAGGCGGAAAAATTCACCACAAAAAAAAAAGAACAAGAGGCAGTACCAAAGGCTAGGGACCTAATCAATACAGACATTGGTAATATGTCAGATCTCGAGTTCAGAATGACGATTCTCAAGGTTCTAGCTGGGCTCGAAAAAGGCATGGAAGATATTAGAGAAACCCTCTCGGGAGATATAAAAGCCCTTTCTGGAGAAATAAAAGAACTAAAATCTAATCAAGTTGAAATCAAAAAAGCTACTAATGAGGTGCAATCAAAAATGGAGGCTCTCACAGCTAGGATAAATGAGGCAGAAGAAAGAATTAGCGATATAGACCAAATGACAGAGAATAAAGAAGCTGAGCAAAAGAGGGACAAACAGCTACTGGACCACGAGGGCAGAATTCGAGAGATAAGTGACACCATAAGACGAAACAACATTAGAATCATTGGGATTCCAGAAGAAGAAGAAAGAGAGAGGGGAGCAGAAGGTATATTGGAGAGAATTATTGGAGAGAATTTCCCCAATATGGCAAAGGGAACAAGCATCAAAATCCAGGAGGTTCAGAGAACCCCCCTCAAAATCAATAAGAATAGGTCCACACCCCGTCACCTAATAGTAAAATTTACAAGTCTTAGTGACAAAGAGAAAATCCTGAAAGCAGCCCGGGAGAAGAAGTCTGTAACATACAATGGTAAAAATATTAGATTGGCAGCAGACTTATCCACAGAGACCTGGCAGGCCAGAAAGAGCTGGGATGATATATTCAGAGCACTAAACGAGAAAAATATGCAGCCAAGAATACTATATCCAGCTAGGCTATCATTGAAAATAGAAGGAGAGATTAAAAGCTTCCAGGACAAACAAAAACTGAAAGAATTTGCAAACACCAAACCAGCTCTATAGGAAATATTGAAAGGGGTCCTCTAAGCAAAGAGAGAGCCTAAAAGTAGTAGATCAGAAAGGAACAGAAACAATATACAATAACAGTCACCTTACAGGCAATACAATGACACTAAATGCATATCTCTCAATAGTTACCCTGAATGTTAATGGGCTAAATGCCCCAATCAAAAGACACAGGGTATAAGAATGGATTAAAAAAAACAAAACCCATCTATGTGTTGCCTACAAGAAACTCATTTTAAACCCGAAGACACCTTCAGATTTAAAGTGAGGGGGTGGAAAAGAATTTAGCATGCTAATGGACATCAGAAGAAAGCAGGAGTGGCAATCCTTATATCAGATCAATTAGATTTTAAGCCAAAGACTATAATAAGAGATGAGGAAGGACACTATATCATACTCAAAGGATCTGTCCAACAAGAAGATCTAACAATTGTAAATATTTATGCCCCTAATGTGGGAGCAGCCAACCATATAAACCAATTAATAACAAAATCAAAGAAACACATCAACAATAATACAATAATAGTAGGGGACTTTAACACTCCCCTCACTGAAATGGACAGATCATCCAAGCAAAAGATCAACAAGGAAATAAAGGCCTTAAATGACACACTGGACCACATGGACATCACAGATATATTCAGAACATTTCATCCCAAAGCAACAGAATACACAAATTTCTCTAGTGCACATGGAACATTCTCCAGAATAGATCACATCCTCGGTCCCAAATCAGGTCTCAACCGGTATCAAAAGATTGGGATCATTCCCTGCATATTTTCAGACCACAATGCTCTGAAGCTAGAACTCAATCACAAGAGGAAATTTGGAAAGAACCCCAATACATGGAGACTAAACAGCATCCTTCTAAAGAATGAATGGGTCAACCAGGAAATTAAAGAAGAATTGAAAAAATTCATGGAAACAAATGATAATGAAAATACAACGGTTCGAAATCTGTGGGACACAAGAAAGGCAGTCCTAAGAGGAAAATATATAGCGGCACAAGCCTTTCTCAAGAAACAAGAAAGGTCTCAGGTACACAACCTAACCCTACACCTAAAGGAGCTGGAGAAAGAACAAGAAAGAAACCCTAAACCCAGCAGGAGAAGAGAAATCATAAAGATCAGAGCAGAAATCAATGAAATAGAAACCAAAAAAACAATAGAACAAATCAACGAAACTAGGAGCTGGTTCTTTGAAAGAATTAATAAGATTGATAAACCCCTGGCCAGACTTATCAAAAAGAAAAGAGAAAGGATCCAAATACATAAAATCATGAATGAAAGAGGAGAGATCACAACCAACACCAAAGAAATACAGACAATCATAAGAACATATTATGAGCAACTCTATGCCAACAAATTTGACAATCTGGAAGAAATGGATGCATTCCTAAAGACATATAAACTACCACAACTGAACCAGGAAGAAATAGAAAGCCTGAACAGACCCATAACCAGTAAGGAGATTGAAACAGTCATCAAAAATCTCCAAACAAACAAAAGCCCAGGGCCAGACGGCTTCCCGGGGGAATTCTACCAAACATTTAAGGAAGAACTAATTCCTATTCTCCTGAAACTGTTCCAAAAAATAGAAATGGAAGGAAAACTTCCAAACTCATTTTATGAGGCCAGCATCACCTTGATCCCAAAACCAGACAAGGATCCCATCAAAAAAAGAGAACTACAGACCAATATCCTTGATGAACACAGATGCAAAAATTCTCACCAAAATACTAGCCAATAGGATTCAACAGTACATTAAAAGGATTATTCACCACGACCAAGTGGGATTTATTCCAGGGCTGCAAGGTTGGTTCAACATCCGCAAATCAATCAATGTGATACAACACATTAATAAAAGAAAGAACAAGAACCATATGATACTCTCCATAGATGCTAAAAAAGCATTTGACAAAGTACAGCATCCCTTCCTGATCAAAACTCTTCAACGTGTAGGGATAGAGGGCACATACCTCAATATTATCAAAGCCATCTATGAAAAACCCACCGCAAATATCATTCTCAATGGAGAAAAACTGAAAGCATTTCCGCTAAGGTCAGGAACACGGCAGGGATGTCCGTTATCACCACTGCTATTCAACATAGTACTAGAAGTCCTAGCCTCAGCAATCAGACAACAAAAAGAAATTAAAGGCATCCAAATTGGCAAAGAAGTCAAACTATCACTCTTCGCAGATGATATGATACTATATGTGGAAAACCCAAAAGACTCCACTCCAAAACTGCTAGAACTTGTGCAGGAATTCAGTAAAGTGTCAGGATATAAAATCAATGCACAGAAATCAGTTGCATTTCTCTACACCAACAACAAGACAGAAGAAAGAGAAATTAAGGAGTCAATCCCATTTACAATTGCACCCAAAACTATAAGATACCTAGGAATAAACCTAACCAAAGAGACTAAGAATCTATACACAGAAAACTATAAAGTACTCATGAAAGAAATTGAGGAAGACACAAAGAAATGGAAAAATGTTCCATGCTCCTGGATTGGAAGAATAAATATTGTGAAAATGTCTATGCTACCTAAAGCAATCTACACATTTAATACAATTCCTATCAAAGTACCATCCATTTTTTTCAAAGAAATGGAACAAATAATCCTAAAATTTATATGGAACCAGAAAAGACCACGAATAGCCAACGGAATATTGAAAAAGAAAGCCAAAGTCGGTGGCATCACAATTCCAGACTTCAAGCTCTACTACAAAGCTGTCATCATCAAGACAGCATGGTACTGGCACAAAAACAGACACATAGATCAATGGAACAGAATAGAGAACCCAGAAATAGACCCTCAACTCTATGGTCAACTAATCTTCGACAAAGCAGGAAGGAATGTCCAATGGAAAAAAGACAGCCTCTTCAATAAATGGTGTTGGGAAAATTGGACAGCCACATGCAGAAAAATGAAATTGGATCATTTCCTTACACCACACATGAAAATAGACTCAAAATGGATGAAGGACTTCAATGTGAGAAAGGAATCCATCAAAATCCTTGAGGAGAACACAGGCAGCAACCTCTTCGACCTCAGCCGCAGCAACATCTTCCTAGGAACATCGCCAAAGGCAAGGGAAGCAAGGGCAAAAATGAACTATTGGGATTTTATCAAGATCAAAAGCTTTTGCACAGCAAAGGAAACAGTTAACAAAACCAAAAGACAACTGACAGAATGGGAGAAGATATTTGCAAACGACATATCAGATAAAGGGCTAGTGTCCAAAATCTATAAAGAACTTAGCAAACTCAACACCCAAAGAACAAATAATCCAATCAAGAAATGGGCAGAGGACATGAACAGACATTTCCGCAAAGAAGACATCCAGATGGCCAACAGACACATGAAAAAATGCTCCTCATCACTCGGCATCAGGGAAATACAAATCAAAACCACAATGAGATACCACCTCACACCAGTCAGAATGGCTAAAATTAACAAGTCAGGAAATGACAGATGCTGGCGAGGATGTGGAGAAAGGGGAACCCTCCTACACTGTTGGTGGGAATGCAAGGTGGTGCAACCACTCTGGAAAACAGCATGGAGGTTCCTCAAAATGTTGAAAATAGAGCTACCCTATGACCCAGCAATTGCACTGCTGGGTATTTACCCTAAAGATACAAACGTAGTGATCCGAAGGGGCACGTGCACCCGAATGTTTATAGCAGCAATGTCTACAATAGCCAAACTATGGAAAGAACCTAGATGTCCATCAACAGACGAATGGATAAAGAAGATGTGGTATATATACACAATGGAATACTATGTAGCCATCAAAAGAAATGAAATCTTGCCATTTGCGATGATGTGGATGAAACTAGAGGGTAACATGCTTAGCGAAATAAGTCAATCGGAGAAAGACAACCATTATATGATCTCCCTGATATGAGGGAGAGGAGATGCAACATGGGGGTTAAGGGGGTAGGAGAAGAGTAAATGAAGCAAGATGGGATTGGGAGGGAGATAAACCATAAGTGACTCTTAATCTCACAAAACAAACTGAGGGTTGCTGGGGGGAGGGGGGTTGGGGGCGTGGGGTTATTATGGACATTGGGGAGGGTATGTGCTATGGTGAGTGCTGTGAAGTGTGTAAACCTGGCGATTCACAGACCTGTACCCCTGGGGGAAAAAAAATATATGTTTATAAAAAATAAAATTTAAAAAAACCCCAGAAAATATAAACAAAAGAAAGCATAATCATAAAAAGATTTTTCTTTTAAAAGTGATCAATATTTATCAAATCATGATATTTACTTATCAAATAGTTGTGATATATTGAGAGGATGAAGAGGAAAAAGAGAAGGGGAAAATGCAAAAAAAATTGGTTTAAGGGAGTTAAAATTCTCATCTACTGTAAGATAAACTAAAAACATATGTCTAAAACTGAAAACTTCAGTATATGCAGAAATATGGAGAAAATGGAGATATGGAGAAATATGAGCATATGGAGAAATATGGAGAAAAACTGCTAAAAAATTAATAGCTAACTTTATGATAAGGCTTGGCTCTAAGGCGCAGGGGGGAGTTGATTTTTAGAAGCCTGCTGAATTTGGTTTAGCCTTGTAGTGGTAGTAATATGTGAATTTTGTGAAGTATATATGTATATTGATTAAAATAATCATTAAAAATTGTCCCCAGAACATTGGGTAGGGTATGTGCTATGGTGAGTGCTGTGAAGTTTGTAAACGTGGAGATTCACAGACCTGTACCCCTGGGGGGAAAAATATATATATATATATGTTTATAAAAAATAAAATTATAAAAAAAAAAAGAACGCTTTTAGATAATTGGATTTTCCCTTTTGATTTGACACCAGAACTCAGCAAGTGATAGTGTCTTAAAGCTCAGTTTCTTCAACGTTGGTGCATTCTAAAACAATATTGGTGACTTTTTGCATCCCATCACTTTAAAATCCAAGGGTCTATCTCCTACTTGAATCCACGCATTGGTCCTTTGGAAAGTATTGGTTCACTGAGTTATGCAGATCTTCCAAATGTTCCAAATATTTCATGATACAGTATCAAACACTCACTTTTATCAATATCACCACGGACTTCATCCTAAAATTGTTTAAGTATTGGTATACTGTCAAGTTTTCTAAAATTTTCATTTTTGCTCTAAAGCTGGAATTTTATTATTGGCAATAAATACTTTGAGTTGTTAAAAAAAAAAAAATTGTCCCCAGATAGCCAATGGAGGAATCCCTCACCATAGCCTAAATCAAATACTTTATCCCAGCAAAGATGCTGGCATACTTCTCCTGCTGAAACTTGATCCCCATAACTTCTCCACCCCACAGATCATTTTTTACTTTTATCTATGCTTATCCATTTTCCTCGTGTTTTTGTTCACACAATTGGACAGTATGTAAATTGCCATGTAGGAGCATTGTAGAGTCAATCTTTTTCTATGTAAAGAGTAACTAAGATTTGACTGTGAATCTGACTGTGAACTAACATTTGACTGTGAATTTTCAATATATATTACTTCACCTAAAAAAAAAAAAAAGAAAAAAGAAAGAGAGAGAGAAGCAGGCTCCCTGCCACATAGGGAGCCTGATGCGGGGCTCAATCCCAGGACCCCGGGATCATGACCTGAGCCTAAGGCAGCTGCTTCACTGACGGAGCCACCCAGGTGCCCCTCGAATTTCCATTTAAAATCTGAGTCTTCAGTCTGGGCAGAACGGACTTTGACACGATGTGCAGTGAAACAGAGACGCAGCAGTTTATGCAGCAGGGCTCACTGAGCTCCCTCTAGGTGCACACACTGCTGGGGCATTTTAAAAAGATAATTCTGAGGACGCCAGGGTGGCTCAGTTGGTTGGACGACTGCCTTCAGCTCAGGTCATGATCCTGGAGTCCCGGGATCGAGTCCCACATCAGGCTCCCAGCTCCATGGGGAGTCTGCTTCTCCCTCTGACCTCCTCTCTCTCTCTCTCTCTCAAATAAATAAATAAAGTCTTTAAAAAAGATTATTTTCAGCATTAAACCTCAGATACCTTACATCTAATAACCCAAGAGACCCGGTTTTCCAAATTCCTGTATTTGAGGAAAACAAGAAAATCTCTTGGTAGACTGAGCTCATTTTTATAAAATGGCCCTGGACTTTCTCCTCTCCTAGACTCTGTAAGCCAAATGCACACTCTCCCACAACCCCCATGCCAGTTCTCCTCCCTGCTCTCGTCTTCGGGGAGCACTTCACACCATCCTCATGCAGGCCAGTCTGCTCGGTGAGCACTCGCCTCCCTTCTTCCTGACTCACTCTCGAGTTGTCCTAAGCTCTTTGACCTCATGCTGCAGTCGTGGAAAGCAGCTTCCGGTCTCAGTGGAGCACACTGTTGAGACCCGGGCTCCTGAGGTAGGTGGTCGGGGTTCAAAGACCACTTCTGCCACGTGTTAGCTCGTGCACCTCAGCTTCCCCATATGTATGACGAATGTGTACCTCACAGCATCCAAGCAAAGGTTGAATGATTTAATGCAGTCCATCCAAAGCACTGAGTATGGTTCCTGGGACATCTGTGTGAACTATTACTGCTGTATATTGGGCGAAATCTGTCTGACTTAAGGTCTTCATCTTGCTCTGGTACTGATGTCATCTCATCTTTAGTGGGCTCCTTTGGAGACAGTCCCAGGAGCCCTCGTAGCTGTGCACTCACCATGAGCAGTGGGAAATGTCCCTAGAGGACACACAGCCATGGACGTGAAAGTCCTGTTTTATCATTTTTTAAATTGTAGTAAAATATACACAATGTGATGTTGGTTATTTTAATCATTTGTAAGTATAAAGGTCAGTGGCATTAAAGAAATTAATGGGGCGCCTGGGTGGCTCAGTCAGTTAAGCGTGGGATCCCTGATTTCTGCTTAAGTCGTGATCTCCCAGTTGAGAGATCGAGCCCCGAGTCAGGCTCCACGCTCACCAGGGAGTCTGCTTGCAGATTGTCTCTCTCCTTCTCCCCCTGCCCCTCCCCCTGCTCTTGTGTTTGCTCTCTCTTTGTCTAAAATAAGTATATAATTCTTAAAAAATACATAAATACATTCACAATGTTGTGTAACCATCACCAATATCTGTACCCAGCACTTCGGGATCAGGAGGATTTTTAAAAGTTTATTCTCCTCCGTTCATGCCTTAAAAGATTTCCCCACCAGCCAGTTCAGTTGTCAAGTTGTCACTTCAAATGTTCCTTTAGACTTGATCGCCTCCTTTGTATTTTGGTTCTACATCAGCCTCTTAATCTATCACAGAAACTAATGACTAATTTCAAATAGCTGTTTGTTCCGGAGTTGGTTTGGGCCCATTGTTCCCACCCATCATTCTGCATCCTGAGCCTGATACCTAATGGACTGGTGACCTTCCCAGGTTCACACACCTGCAAAGTTGATTAGCTGGTCTTAATGACCGCTGAGAATCTGCCATGTAAAAATTAATGAGAAACTAGGCAGGACACTCAGTGGCGCTCAGACTGACAATGCATGAGGAAGGTCAAGTCCATGTCATGTAGTGTGGCACACTTATCTCTGCTGAACATTCCTCCTCGGGATTCCTCCTTCCAAGGCCCACCACACTGCAGAGATACGGGACTTTTCTGCGTCTGTTGACAGCCATGGAAGCTGATCCTGTGGGTCAGGCCATCTCCAGGACAATCACAGGAAGTTATTCCATGCCTGGGACAAGTCCTAGCTCTATCTGGCAGCGAACAGAAGGTTACAGGCCATCAGGCTGAAGGGTCACCAGTAATCCCAGGGTGGTGGCACTGAGCCAGGACAAAGAGGAGCAGTATAATGTGCTCCTGGAAATTCCCAACCTGCTGCCCTTGGGGCCCGTGGCTTTTGCAGTCCCCCTTGGCAAGGAAGTAGAAGGCGGAGAGAAAGTAGAACATTATCCAGAATTCTGTTTCTTTGATGATTTTCACCTTTTGCAACCCATAAACACACCCCAAACTTCCTGAGCATTTTCATGGCAAAACCACTGGGAAGAGAATGGGAGCTCCAAGTCATTACCAAATGCTCCCCTTCATCTCGTGTTCTGGGACCACGTCCAAGATTCCTGGGGACCTTAGAAATGGCAAGCAGTGACCGAGTTGTTAGGTTTTCTAAACACTAACTAGCACTGGCTAAGTGTACTTCAATAGCAGCACGCCAACAAGAAAAACCCGATAGGGGAAACCTGCTTGTAGAGGAACAGTGATGAGGAAGGTTGTAAGAGGAAATGAAAAGTCAGTAAATCGGGCAAGGCCAAGTCTTATTTCTCTTTTCCTTTCTTCCTCTGTGTCTCCTGGACTCTGGAGAAGAATGTATGTAAAGGGCCAGAAATAGTCCACTTTGGGAGACCGATCAGGGGAAATGGTTCTGAGAGTTCTGTGGGCTAACACAATCTTTGCTGAAAGGGCTCTAATGAGTGACTGTGAGGGTAACACTCTGTCACTGCTTCCCCCCACACGCTTCCCAGTAAATGCAGGAATGGCAGGAGCAACCAGCTGGAAAACCTGCCTGCTGACGTTTCCAGACACCTTGCTGGGTCACCAACCAACCCCCACTGTTTTCTTTCTCCTTTAATTTCAATTGAATTTTAAAGAAGATTTTATTTATTTATTTATTTATTTGACACACACACACACACACACACACACACAGAACACACACACACACACAGATGGAGAAGCACTGAGCAGGGAGCCTGACATGGGACTCTATCTCAGAACTCTAAACCAAAGGCTGATGCCCAACCACTTGGGCCACTGAGGCGCCCCTAATTTCAACTAATTTGTATTCAACTTCTTAAGTTTAAGAATGTTCTTGAACATTGAAAGGGGAGCTGTGAAACTTGGATTAGTGAACAAGACCCTTCATGTCTCTGAGGACCAGCTTCCTTTTCTGGAAGATCAGCCCGTGTAGGCTGTCCTCTGTCCGCGCGGCACCTTCTGTTGCAGCACTTGGCCCACAAGGGCTCGGTGGGCATCACAGGGACCCGCTCTTCACGGGGTCCAGCCAGTGAACGTCCTTTCACTGGAGCGTCGAGTCAGTCTGCCTTTAATGCGCCTGTCTGTGCACTTGGGCTGAAATCAAGCATCTTGTTGGTGCCTTCTGTTTGCCCCGCCCTTGGAGATTTCCTTTGCTGTGCCTTCCTGGTTTCTTCCAGATCGAGGCTCTGTCTGTAACTTGTTTAACTAGATCCCCAAGTGGCCGGCGGCCTTCTCTAATTCCCTTAGTGTCACTTTCTTGCACGAGCAGCCAGTGACATGGGCCCATCACGTGTCGCACACGCACTCATGTTGGCACGCGGAGCTTCATGTGAGCACCGCGGCTGTTCAGCACGACAGCCCTTCCCAGCACACGTGGCGGCTGTGGCTTGTGCCAAGACCGTGAAAGCCGCTGGAGACACTTTGGGGCCCGGCAGGTGATGTTCTTGCCATCCCCGGGCACACGGGCAGGATCGGAACAGGCCTGAGCCGGGAAAGAAGAGCAGGCTGTGAGCCGCGTTTCCCGGCCGAGCGGAGGCGTCCCCTGTGGCCGCGGTGATCGGGACAGCAGCAGCGGAAGGGCTCAGAGCCGTGGGAATCGGAGCCGTCGACTGGCTACTCTTGGCCAGGAGAGAGCGAGCCCAGAGGCCCACACGGGCCCTCTAACGGGTTAAGTCCGAAACTGCCGAGGCTGAAAGGACAGCCGAAGGGTCACAGCCTGAGCGCCCGCTGCAGCTGCACGTGGGCCCTGCTCCTTCGGCCGAGTGGGAGCGCCTGGCTCTGAGGTAGCTTGCGGACCCGTCCTGTGCAGAGGAAATGATTTCACAGCTTTGGGATTTCACTGCTGCAGGGGGGGCAGGGGGCCAACTCCACTGGAATGAAGGGACAGTAATCACTCTGGCCAGAGAAGCAGTTTAACCCCGAGGTGTCTCTTTAGAACCTCAGAGACTTTCAGGATGTTTCTCCGTTCATTTCAGTGTCTCTCAACAATGGACACAATTCAGACAGGCCTCTTTAGTTTTACTGGAGTGAATTCTGGAGCCCAAACTTGCTCGAACCCAACCAGGTACATGTCACTGTGCAAGTGCAATTGAGTGCACAAATTCACTTTTGTGAATCATCATCAAATACATAGTAGTCGACGGGTATGAAAGTCCAAGAGGCCACTAAAGGAGAGTGTTGTGTAGCTCCATAAGGGAAGGCAGTCCAGAAGGGACGGTGGAGAGGGGTGTGGGAGAGAGAGTGAGAGTGAGAGAGAGAAGGACAGAGCGGGTGCATGCACATTTCTGATGAGAAAAGGTCCGTGCATTTCATCATGTCTCTAAGGAGCTCATAAGCCATAAAACGTGAGGAATTCTCTGCTGAAATGGTCACCTTGAGACTGTGGTTCGGAGACAGATGGATTCTGCTTGTCTTCACAGGGCTCTGAACTATAAGCAGATCGTTTGGAGAAGTTTCATGAAGCTGCCTTGCATTTCTGTCAGGCCTGAGGTTCCAGATCAAACGCTGCTGTCCAGAATGCCCTTAGCCTTCAGGGGAGGTTTTGTGTGTACTGTGTCTCTTGACTTCCTCCTTTCTTCTCGACTCTGGCCGCTTACTTCTAGAAAGGGGGGCTGCTGACTTCGGCTCCCTGGAGGGGAGGCCCAGGAAAGGGCATTGTCAGCAGCTGCCCGGGTGTTTCTGTTCGTTTTTCTCCCTGCTCTGTGTTTCACATTCACTGGTCACTCAGGAGACTCCGTTTCTCACCTCCACAGAAGTTCCATTTGCTTCTTGTCGATTTCTCCTCTCATGATCTACATGTTTTCCTTTAAACCTCAGACATTATAACTTCTAAATTTTTGTCTGCTTATTCTGTCATCTCTGTGATTTTTGGGTCTCTGTGCATTAACTGATCTTTTTCCTGATGACGAGCCCCATTTTCCTAGCTCCTTCCATATTTTAGTAGTTTGGGGACGATTATTTACACTGTAAATGTTATAGTGTAGACTATCTGGATTTTGTTGTCTTCCTTTACAAAGTGTTGAACTTCGTTTGGCAGGCGGTTCAGTAACTGGAAAATCGGCTTGATCGGTCCCAGGCTGCTGCTGCTTCTTTGTTTTGTTTTTTTAAGATTGAATGATTGATTGATTGATTGATGAGAGCATGGGAAGGACAGAGGGAGAAGCAGGCTCCCTGCTGAGGGCAGAGCCCAACACGGGGCTCAATCCCAGGACCCTGGGATCATGACCTGAGCTGGAAGCAGCAGCTGAACCGACTGAGCCCCAGCCCCGCCCCCTCCCAGACTTACACTCCAGGGCCAGTTTGGCCTTTTCCTAACTCTAAGCTGTGTCCTTTCTAGAGTTTTTACCGAATGTCTCTGGCTCTTCCTCTGCAGCTGATCAGAGCTCCCGACGCATTCCAGCGTTGTGCACGCCCTGTGGGTGGGTGGTTCAGTCTGTGTCTCTGGTAGCTGTCACCGGATTCCGCTCACGAAGCTGACCCCACACGTGCTTGCTAGGTTCCGCCGAGTTACAGGGAAGTCCTGTGAGGATCTCTGCAACCCCTTCCTTACCCGGCTCCCTCCTCTCTGCTTCCCCCCCACACAAACTTCCGTCGCCTCAACCATCCAGGGTTGTGATCTCTGTCTTCTCAGCTCTGCAAGGCAGCTACACCCTGCGTGGGACCCCCTGCCTGCAGTGTAGGCTAGAAATGCACCCACAGGCTGTGAAAGCCAGGGCGCTCCTTGGGCTGACCTCTTTTGTTTCTCTTCTCAACCAGGTCGCGGTCCTGCACTGACTATCATCCAGTGTCTAAAAGCAGTTGGTGCATATACTTGGTCTAGTTTTCTAGTTGGTTTTGTGGTTAGGAGATAGATAAGTACAGTGCCAGGGACACCAACGGTTTCAGACGCTAGAAGTCTGATGGGGCACCTGGGTGGCTCAGTTGTTAAGCCTCTGCCTTCGGCTCAAATCATGATCCTAGGGTCCTGGGATCGAGCCCCTCGTCGGGTTCCCTGCTCGGCGGGGAGCCTGCTTCTCCCTCTCCCACTCCGCCTGCTTGTGTTCCCTCTCTCGCTGTGTCTCTCTCTGTCAAATAAATAAAATCTTAGAAAAAAAAAGAAGCTAGAAGTCTGAGGCCCAGCTGTCAGCAGGGTTGATTCATTCTGAGAGCTGAGATGGATCTCTCCCAGGCCTCTGTCCTTGCCTTGTCAATAGCCATCTCCTCCTTCTGCGTCTTCATGACACATTCCTTCGTGCATGCGTCCATATGAACCAGGGGCGGGGCGACACAGTTCAACCTGTCACAGTGAAGTTCAGACTCAAGTCTCACTTGTATGTTGGTACAGACCAGGAGGTGTTTGTAAATTATGAAGGCAGCAAGTTAGGTTGGTTTAAGAGGAGAACAACACACAGCTTTTACTCTTAGAAGGATGACATTCAGTTATTCTTCTACTGTTTCCATAAAAATGCAGAGACCTGTGATCTAGACATGCCTTCCTGGAGGAGCTCAGTGGTAGCACAAACACTTTTCCACAAGGTTACAGGATGTTGCAGGTTTCTGTTGTTAGAGATGATACTGGTGGGGAGGTAATGAGTCAGCTTGGTGGCTGTGGCAGGAAAGGCTGATGGGAAACAGATCTCGGATTATGAGAGCTGGACGAGCCCTCACAACCCATTAGTGCATGGCGGGGTTTATGGGTTCCAGAAGGAGAGAAGCAGTTTCCCCAGGGCAAGCAGTGCCTTGTGCCCTGGTGAAAACCAGGCCCATCCTCATTTTATAAGTTTCTTTCTTTCTTTTTTTTTTTTATAAGTTACTTTCAGATTGAGAATGTTTCGCTGTCCGTTTCTCATTGCTTCCCCGTGGTGACAGCAGATGGGAGGCAGGCCAGGGCACAGCATTTCCACTGGCAGATGCTGAGCTTCCCAGCAGTGGAGCTAACTGTTCAAGGTCACCCAGAAAGTCAGAAGTAGAATCAGAATTCAAATGCAGGTCCTGACTTTTACTCCAGCCCCTCCCCATTTTTGCAGTCCGTTTCTCTGAGTCAGAATTTCGGCTGATTGTTTGCGTCGTGGTTTTGCTTTCTAGATCCTCTCGGTGCAGGACACGCTCATCTTCACGGTCTACCCTGAACTGTTGACTTCCCCCCTTTCCATCTTGGCTTCCCGAGCCACTCGTGACCTGCCCAGCAGAGGAGGTCCGAGGAGAGAGAAGGTGGAGACCCGTGCAGCCACGGAACCCGGCCATCCCGCACTTTCACACGTCAGCAGCTCCCAAGTGAGAAGAGACAGCAGCCCTCGGGCCTCTCATCCTCTGTGGGTCTAGAACTTCTCTGACAAACCTTCCCTTTGTGCACAGGGCCTGGCATGTGGTAGGCACTTAGTAACTGTTTATCCAATGGATCTGTGAACATGACCTCCAGAAGAATTGTTTTCAAATCCTTTTTATCGGGCGCCTGGGGGACTAAGTTGGTTAGGTGTTAAGCATCTGCCTTTAGCTTGGGTCATGGTACCAGGGTTCTGGGATGGAGCCCTGCATCAGGCTCCCTGCTCAGAGGGGAGCCCGCTTCTCTCTCTCCTCTGCCCCTCTCCCCTCTCATGCTTGCTTGCTATCTCTCAAATAAATAAAATCTTTATTTTTAAAAAACATTTCATTTATTTGTCAGAGAGAGGGAACACAAGCAGGGGGAATGGGAGAGAGAGAAGCAGACTCCCCACTGAACAGGGAGCCTGATGCGGGACTCGATCCCAGGACCCTAGGATCATAACCTGAGCCGAAGGCAGATGCTCAACCACCTGAGCCACCCAGCCGTCCCTAAATAAAATCTTTAAAAAAAAATTAAGTTTGGGGGCACCTGCGTAGCTAGGATGGTTAAGTGTCTACCTTCAGCTCAGGTTATCATCTCCAGGTCCTGGGATCAAGTCCTGCATCAGGCTCCCTGCTCAGCAGGGAGTCTGCTTCTCCCTCTGCCTCTGTCTCTCCCCCCAGCTCCTGCGTTCTTTCTCTCTCTCTCTGTCTGAAATGAATAAATAAAATCTTTAAAAATAAATAAAGTTTTGATCTCATAAACAGCATTCCTCCCATCCTTTTATTTTTCTCATCGTTGATCTGGGGAAGAACCTGGGTCTTTGAGATGCCAAATTTCCCACAGTCTGGGTTTTGGCTGGTGACAGCCCATGCCAGTCTCCTGAAAGCACAGAATGTCTGCATGTTTTGCTTCCTGAGCTAGCAATTGTTGATGCTTAATATGCATCCTTACTAATTCGCCAGGGACAGCAAAACGCTGGTACTCTAATTCTATCATTTATTTTCCTTTATGAGTCAGAATACATTTATAAAAACATGTTTCCCTTCATCTTCCGGGTGGTCTGGCTCATAGGAGAAGGAGGGTAATGACCAGTTTGCACCATTAATGGAGTGGCTCCCTCCCACCCTCTGAGGATGAAATTTTTTTCTTCTCTTTTTTTAAAAACTTTTATTTTTTTAAAGATTTTATTTATTTATTTGACAGATAGAGATCACAAGTAGGCAGAGAGGCAGGCAGAGAGCGAGGAGGAAGCAGGCTCCCTGCTGAGCAGTGAGCCCGAAGCGGGGCTTGATCCCAGGGCCCTGAGATCATGACCTGAGCTGAGGGTAGAGGCTTAACCCACTGAGCCACCCAGGTGCCCCTTTTTCTTCTCTTTTAATATCATATGAACACATGGATTTAAACATAGCTGATGGGTTTCCAGCCACTGTAATAGGTATATTTATTAAGGCTCAAATTGTTCCATATTTGGCCAGTACGAGCTTCTTTAAGTTGGCTCTAGAGTCCTTCTGACATGACTCTGGTCAGATCTGATAACTTCCTTGTGGCCCTGTTTCATTGTATCTTTTTTTTTTAAGTTTATTATTTTTAAGTAATCTCTACACCCCTACACCCAACATGGGCCTCGAACTGAAAACCCTGAAATCAAGACTGAGCCAGCCAGGCATCCCTGCTCTATTTCAATGCAAAGAGCTTCACTTTGGTGCTGGCCAGCTGCTTTCAGATGTCACATGTCTCCCACTTCCAGAAGGGCTGCCTGCTTAGCGGGGCATCTGCTGGTCCCTCTTCTCTCCCCCTCTGCCGCTCCCCCAACTTGCACGTGCATGTGCTTGCTCTCAAATAAATACAATCTTTTCTAAAAAAATATAAAATAAAACAATGAAACCCTGCGGGAGGGCCTGCTGGTGAGTTGTGCTGCATCCTCTGGAAGTTACTGGGCACCTGCCATTTTTCCTTCTGCTTCCACTCCTGCCACCCGGGCCTGCGGAACTCCCAGCCCTCGTATGGTTTAGGCCTCTTCAGTCCCGGTACCTGTCGGGCCCGTCTCAGCCCCTCAGTACCCATTGCCGTGGCTGGACCGGCTCTTGTGGTTCTTACTATGATGGCAAGGAGCCCTTTAGCAACAACCATCAGGAGATTTTGAAGAAATCTAAGTGTATTACTTACAAGACCCAGAACACCTGCGGCCACACAGCAAGGCTGTAGGTAGAAGAATGCTCACAGGGGCTGGGGTTTTGCTTTTATTAGGGCTGAGGGTGGGGCATAGGGTTTCCTGGGTTCATTGTTGGTGAGTTCGAAGCATGAGCGTGGGAAGAGAAGAAACAAGCGGCCCGAATGGTCACTTACCAAAATCCACCAGGGTCTCTGGAACAGAGGTGCCTCAGTGGGGCGAGGGGCCCTGCTCCCCATCTGGTGCTGTATCTCTGAAGTGGGTGTCTGGGGGATGCAAAGCCTGACTGGGACACTTGCATTACAGGAAGGCACGAGGGAGCCGTCGTGGAAGCCCTCCCTCCAGAGCTTGCGCTGGCCAGGCGCCGCGCCTGTGCCCCATGCGCCTGCCTCCCCACAGTCCCCATGCTGTCGCGAGCCACAGGAGGCCATCAGGAAGCGGCTGCAGAACAGATGAGTGACCCCAGACATGGCTGTGTCTTTCTCCTCTGCGCTCCCGCTGCTCCCGGCCGACCCCTCCGCAGGCCGCCTCAGCGCTCGGTCGGAATCTTCCCGTTTCCTATTTCTGCCCCTTTGCCATCCCGGCCACGCAGCAGGCTCGTCTCCGGACCGGCTCGCAGCGGCTTCTCTGTGTTCATCGTCTGCCAGGACGCGTGCTGACTCTCAGTATTACTCCCTCCGAACTGCTGTCGAAGGAAGAGAAAGCTGTTCCCATAAAACTGAGAGCAGTTCAGTAGAAACTTGGTTCCGCACTCCGTTTGAGTTCCTCTTTTATAGTCACTTTTGGGAAGTACCACACAGTTCCTCTTCACAGTTCCCGACCGAAGTTGCCTTTGGAAAGTTCGGGGTACCCAGAGTCCCCGTGAAGTCTTTCCTTAGCAGGCGCACTGGGTGTTCCTGCATCTTCTGGACCCTTCGCTGGGCCCGCACCTTCTCAGGGGACCCAGGGATTAGGTTTCGTGTCCCTGTTTGCCCAGTTCCCATCCCCCACGTCCCAAAGCCTGCAGCGACGCTCAAGCTCCTTCTCTTCCCATCCGAGGCCGTGTGTTTACGACAAGAATTTATGGACTCAGCCGCTTTCCTGTCCCTCCTGGATCATGGGCACACAAACGTGCTGTGCTTTCTCCTGTCTTAAAAACAAGGACTTAATCACATGCTTTGTCCCTCTTCCAAGTGGCTTGACCGTCCTCAGATGTTCACAGTGTCCATAAAGGCAGAACTGGCTGGGGCTCACCTGCCAGGCACCGATTCCCCTCCTTGTCCCGACCCAGCATGAAGCGGCACCTTTGCCTTCTCGTGCCTGCTCCTCGCCATGGCCTCAGAAGGGTTTTCTGGTCTGAGGTGTAACGGTCGGCCGTTGGGCTGAGTGGCCTTCTGCCTCTCAGGGCCTGACCAGCTTCTCTGCTGCGCTGGAGCTCGTGTGCCCTGGGCAGGGAGGGCATCACGAACGCTCCAGACGGGGTCTTTTCCTCCCCCCCGACCCCGGCCTCTTGGTCGGTGGGCTTTTAAATGTGTCAGGCACCTGTGAAGCTCGAGATACGAAACACTTCCTGTCCCAGTGGCCGTCACGCCTCCTGGCAGAAGCCCATGCTTCCTGTGTCGCACCTGCTGCTCGGAAGAGCCGTGCACAGAGCTGTAAATCTCTGCACTTGCCCTTGGTGGCTGCAACGATGAGGAGATCCCGTGGAGAAGAGCCCGCCGTGGCCGGCAGCCTGTGATCCTTGTCCGTGCCCCGCTCTTCCTAGCAGAAAGCGAGGTGTCCAATGTGGGGAAATGGGGAACCTGAGGAAGTTCTCCTCCAGGAGATGGTGGGAAGTTTACAGATACCGAGGACTCCTTACAACGGCGGGGCTGCAGTCAATTGCAAATTCACATCTTTTCCTAGGCTTCATACCCCAGGATGGAGCTCCTCTAGGTCGGGGGACGTGGGTGTCTGCGGAGCCATGTCTTGGTGCTGGTTTCTTTGGAACATCATTGTCTTTTCTGAGCATGGACTAAGGTTTCCTTGATCATTTTACCTCGGCGCTTGGCTCTTTCTGAGATCCTGTGGCTTGGAACAAGTTCCCTTTACCTGTTACAGTGTTTCTCTGCAGGGCCCGACAGTCAGCCCCTCCGCCCTTGGCCTTCAGGACGCGCAAAACACACCTCTTTTCAGATGCCCCCTGGGGCGTCCCAATCCCTGATGAGGAAACACTGATTTAAGAGGTGAATGCTTAAGTGTGATTTTCATCTGAAAAAAAAAAAAATCCTCGGGCGCCTGGGTGGCTCAGGTCTGCATTAGGCTCAGGTCACAGTCCCCAGGGCCTGGGATGGAGTCTTGTAACGGGCTCCCTGCTCAGAGGGGAGCCTGCTTCTCCCTCTTCCTCTGCCTCTACCCCTGCTTGTGCGTGCTGTTCCTCTCTGAGAAATAAATAAAATCTTTCAGAAAACATACCTTGGGGTGCCTAGGTGACTTGGTTGGTTGAGTGACTTGGTTTTGGCTCGGTCGTTGTCTCAGAGGGGTGGGACTGAGTCCTGAGTCAGGCTCTGTGCTCAGCATGTCATCTGTTGAAAATTCTCTCTCCCTCTGCCCCTTGTATTGCTTATTTCGTTCTGTTAAAAAAAAAATCCTTTGGCCTAGAGGTGTTCCAGTCTATAGTCACACACTTGTGAAGGGTTGGCCACAGAGCCCACTCTCC
This sequence comes from Lontra canadensis, assembly GCF_010015895.1. Taxonomy (NCBI): domain Eukaryota; kingdom Metazoa; phylum Chordata; class Mammalia; order Carnivora; family Mustelidae; genus Lontra; species Lontra canadensis. The sequence continues at coordinate 1,258,338 of NW_022631168.1, read as the reverse complement.
TATTTTTACCTCATGCTCACTACAGCTCCTTCTGTGCTCACTTGAGTTCACATCCCTTCCTTAGGGATTAGCCTTAGTTCATTTTTCCAAACCTCAATGTTCTCATATGGAAAACGGACATCAAAATAGTGACTTCTCTGAAGTATAGCTTGGAGACTAAATGGGTTATTGTGAAGCCCTTGGGGCTTTACAGCAAGATAGTCATCCACTTCAGATGGCGATGACTCTGTCTGTCAAACGTGTGTGAGTCTTCTCTTGCCGGTAGTTGTGTAGAGGTGTGCTAGAGGGTTCTGGCAGTGGCGGGCAGTCCTCAGTTGTGTCTGATTTGAGAGTCTGACCTTGGCTTTTGGACCGCGATGGAGGGTGGTAAACCAGCTGTCTTCTCACCGGTCACCAGGGGCTTTAGTGGGCGCGTGTGTCCATTTCTATCATGTCCCTGTGCCACGTGGCTGCTGAAAGGCTGTCCTTGCAGCCACTGGCTAGAGCCGGCTTGAAGGCGGTGTGTGCCGCGTTCCAGCCGAGGCTGGTGGCCTTGGCCTAATTTCACTGAGGTGACCCAGTGAGTTCTCCGCTGTCCTCGTCAGGACGGTAAGTAAGTCCCTGTCGCCTTGCCTCTCCGCAGGCCTGGCGCCGGCGCTGGTTCGTGCTCCGGCGGGGCCGCATGAGTGGCAGCCCGGACGTGCTGGAGTACTACCGCAGCAAGCACGCAAGCAAGCCCATCCGCGCCATCGACCTGAGCGAGTGCGCCGTCTGGAGGCACATGGGCCCTGGCTTCCTGCGCAAGGAGTTTCAGAATAATTTCGTATTCATCGTCAAGACTACTTCACGTACCTTTTATCTGGTGGCCAAGACCGAGGTGGAGATGCTGGTGTGGGTGTACAGCATCAGTCAGGTCTGCAACCTGGGCCAGCTGGAGGAGGGCGCAGGTGAGAGGGGGAGGGGTGGGGAGGTGGGGGGGACGTGGCCGCAGGGGGGTGGGGGGGACCAGTGGCGATGCCGACCACCGCTGCTTCCAGTGTGTGTGGACAGGCTCCAGGACATCCTCAGCCACATTCTGCCTTTACTGCATCTGTCCTGCGGCACATTTGGGTGGCACATGTACCTGGTTTGAATGTGCCACAGGAGAGGTGCAGTAAAGGTAGAACATGGCTGCTGCTGATTTCCTGGAAGTATTAAATATCAGCGTTTTTTATTAATTCATGGAACCCCAGGTTTTCTGTTGTCGATCGGGCTTTTCAGCAGTGGGCGGTAATAAGCCAGAACTCTCATATCTCGTATCTCCCATCGGCTTGAGGTTTGTGCAAAGCAAATTAGCTTTGAGGTTGCTGTGGGCTCTTCCTCCTGTTCTCTTCCTCTCCGCTTTGCTTGCTTTCTCTTGCTCTCGCTCACTCTCACTCTTGCTCTCTTGCATCCACATGTACTCCTGTGTTGTATACCGAAGTTACACTTTGCTTACCTGTGCGATCTTGACTCTGATCTCCTTTCGCATCAGTTCTATACTGCAGTCGACAACCCCGTCAACATCCCGCTTCTCACCGCCCCCCTGGAAACACATCAAACGCTAGGTGGCGCTGCAGCGTGTTTCCTGGGAAACTTCAGTCTCATGACTGAGCTTCCGGAGCACTGGAATAAAAGGAAACGATACGATGGCAAAGCCCTTTATTCTTGCTACAAGGGTTGAAGCTTCCTTTCGAAGCCACAGTGAGCCCTTCCTGGCCAGAGTCCAACCGATGCAAAGAAGGCAAGCGTCCCTGACCAGCTCTTCCAGGCTTCTTGCTCATTCCCAGCTACCCTAGTCCCCACCTTCAGCCCAACACTTCTGTGTCCATGTGCCAAGGTGTGTGTCCCCTCTGTTGCTTGCCTCATGCAGGAGTTATCATAAAACATAGATACTCCACGTATTTCCCAGTATTCAAAGAAGAACAGGAATGAGTCAGAACCTGGCAGAAAACAGGCAGGTCTGGCAAGAATTTGGAAGAAGCCAGAAACCACCCCTAGGACCCTTATCATTCCCTGTAGTCCCCCCTCGTCAGTTCTTAGAAGGATGTAAGAGCATAGTCCTCTTCATCTGAGAATAACACCCAGGCCGTTTCTTGTGGCTTTTCACAAGAAGTGTTTGGTCCTGTATCCAGCAGCCATAGCTGGTCATTGCCTCGGGTGTACTTTGGCCGGGAGCTCTGCTAACTGCTCTCGTGCATGAGCTCATCTTGTCCCCAGACCAAGTTTGTGGTCTACGTGCTATTAGCATCTCTGCCTTACAAAGAAGCAAACCGGCAGCAGGTCGGTAGCTAACCCACAGTTCCAACAGCAAACAGCACACCCTGGACTTGAACTCAGGCAGTTCTGTACCAGTGGGACGCAGGAATCCCAAACTCGTGCCAGTGGGGTTCAAAGGGGAGATAAAAACAGGCTTTTCACCGGCCGGTTCTGAGTGTTATGCTTCTTGAGAAATGGCGGCTTTCCCAGCCATCACACCCTATTTCCTTCTTTCCTTTTCCTTACACATCATTACCAGGATTATTTATGTTTCACTTGTCTGTCTCCTCCAGCGGCTTGTAGACTCCAGGGAGGCCAGAGTCTGTCCAAGCAGACTTGAAAGAGCGCTGCGAGCGCAGTGAGTGCACTGGGATATCTTGTCCAGGCAGGCATAGACACGCATGTCTGTGTGCATGCACATGGACGATGCGCGCACACATTCTGTGGAACATACGTGTGTGTGTTGAGTGAATAAACAGTCGCACGGGGCTACGGCCAAGAGCCATAAAGAAGCTGTAAGTAGACTACGTTAGTGCAGACTTCGAGGCCAAGAATGCTTCACTTTTTTTACTCTTAATTGATTCAACACTTCAGTCTTGGAACACGGGTCTTCTTCCCCAGACATTGTTTATAGCTCGGGGAAATGGTCGACTCCGTCATGGCAAACACCAGCTGTGATTTGCATCTTCTGTTTGGCCTCGTAGATGCTGCCGGAGCACGGGTGAGTGAGTGCTGTAGCCGCCCTTCGCCGTTAACCTGGGGAATGCTTTCTCCGGCAGATCCGACCGAGAGCTGCTCTCGTGGGCCCCCCGCCCTCCAGCTGGCGCCAGGCAGCTGCCTTCCCAGCGGCCGCACCCCCAGCGCCTCTGGGCCGAGAGGTGACCTAAGCACGGATTTCGTGGCTGCTGAGGACAGCAGAAGCGAGTCAGAGTTTCTACCCCTTCCTGACTATCTGATTCTGTCCAACTGTGAGACTGGACCACCGCGACAGGCCAGGTACGCTTCTGTGCTCATCTGTGTCCGCGGAACCTCCGCTGCCTCCTGGGCGCTGCCATGGGCCGGGTCTGCTTAGCCGTGGCATCTTGGAGTGGGTGCGTCTCCCTCACCTCTTCCTGCCGCAGCCGAGGTGGGGACAGAGCGCCGTCAGCCCGGGATGACTCATGCATGTGGCTTTTGTGTCTGACCTTGCGTCGCCATACGTGTCTGAGCCCGATGTCCTGCACCCAGGGATTGGTGGGGGCGGGGATGACGGTGGCAGCGTGGGAAAGAGGCCAGCTCGGCTTCCGTGGCACGGAGGTGGCTTTTGTCTTCTCACTTCCGCCAAGGACCTGCTGCGTTCGGTCACACGTCCTGCTTTCTTCCTGCAGTCTGCCCAGCAGGTGTGACAGCTGCTCGACCTCGGAGCGCTCGCTGGAGCAGGTTTTATCTGATGACGTCTTCGTCGACGGCCCGCCGTCTGCGGCCCCCGCTGGCTCGGGCCGCCCCTTGCGCCGTGGGAGTGGCTCCCAGAAGGTGCTTTCCCTGCGGCCGCAGGCCGCCCTGACGCGGAGCAGGGACAGCACTGGGCCGGCCAGGGATCGCTGCTCTTCGCCGCTGCCAGAAACGCCCTTAAATGCCACCGTTCAGGTCGACAAGAACCAAGGTCTCCTGCCCTATGAAGCCGCAGAACGCGACCTGGCTTCCGGCACGCCGCCGCCGCGCCCCCCGAAGCCGAGCCACCTCTCCGAGCGGCGCCAGGAGCAGCCGCCGGTGGACAGCACACGCCACATCGGGAGGCCGGAGAGCACTGAGGCGCCGAGAAGGGTCTCTCTCTCCGGCTTAGATAACATGAGCACCTGGAAAGGTAAGTGGTGGATGCCAGCTCAGACCGCGAAGCCTGCCTCCTCTGTCCTTGCATCCGTGCGCCAAGTCCAGGCGCCCCCCGCCCCCCCAGCCACTGTGCTCGTCCGGCGTGGCTGGGTCGCCCGATGCTCACAGCTCACCTTCAAGTCCGGCCGCCGGTACACATAGGAGGGTCCCTGGGACTACTGAAGGGAGAGCCCTTGTCCCTTACCATGCCCCTGTCCGTAATGGGCTCCCCACCCGGGGCCTAAGCTCCTGAGCTTGGTTTGGAGTCACTCAGAGCCCCACTGGTACAGGAGCTGAGATCTCTTGCCTCGGCTCAGCCAGGTTTCAGTCTTCGGCTGTCACAGGCACAGTGAGAAGAGAGATGGTAGACCTTAGCTCTTTTCTTTTCCAACTATCCCATTGACCCTATTCATCGCCGCATGCCATATTACGGGTCTCTCCAGGTTGAGCTGACCGTCCACTAGGGGTGTAGCTTTTCACCCGGCTGTCACCATCAATGTAATTCTCACCCAGCCATATCACTGCGGTCTGTTGCCATGCCCTCCTAGAGCCCTCTTTTCCCTTTTTCTATAAAGCTGTTTATTCCGATGGGGTTTCCTTGCTGCCTCCCTCCCTCTCTCTCTCCCTCTCTCCGCCCCCCGAGCCCCCAACCACTGTCCCAACCAAAGATGATCACTCCGGCACTGCTACCTCTAAGGTCATATCTTAAAGGAGTTCTGCAAGTTTAAGGAACACAAAATCATTCTGACTGTAGTGCTAACTCACTCTGGCGAAGGTCTCCCCCAGTGTCCCTACTGATGCGACCTTTACGCATTACTTCTGCCAACCTCAGTGAGACAAGCACATGCTGAGTGCACAAAGGGTCTTAATGTGCTAAAGTGTGAACGGTAGCCAAAAGGGGAAACTGAAGGACTGTGTAAGCAGATTCTGGAAAGCAAAATGACTACACCAGTAGAATGATGGACTGTGAAAATGGATCAGAAGTCTCCAACTGAAAGGGTGCCTGGTCAGCTCAGTCTGTAGAGCACGTGACTCTTGACCTTGGGGTTGTAAGTTCAAGCCCCACACAGGGTGTAGAGTTTAAAAAGTAAAATCTTTTAAAAAAAGGCATCAAAGAACAAAAAAATTGAAATAATTCAAAACTTTAAGACAGACCTAAAACAATTGTATTCTTTTACACGAAGGCAACAAAGTCTCATCAAAATAAAACTCATTAGAACAGAGGTTTTGACCATGAAACGAAGACCCAAAGCAACAGTGATGGACAGAAACTACATGGGTCCAATAAAGCAGAAGGAATATGTCAGATTGATTGTTCTGCCTTCCCCACTGAGGTCGACCTGGACTTGATGTTTGCGTGTGACCGCAGAGTAGACTCAAGATTCATTATTTTCCACATAGATCGCCATCCAGTGACCCAGCACCCCTGACGGCAAAGGCCCTCGATCTTGACATCATGACCCAAGCCGAAGGCAGGGACTTAACCCACTGAGCCACCTAGGTGCCCCTCTTTAGTCTATTTTAATAGACTATTCAGATTATCTATATTTTTCAAACAATCTGTTTATTTCTCCTCATTTTGCAAATTTACTGTCATAAAATTGATTATAATAGCCTCTTGCTATCTGTAGGGTCTTATTATAGACCCTGTTACAGCTTCTTTTCATTCCTGGTATTGATAATGCTGGTCTTCATCTGTTTTTCTTAGTCAGTCTTGCTGGCAGTTTATCAGTTTTACTAGTTATTTTGTTTTAAGTAAGCTCTACACCCAAAATGGGGCTTGTACTCATGACCCCGAGATCAAGAGTCACGTGCTCTACCCACTGAGCCAGCCAGGTGCCCCTGTTTTGCTTTGTTTTTTGTTTCCTTTTCTTTTGTTTTTGTTTGTTTGTTTGTTTGTTTAATCAGAGTACAAGTTTTGGTTTTGTTGAATTTTTTTCCAGTTGTATATTTGTTTTCTGTTGCATTAATTTTTGCTCATATCTTTATTCTTTTCCTTCCTTCTTGGGTCAACAAACTGTGGCCTATGGGCCAAATGTGACCAGCAGCCTGTTCCTTACAGCCCACCAAGAATGGGGGTTTTAAAAAAAATACTCTCTGGTTCTTTTGACCCCTGTTGTACTTCCTTGGAGGTAATTTGCATATTTTCCTAAATTCTTTTAATGGATGGGTGGCTTATTGAATTTCTGCCTTTGTTTTTTTACCTAACGTACATGTTTAAGGCTACAGATTTTCAGCCTTATAGCCCTACAGCCACATCCCACACTTCTTGAGATATCATATTTTCACTTTCATTCTGTTCAAAATATTTTCTAGTTTTCATTGTAGCCTCTTCTTTGCCCCATGCATTATTTAAAACTGCATGTCTCCATTTCCAAACCTGAGAAATTTCTAGTGATTTTTCTCATCGATTACATTCTGGTTCGAGAACATCCTCTAGTTCAGTCCTTGGAAATCTGAGATTTCTTTTGCAGCAGAGCACACGAGTATTTCTGTGAATAATCAGAATGTACCAAAAAGTATTCAGGTTCTTCAGTGGTCGTGTCATTCATCCCTCCTCTGTCTGCACTGATTTTCTGTTTCCTTGTTGTAGCAGTTACCGAGAGCTGTGTTCAAGTCTGCCCCTATGACTGAAGAGTGTCTCTTTCTCCTTTGTAATTCTGTCAGGTTTTTCTGTGTATAATTTACAGCTATGTCATTAGTTATATACCTCTTTTTTAAAAAAGATTTTGTCTATTATTTGAGAGAGAGAGAGAGAGAACGCGAGCATGAGAGGAAAGAGGTCAGTGGGAGAAGCAGACTCCCTGTCAAGCAAGGAGCCCGATGTGGGACTCGATCCCGGGACTCCAGGATCATGACCTGAGCTGAAGGCAGTTGCTTAACCAACTGAGCCACCCACGCCACCCTAGTTACATACCTCTTATAATTTTGTATTTTCCTAGTGAATTGAAACTTTTATTGATTTGTCATGACTCTCTAGTAATGTTTTTGTCTTAAAGTCTGTTTTATGATACTGACATACTATGTCTGTGTCAAGTACTAAATACTACTAAGTACTAACCAGCATTCTGTTGGTTAGTATTGGCGTGGTGCATGTTTTCTCATTATTTGGCTTTCATCTCTTCTGTGACTAACTTTTAGATAGGTTTCTTATAAAAACATAGAGCTATTTTTTGTATTGTTATTTCAATTTTTATCTATTCTGACAGTCTTTCTCTTTTCTTTTCTTTTTTGATTTTTTAAAGATTTTATTTATTTATTTGTCAGAGAGAGAGCGCGCAAGCAGGGGGAGCAGCAGGCAGAGGGAGAAGCAGACTCCCTGCTGAACAGGGAGTGCAATGTGGGGCTCCATCCCAGGACCCGGGATCATGACCCAAGCCAAAGACAGATGCTTAACACTGAAAGGTTAACCTATGTACATTAATTAGATTCATTTTTACCATTTTATTTTGTGGTTTCTGTTTTTCCTGTTTGTACAAAATTTCTTACATGTAATCTCATTCCTTGCTTTCTTCTGTATTGAGTTTGCTACCTCTTTTCAGTTTTGTTTTTTTACCTGTTTTCACTTTTATTTTTTATTTATTTTTATTTTTTATTTTTTAAAAAATATTTTATTTATTTATTTGACAGACAGAGATCACAAGTAGGTGGGGGTGGGGGTGGGGAAGCAGGCTCCCTGTTGACCAGAGAGCCCAATATGGGGCTCGATCCCAGAACCCCGGAATCATGACCCGAGCTGAAGGCACAGGCTTAACCCACTGAGCCACCCAGGTGCCCCTGTTTTCACTTTTAATCTCTACTAATTTAGAAGTTATACATTCCCTTTCTATTCTTAGTGATTACCTTCTACTTTTTTTATCCTGCATACTTAACTTAGTATCTGAAATTTATCAATATCCTTACTCTTCTCCCAACGTGATGCAAAAACGTTAGAATACTAACACCATGTAGTATTTTACTTCTGTCTTAGTTTTTTAAATCCCATAGGGTAAACATTGGTATTATTTTATTCAGTCATTTTTTTTTAATTTTTAAAAATTTTTTAAATTTATTTTCAGCATAACAGTATTCATAGTTTTTGTACCACACCCAATGTCATTCACTCATTTTTTTAAAGTTTCACTTACATTAAGTATTTTTCTAGTTTATCATTACTTCTGGCATCTCCTAAATTCACTCTGGGATGATTTTAATTCTTTTTGTGGCTTATGGATTCACAGTTACTATATTCAAATATTTCCTCTCCATTGTCCTGAGTTTTTCAAATATTGCCTATCCATATTCCCTGTTTTCCTCTCGGGGCCCAATTACGTGTATTCTAGATTTCACACTCTGTCTTTTGTGTGTTTCTTGAATTCTTTTTTTTAATATTTTTAAGATTTTATTGAGTTATTTGAGAGAGAGCAAACAAGAATGAGAACAACAGAGAGCATGAGCGGCGGGGGGGAGGGACAGAGGGAGAGGGAGAAGCAGGCTCCCCGCTGAGCAAGGAGCCCGACACAGGGCTTGATCCCGGGACCCTGGGATCATGACCTGAGCTGAAGGCAGACGCTTAATGACTGGGCCACCCAGGCGCCCCTTGAATTCTTTTTTACATATTTCATCTCTTTGTACTGAATTCTAGTAATTTCAGTTTTTGAAGTCTCTCTTCAGTTGTGCCTAATCTGTTGTTTAACTCATATTTTGAGTCCAAATTTCATAATAAACGGGCTCTGCTAAGTGACTACCTAACTGAGGGCGCTTCTGGTTTCAAGTCATGCCCCCAACTCTTCCTCCTCCAAGAAGAAAAAGGGATAGACAATGAAAAGTCTCCTTTGCACCTCTGTCTCCTGTTTGCTCTTTCCATATCACCCATATCCTACTTGAGAATTTTCTAGATATTCAAGAGAATATGCATATATAATCTTCTACTTTTTAATACAAACAGTACCATTCTTACACTTTACTGTATCCATTGATTGTCCTTTCAAGAATATATCTTGGATATTATTCAGCCATAAAAAAGAATGAGGGGTGCCTGGCTAGCTCAGTCAGTAGAGCATGTTACTCTTGATCTTGTAATTATGAGTTCAAGCCTCACAGTGGGTGTAGAGATTACTTAAAAATAAAGTCTTTAAAAAAAGAGAGTGAGGGACGCCTGGGTGGCTCAGAGGGTTGGGCCTCTGCCTTCGGCTCAGGTCATGATCTCAGGGTCCTGGGATCAAGTCCCGAGTCAGGCTCTCTGCTCAGCGGGGAGCCTGCTTCCTCCTCCACCTCTCTCTGCCTGCTGCTCTGCCTACTTGTGATCTTTCTCTGTCCATGAATAAATAAAAATCTTTAAAAAAAAAAAGGAGTGAAATCTTGCCATTTGCAATGACATGGAGGGAGCTAGAGACTATAATGCTAAGTGAAGTAAATAAGTCCGAGAAAGACAAATAGCATATGAGCAAAGGGAAAAAGAGAGAGACACAAACCAAAAAAACAGACTCTTAACTGTAGAGAACACACTGGTGGTCACCAGAGAGGAGGGGCGTGAGGGGATGGGGGAAACAGCTGGTGTTGATGAAGGAGGGCACCTGTGATGGGCATCAGGTGGTTAAAATAAAAATTTTGTATATTTTTTAAAGATTTTATTTATTTATTTATTTGAGAGAGAGAAAGAGAGTGAGTAGAAGCAGGGAGACCAGGACAGGGAGAAGCAGGCTCCCCACTGAGCAGAGAGCCCGACGTGGGGCTCTATCCCAGGACCCTGGGATCATGACCTGAGCCGAAGGCAGAGGCTTAACCCACTGAGCCACCCAGGCGCCCCCATAAAAGTCCTTTTTCTTAGGAGATACACACTGAAATATTTTGGAGTGAAAGTTTTTGATTACTGCAACTTATTTTGAAATGGCTTGGGAAAATATATTTATATACACATATATGCACAAAGAGAAAATGTATTTCTAGAAACTTTAAAAAAATATTTTATTTATTTATTTATTTATTTGAGAGAGGAAAGAGAACAGAAACAGGGGGAGAGGCAGATGGAGAGAGAGAGAACAGACTCCCCGCTAAGCAGGGAACCTGACTCGGGACTTGATCCCGGGCCCCTGGGATCATAACCCAAGCCGAAGGCAGATGCGTAACTGACTGAGCCCCACCCCAGTCGCCCCTGTAGAATATTTTATATTAAGCCATGTATTTGTCATTTCTAGTGCTCTTTATTTCTTCCCATACCTTTGAGTTATAACCTGTTGTCACTACCTGGCTCCTTTGGGCTGTCGTCATCAAATATGTTCTATCTTCATGCTTTACAGATCACCACAAATTTTTTTTTTACTTTTATAGTTTAATTTGCAAACAGAATTTTTATAACAAATTATTTTTACCAAATCATATCTTGAAAACTGTTTATATAGAAAACCCAGGGAATAAAGTGAGCTGTTCATTGTGGGAGGCCTTAAATTACATTATTCCAGTAGAAAGAAATTACATTATTCCAGGAGGCAGAGGATACCTGAAACGATTGATGCAGCATTAGATTCAAATCTGTAGGTCCTACAGCGACTTACAGCAGCGTTTGGGAAACTAAACCCGTGGCACTAAACTAAGTGCCATGAAAGCCCTTACACAGTACTTGATATAGGGGGGTAGGAAGATTTGAGAACTGAGCCGCATGAGCCGTGACATTTGATCAGCCTTGGTTTGCTCTGCTGAGGGCATAGTCGGCCGAAACTCTCTCCTCCTTCAGCTTCAGCCTCCAATTGTCCTTCAGCACTTTGGAGCCGCTCTGCACGCCTCCTGTTGGCTCGAGGAAGATACTTCTCCCCTTTGCGACATGGGCTCCTCACTCAGGACTTCCGCTTGATGAAAAAGCACCGCTGTTTTCTAGAAGGCGTTCATGGAATGAATGTTGCTGTAGCTGTCCTCCTGAATCTTCCAGAACGGAGTCAGCTCAGACTGAGCTTGAGCAGGAAAGGTAGCAAGTAGAGGGCTGTGTCGCCTCAAGTGCCTGCTGGCTTGTTCTGCTACAGGCTCTTCCTTCTGGTTCCGTTCCGTGCTGCTCATTTCACTGGGCCAGGCCATTCAGTGACAGTGGGCTCTGGGGCGGTGGGTTCCCCCATCTCCTCTTGAACATACGAAATGATATCCTAAGATGCATCACGATGGGACATCTGTTCTTGAAGTGCTTTCGGGAGTTCCTTTCGAGCTCCTGTGGTTTCCTGATTCTGAACATGTTCCAAAAGTTCTTTCAAGCCTGGCTCAGTGAATCACTGGTGAAGTGTTCAGCGCTTTGTCGATCGGGAGGAAAAGTCTCGCCGGTGCGCCATCCGCGCGGACTTGCTGAAGACCTGCAGCTAGCATTGATACCTCTCTCGTGGATCCACGATTTATAGAGCTTTAGGGGAAAGCTGCTGAGACCTCTTCTTTAACCGAATTCACATGATAAAGAAAGGCCCTTAGGAATGGATGTGTTAGGCGTCCCATTAGCCAGAAGAACACCAGTCCCCAGAGCCAGCTAGTTCCTCTCCGACTCGGAAAAACCCTTTAAGAACAGCAGCCGCGTGCTCACTTCATCCTTCGAACCTCTCTCCAGGTCTTTGTAGCACCAGATTGACTTGTCGGAAACCTGAGCTCACGTGCTCTCTGGGTCTTCTGGTACAGCCAGCACAGAGACACCTGTGTGCATCGTGTTATCAAGTTTTGCTGCAGAAGCATCGAGAAACTTTGCTACTGCTTCCAGATCAATACCAGTTTCAGTGAAGCCTTGAATAATACAGTCTTGAAACCGAGTAGGGTCAAACCTGTCTTTTTCCTCTCTTTTTGAAAACGCTGCCCTGATAGCATTGACTTTTGCTGCTTTTCATTATTCATAAAAGACACCTGAATTTAAGTCAGAAATCCCCAATGCGGCAGCAACTGCAGTGGTGTCTCTTCTCCCCAAGTAAGTTTTTGATCATTGTGTTTTTCCTTTAGCATTCCTTGCGAGGAGGATCTGCAGTAAGTTCTCTTGATCTTTGTTTCTCTGAGAATGTTTTTATTTCGCCTTCATTTTTGAAATACAATTGTGTTGGATGTAGAATTCTCACCTGACAGATTTTTTTTTTCTTTCAGCATTTTGAATTTGTAATTCTACTACCGCTGGCTTTCCATAGTTTCTGATGAGTAGTCTGCTGTTAATCTTACTGTGATTCTCTTGTACCTACAGAGCTGCTTTTCTCTTACTGCATTTGAGATTTTCTCCTTGCCTGTGATTTTCAGCAACTTGACTGTGATGTGTCTAGGTATTGAGGTGTTTGTGTTTAGCTTCCTTGGAGTTCTTTGAGCTTCTTAGATGTAGAGTTCTTTGTCAAAGCTGGGAAGTTTTCTGCCATTGTTTCTTCAAAAAAATTCCTTCTTTTTTTTTCCCTCCTCTCCTTGTAGGACTCTAATTACATGTATGTTAGTATGTTTGGTGGTGACAAGTCTTTGAGACTTTGTTCATTTTTCTTCATTCTTATTATTTCTTTTTCGTACTGGACATTTTATATTGATCTTTGGAGTTCATTGATTTTTCTATCAGTTCAAATCTTCTCTTGAGACCTTCTTACGAGTTTACATTTTAGTTATTGTACTTTTGAACTCTAAAATTCCATTTGCTTCTTTCTAATTTCTTTTTATTGATGACCCACTGTTGTGTTATCTTATAATTTTTTAAAGATTTATTGATTTTTTAAAAAGATTTATTTATTTGAGAGAGACAGAGAGAAAGATAGCAAAAGAGAGCATGAGGAGGGTGGAGGGGCAGAGGGAGAGGGAGAAGCAGGCTCCCGTTGAGCAGGGAGCCAGGCACGGGGCTTGATCCCAGGACCCTGGGACCATGATCCAAGCCAAAGGCAGATGCTTAATGACTGAGCCACCCAGGAGTCCCTAAGGATTTATTTATTTATTTGGGGGGTAGTGTGGGGAGAGGGAAAGAGAGAAAAAAAAATAATAGCAGTCTTTTCTGCTAATTCCAATATCTAGAAATTTTTAGAGACAGTTTTTATTGACTGTTTTTCCCCGTGTATGGATCATTATTTTGCCCCCTCTTTGTGTCTGCTGAGTGCAGAGCCAGTCCAGCACCCCTAAAAACTGGCTCTTTTGGATACTGTACTGTAGCAAGTGCATTCTGATTCCCCTAGGATCTGTTATTCTGGTGTATGTTGGTTTAGTGACTTGGTCAGACTAATTTTCTTTTTTTAAATTTTTAAAAAAGATTTTATTTATTTATTTGATAGAGATCACAAGTGGGCAGAGAGGCAGGCAGAGAGAGGTGGCGGGGGTGGGGAGAAGCAGGCTCCCTGCTGAGCAGAGAGCCTGATGCGGGACTTCATCCCAGAACCCTGAGATCATGACCGGAGCTGAAGGCAGACACTCAACCAACTGAGCCACCCAGGTGCCCCAGACTAATGTTCTAGAGTCTTGCTCCGCACACAATGTGCAGCTGCCGTGATATCTGCTTAGCTTTTGTCTTTCATATCCCTTACTTTTACTTGTCATCCTGGCTTCCTAGAGGTCTGCATCATCCCAGTTTATTGGTCAGCCGGCGGTCGGTCAGAGAACACACTGCAACCCTTGAGGCCGTGAGGCTTCCAGCCTTTGGCAACTCTTGCTTTCTATGTGGGCACGGCCCCATGCTGTGCTAGGGATAGGTCAGCAGCTTGGGCCCTCTGTGACCTCTTCTAAATGAGGGTAACTCATGTGTTCACGCAGTTTTCCAGACCTGCCAGGGGTGTGTGAGAGTTCATCAAGGCACACTTTGGCCGACCCCTTCCCTAGATCATCTTGCCATATTTCTGGCTGGTCTGCCTGCTTGCCGCTTACCGTGATCGTCGCTGGTCACCACTGCTTTTGGTGACACCTAGAGGGTGGGGTGGTTATATGCTTGATCCAAGTCAAATGAATCCCCTTGGACAACAGAGCTGCTGGGCTTCAGGAGGGGGCTGGGAGCTCTCCTGGCCCAGATCTTCTTACCTGGTGTCCAGGAGTTCTTGCTGAATGAATGCTTTCCAATGTGTTGTGTGCTTTTGGCCAATATGAAGAATTCCAAAATAATTGTTTTTTTATAGTTAGATGCGATTTTACCATTGCCTTTTGGGACATGGCTGTGCCTGAGCTCTTTCTTCAGCCAGTTTAATAGCCCTCCCTTCCTCTGTTCGCTAACAGTTTAGTTAGGATTTTTGCACTCATAATCACAGGTGATACTAATCCGCAATTTTATGATTTGCTTTATCAGGCTGAGCTACCAAAGTTAGATGTTATAAAAAGAATTAGAAATGTGTTTCTATTTTTCTATGCTTCGGAACAATTTGTGTCACACTGGTCTTTGAAAGGTTGGTAAAAATTCGCTGCGGAAATCATGTGGTCCTGCTGCTTTGGCAAGGTGACCCTGTTGTGATTTTTTTTATCCTGTGGTAATTTATATGTGTAAGGTTTCCTATTTCAGTCACTTTTGGTATACTTTATTTTCCTAGGAAATGCTCCTTTTCATTTAGATTTTAATCTTTGTGTAGAAATTGGTGGAGAATTCTTATTTCTTTTAATTTCCTGTGCTTCAGTGATCATTTCCTCCTTTTCAGTTCTTATTTTTTTGTTTGTTTTGTTTTGTTTTTAAAGATTTTATTTATTTATTTGACAGAACAATATATCACAAGTAGGCAGGGAGGCAGGCAGAGAGAGGGGGGAAGCAGGCTCCCCACTGAGCGGAGAGCCCGATGTGGGGCTCGATCCCAGGACCCCAGGGTTGTGACCTGAGCTGAAGGCAGAGGCTTCACCCACTGAGCCGCCAGGGCACCCTTCAGTTCTTATTTTGTAGATTTGTGCTAACCTCCACCCACTGATTAGATTGGCTAGTTGGTTGCCTTTTGGTTATTTTTCTCCCCCCAGAAAACAAATATCTTGATTTTTTTTAAGATTTTGATTGTTAAACGATCTCTGTACCTAGCGTGGGGCCTGGACTCACAACCCTGAGATCAAGAGTCCCACGCTCCACAGGCTGAGCCAGCCGGGTGCCCCATAGAGTCTGTTTTTTCCTAAAATTAAGTCTACTCTTTCTCTGCACTGTACCATTGTCTGCTTTTATCTTTATTCTGTAATATCTTTTGGTTTTCTCTGTTCTTTCTCTAGCTTTGAACCAGCTATTTATTTATTTTCATTCTGTCATTTTATCAGTATCACCATTGTAGGACAATTTACCATCCAGGTGGTTGGTGAGCCCTTTCAGTATGTAGCATCCACAATTATTTGTGGACTTTTTCTTGCATTACAGTGTTTAATATTAGTACTACACCACTGTTTGGTTTTCCTTCTTTGAGGAATCCAATAATAAATACGTCTATTGCATCTTCTTTGCCTGGCTCCTATTTCAACCGTTTTTTCTGTGATTCTTTTTCTTTCTCTTTTATTTTCTTCATCATTTTCTGGCATTGATTCAATGGCACTTATTTAATTTTCAGTTGAACCTCTTTTTCCCTGGGAATCATGTAACTAAGGTTCATTTCTGAGCCTGGTTTTATCTTTCTCTTCACTTTTTTCCCTAAGTACAGTCATTCAGTTCTTATTTCATTTATGTCCATTTTTCAACCATTTCTGTCCTTTGTTTTAAGGATTTATTTACTTCTCTGAGAGAGAGAGCACGAGTGGGGAAGCAGCAGAGGGAGAGGGAGAAGCAGGGAGCCCCATGTGGGACTCGATCTGAGAAGCCTGAGATACTGACCTGAGCCGAAATCGAGAGTTGGCCGCTTAACCGACCGAGCCACCCAGGTGCCCCGTTCTTTTTGTTTTAAAGCAAAGTGTTGGAAATAAAATTGATATCTAATAATAGAGGAATACTCAAATTATGACCCATATGTAGAATGAAACACAATGCCAGTGAGTAAAAGAATGAAGAAGCTCTTGATTGTGTTTCTCTGCCCTGATATCCAAGATATTAAGTGAAAAAATCAGGTTGCAGAACAGGGAGTATAATATACTACCATTTGTGTTAAAAAGGAATATATAAAGAGATAAAGATATATGTGTATACAGATGGTCCCAGCCTTATGATGGTTTGATTTAGGAATTTTTAAAGATTTATTTATTTATTTGATAGAGAGAGAGAAAGTGCATGTATGTGCATGAGCAGGGGGAGCGGCACAGGCAGAGGGAGAGAGTGGGGGCAGGGGTGGGTGATGTGGGCATCGATCCCAGGACCCTGAGTTCAGGACCTGAGCTGAAATTAGGAGTCGGACACTTAACTAACTGAGCCCCCCAGACAACCCCCAATTTATTTATTTATCTTATTGTATTACAAGATAGGCTTCTGTCTTAGCTGATGCTGCCCACCTATAGGTGAATGTTAGTGTTCTGAGCACGTTCAAGGCAGGCTAGGCTAAGCTTTAATGTTTGGTCATAAAGACATTCTTCATTTAGAATATCTTTGATTTAGGGTGGCTTTATCAGGACATCACCGACAAAAGAAGTCTGTACATGATGCACAGTGTCCATCACATCTTCTGAGCTGGGAATTATTCTCTCACTTTAAGAGGACGTTGACTCTTGGGGCACATGGGTGGCTCAGTTAAGCATCCCATTCCTGGTTCCAGCTCAGGTTATGACGGCAGGGTCATAAGATCGAGCCCACGTGCTGGGCGTGGAGCCTAAGATTCTCCCTCTCCCTCTGCCTCTGCCGCCCCAAAACATGTGTCGACTCTTCAGTGTATTTGCCCAAGGCAACCTGACTTTCTGTGTCTCTGGGTTCCTGAGGAAGAGCTCCGTGGTAGCCACGTGCTGAGAGCAAGTACCGGACTTTCCTCATGATTCTGTGAAGACTGGATCCTCTAGGGTTTTGTAGTTAAACTGCTCTTAACACTTGCAGTGGAGACGCATCTATTCCTAGGGTTTTGACTGCCATCTCTAAGCTGCTAATTCCCAAAAACCATGTCTCATTTTAGTCGAGGTCCACTTACCCTACCGCTCTGCCTTTTGGACATGTCCAACCCTTATTCTGGCCACACCGTTCGTCACATCCCTCCGACAAGCTTCTAATCCTGGATTAGCCCTACTTTCCTCTTTCTCCGTGCCTGTGCCTGAGCGGCTGCTGTTGCTCCAGAAAGCTGTGGTCACGGGCCTCCAGCGCGCTACACGCTGCTCTGGGTGCCGTCCCTCATCTGCTCGTCATCTGGGGTCTGTTAGACCTTCTCCCTTCTGACCTCCGGCTCTCCTCTCTCCTCTCGACACTCAGGACATTCCTGTGGTACGTGCCACGGGCATGTGCTAAGTGTTTGCTGTGTGTCCTCCTAATTCACAGAGAGACCTGGAGCTGTGATACAGAGTCTTCCAGATCCGGTCTGGTCTCCGTCTGTCGGGGACCATGTCCCGACGCACAACCAGACGGGATCAGATGGAGGAGCAAGGCCGCGCGCACAAACGTGTCCACTTCTCTTCCTCCCCGGAGCTGAGCAGAGGGCCCTGAGGTGCGCAGGGCCATGGAACCTGGTCACAGCGGACACTGTTGTGCGTTTCTCACCACCCTGGCTTGTTTCTTGCAGCTGACGTAGAAGGCCAGTCATTAAGGCACCGAGACAAGCGGCTTAGTTTAAATTTGGTAAGTTTGGCACTTGAGTTCCTTTAAGCCTCAGCCTTACCACAGGTGGCCTGACCAACATGTGCTCCCTTGGAGTCTTTTGAGACTCAGCACTGAGCCTCTGGGGACCCTTCAGTGTCCCCTAAGACTTGCATTGTCTGGGAACTACTGGACTTCTAGTGTTCTGTAAGGACACTGCCAGTTCGAGCTGTCCAGGCCCTTGTCGGACTCGTCAGGACCTACGGCATCTCCTCCGACCTTGAGCATCTGCACGCGCTCCCCGCCTGCCATGTTCTAGCATCACCCTTGGGAGCGCGCCTCAGCCATTACCGTGACGGTTCTGTGCCTGTTCTCTTGCAGCCGTGCGGCTTCTCCCCCGTGTGCCCCACGGCTCCAGTTGGGGCCGAGGACGGCTACGTGCCCATGGGTCCCCAGGCGGCCGGCTCCAGTCTTCAAACCCCCTGTGGCCACGACGACTACATCCTGATGAGCCCAGGAAGCCTCTCGAGCCCACTGCCAGAGCTGCCGGTGGACCTGGAGCCTCCCCCAGTAAACAGAGATCTCAAGCCTCAGAGGAAACGTAAGCCACCTGACCAGGCGCGCGGTGTGGGAGCAGGGGGACGGGTCCTTGAGGCGACGTGGAAAAGTGTCCTTCTTGACCGTCCCTGGGAAGGAAGCACTAGAGGAAGCATCTTACAGGGCTGGGAAGTGTAAGGGCACGGAGCAGTGGCCGGGACTGAAAGGGAAGGGCTAGGAAAGCTTGGCACCCTGGACGCTGAGAAGGAGGTGTGGGACTTAAGGTACTGTGGCCCTGCAAACAGCCTGCAAAGCCAAGATCCTTCCAGAGGCTCAGAACAGAGGCCCCAGAACTAAGTGACGTTGATGAAACCCACCTGGCATGTCTTTGTTTAAACAGACTGGAATGTAATCACAGTAAGGTTAGGGTTAGTCAAGAATGACTTTGGACGCGGATTCCTGAGTGGGAGACCTGGTTGTAGACAACTTCCCACTCACAGCCCTGCACGTGCCCAGCTGCAGAGGTGTCTGGGGGTGATGAGCAGTCTGGATCCTCTGGGCCCAGAGCTCCTCGAAGCTTCTGCATTGTTCCCACGCAGCTTCTCTGGTCTGCGAACAGCACGGACAGAGAGGGAGCAAGGAGAAGAGGGAAAGAAAAGCAGGTCAGAGTAACTTGCTAACTTCGTTTGTGCCCCTTGCCACTTGCCCGGTACGTGTCTGTGATTCGCAGGAGCTCTTCGGCACAATGACTGCGATCTCTGGTCGGTTCCCACCTCTGTTCACGCTTTGGAAAATCTGCTGCTTCGCGCGGCCTTGCCCCAAATTGGGAACCAGGGCTCTGCCCAGGCCGGGCCGTTCTAGTCCCCCCACCTTCAGTTCGAGTCAGCGCTCATTTCCAGCATGTCTGCTGTGTGTGCTGCTGGGCTGGGCACTGGGTGGGACAGAAAGAGGAGAAAGCCCGTTCTTCAGTGGGAGGTGGAGGAAGACGGGTAAAAAGCAGCTGGAAGAAGGAGGGTGATCAAGTCGGTACCAAATAAGAGAAGGAGCCCTGTCTGAGGCGGTTCAGAGACGACAGTCCCTCGTTCTGCTTAGGAGTAACTTCACCGGGACATGTGACTTCGAGGTCACTCTATTTCACTCAGTTAATTTTCTCCAGCAATGCTCTCCAACAGAACTTCCTGTGATGATAGGAATGTGGCTCCTGGACACTTGCAGTGTGGCTAGTACAACTGAAAAACAGTTTTTTTGACTGTATGCCCCATGCTGTACCTTTCATGCTCATGACTGAAATTTCCATTTTATTTAACGTGAAGAGATATAAATTGAAAATAGCCATGTGTGGCTAGTGGCTGCATTGGCCAGTGCAGCTCTGTGAGACCTGGTGCTCAGAGGCACGAGCATGTTGGATGGACCCAGGGCTGGGGATTCACTGGGTGGTTGTGAAGGGGGCACCTGGGCCAGGAGGGTGGGCGCTGACAGGGGTGGCTACAGGGATGGAGCCTGGGGCCCAACGGGAGAGGGCAGGTAGAGAAGACGCAAGTTGGCTGGTGAGGCCGATGCCAGACTGTCCTGCCACCGGGAGAGACTTTCTCCCCAGGGACTGTGTGACTCACGTGGCCTTTCTAGCTCAGTACCTCCCCCAGCTCAGAGGCTCCCGGGAAACTGACTGAGCAGTGAGAGTCACTGTCCGAGGCTCTGATGGTGTAGAAGAGACTCAAATAGTCTCTACCCATGTGGTCTAGTAGAGGGAACGAAAGGAACCTGGTCAGGGCCCTGGTAGAGGGACACAGGCATGACCAACTCAACGAGGTGGACCACTGAGGTATGGAGTAAGGGTCAGGTGCCAAGAACTGCTCTCTATGCCAAGGCTACCACCAGGAATGAGCCAAACAAATCCCCGTCCTCCCACAGCACAGTCTAGACCAGAATCAGATCATCGCGGATGAATATATCATTGCCAACGGCAAGGAGCACCATGAAGGGTAGATGCAAGAACTCACGAGAGCCCGCGCTGTGGGGCCTGACCTTGTCTGGAGGTCAGAGAAGGCCTTCCTAGACAGGAGACCTTGAGCTGAGATCTGAAGATGACCAACCAGGCAGAGAGATGGGGAAGAATGTTCCGGTCTTCCCCCTTACACTTCATTGTCCATCTTGGACATGCCAGGCTCACACTGTCCCTTCCAACACCCAGAACCATGCCTGGTACACCGTGAGTTTTCAAATGCCTGTTGACTCAGCGTATCGCCGTTGGTGCGTCAGGCGGGTAAGGTGACCAGTGCAGTAGTGAAGGGTGAGTCAGTGAGTTTGCAGCCATCATCAGTGTGCTTGCTCGTCGATTTGGACTCGACATGCTAGTAAGTAAGTAGAATGTCATAATTTTCGTCTTGAACTCCCAAGAACTTACCACCCTGGGTATCATGGATTGTCTTGTAGCACGGCCTCCTCCCCTGGACCTGAGAAACCTCTCCACCATCCGGGAACACACGTGTGTAACCAGGACCTGCACCGTCCCTTGGTACGTCTTTGCTCACAGGGCCCTCATCTGGCAGGGGCACTCCTGGGTTTAGTTCAGACTCTGAGGAGATGTAGCTGGAGTCAAAGGAGGGGTGGGGTTTGTTATCATGAGCCAGAAATACCTTGTAGATCACGAAGAAAAAGGTGTAACTGGATGTCCCAGAATGCTGGAGTCAGGAACGAGCTGTTGGGAACCCAGGGAACTCTCCACCTCCCACGTCGGCTTCTGTCTTCACGTGTATGGTAGATACCGAGCTTACATACATGCCCCAGGCCCAGTACCAGCAGAGACAGGCTCTTTCTCAACCCCAACTCGCATTTCTTGGGAGAGGGAATTATTCTGCCCCAGCTTGAGCAGAGTCACCTGTGGCCCAGGGGGACGGACCAGGAGGGCCAACATGGCTTCCAGAAGCCCAGACGTGTGAGCAGAGTAGGAGAAGGGAGCTCTCAGAGAAAAAGAGACGCTGCATGGACTTGGCAGACAGGCCCCCAGATGTGTCTGCACTCTCATCTCATCCTTTAGAAGTTGTGTTTTCAGAGTCTTGGGCCTGGCCCCAGAGTTTCCGGCTTCTCTCCATGCCGCAGGATACGGTCACTTTGCAAAGTGGACCTCTGCAAAGAGCTCTGTTTCCAGCCGTGACTGCAGGGAGATGCGGCCTGTGCTTCTGACTTGGGAGGAGGGTGAAATGGATTTGCCATCTTGTTCTCATCCCGCCAGAGGAATGGCCACACCTTGTTACGTTTGCCAGTTACTTTGAATGGAAACAAGAGAGCCCCAAAGGAGCATTGTGTGTGTGTGTGTGTGTGTGTGTGTGTGTGTGTGTGTGTGTTTTCCTAGATGATATGAGGCCTTGGTCTGTTTCTAGAAAGCTCGTGAGCTGTGTCACATGGAGGGTCTGGAAAGAAGTAGCCCTTGAGAATTGGGAGCCGTTTGCCCCAGAATGGGGCAGAAGCTGGGCAGGCCCTACAGCCTCGGGAAGTGCTCTGGCCAGAAGGAAACTGTATCTGGAAGGGGAGGGCTGAAGAGCCCACGGGGACCGTGTCACTTCCTGGCTGGCTTTCAGAGCAGCTGTAAGACATTGCTTTGACCTCATCTGTGTTTTTGTTCTCAGCAATCGAACCAGATTTCTCTCTCCAGAAAGAAACGGTATTAATTCTGCAAGATTTTTTGCCAATTCCGTTTCCAGAGAAGAGGAAGAAAGCTACATCCACATGGTAATCGTCTTTTTCACACTCTCATGTGCTTCACCCCAGTGTGCCTTCTGTGAGCTCTTCGTGGAGGACGCGTGTGCCCCCGAAAGCCCCCTGCAGTCTGGAAACATTCACCTGAACGTGATGCCAGGTTACCCGCAACTAACCGATTCGAAGCTGCTTTTCTCTCCTGCGTTCTGAGGCTATGGCGGGAGCCCCAGGGTTGAGGCGGGTGGAATGGGGGACAGGAAATGTTAGCCGTTCTTTCCACCGGGGCCATGCTGTCCTGTTTGTTCGCAGTGAGTCTGCGGCTCTGTGGCTGTCCAGCGCAAACGCACGTATCCTGGGTGCCCTTCTGCCGGACCACCTGGTGGCCCTGCCCCCATTGCTAATGAGCCTTCCCGGGGGAGGAGTCACTTGGGGTCCCAGTGGCGGGGAGTGCAGGGTCCCAGGCTGTGAATGTGACTCAGTGTCTGGAGACTTGGGTTACCGTGTCTTTCTGTAGGTCTGGGCAAAGAGAGACCTGACATCTCCATCCTTCAACTAAGTAATTAATCTCCCCCTCCCGCCCTCTGCTCTTCCCTCCATTCCCTTTACCTCGGAGCAACTTAATTGTAGGGAACTCCAGGGAAAATCTTTGTTTGACTGATGAGGTTTTGAAAAGAGATCGTAGAAGACCGATATTCAAGGCACTGTGGCTGTATGCACTTTTGAAAAGACAGTTCTGGCCCTCCTGTGCATGAGCTTAGTAGGCAAGTGAAAATCTATTATAACAAGGTCATATCCAGTGAAACAGTAATTAAATGCTTCATGTTACCTTTCTCGTTGATGAAAATTAGGCTGTAAGTTCCCTTAATATGCAGATGGAAAGTGACTCATATACAAATCTGCTCTGGTCTTCCCAGTGTTTTTCACACTTAGTCATGGCCCTTGGGAAACTTGTAGAAGAAAACACTGGGATACTGCCCAGCTGTGCTCTGTCTCCAGAGAACAGAAAAGGGAAGTGAACCTATAACCTGATAGAAGCAAGTGCGGAGTCATTCCAGACGCTCGCAGTTCATCTCTGACCTTTGAGGTTATGAGAAAGACTGGTGTTTCATTAACAGCATAGTTACGGATTGGTTTCTGGCCGAGGTTGATAGTCATGAGTTAATGACTGTCTGGGCATTACTAGGCCATATGACAGGGCAGACTGGAGCCCGGAACACTGGCTGAAGGCAGGTGTCTGTGGGGAAAGCACCATCTTTGAGTTACCTTCTTTCACTCGTTCACACAACAAGCCGCATGACTCATAGGGTTTGATTTGATTTTGCATGTAATCGTGTGTGTTAATGTTTTTCTCTCTGACAACAAGGTCTGATCTGAATGTAAAAATTGAGGCCAGGGACTGAGATGCAAGTTTTGTTCTATTAAAGTTATGCATCCTCTTTCACTTTCTTTTGCTGTTTGTGAAATTACAGAAAATTTAGAAGAATGAAAATTTTAACTTCTGTGATCTCTTTTCTACAGTATTTCCACATTCTGTAATTTCAGTCATTTTGTAAGATTTTGATAGTAGAATTCTAGACTCGGAATCTCGCCTTAAGTGGTTTGTTATGACATTATAATACTTTTTTAGCTTTTAGATTATCTTACAGTGAAACAGACTTTGTTGGTGTGCGGGTCTGTGCATTTTAACATGGATATAGGTTCACGTGCCCACCAGCACAGTCAGGACACGGCACAACTTCAAGGCTGTCCTCCAAGCTCCGTCTCCATAGTCACACCCTCCCACAACCCGAATCCCTGGCCCTCACGTACACGTTCTCCATCACTACACTTGTATCACAGAGTTTGCTGTCTTGTGAGACTGGTTTCTTTCACTCAGTGCAACGTCTCGGGGGTTCACCAAGTTGTAATGCTCATCAGTCGTTCTTTCTGTTTTACTGCCGAGCACTGTTCGAGTGTGCGGGTGTGCCATGGTTTGTCTCCTTACCCACTGGAGGACATTTGGGTTGCTTTGGGTGTTAAGTCTTCCAATCCGTACACATAAACGAAAATGTCTTTCCATTTATTTGTGTCTGCTTTGCTTTCTTTTGGCACTGTTTTGAAGTTGTCATTACAAGTCTTTGGTTAAATTTATTCCCAAATTCTTCATTGTTTTTAATATTGTTGTAAATGGTACCGTTTTCTTTTTTTTTTAAGATTATTTATTTATTTGATGGAGAGAGCAAGGCACAGGTAGTCAGAGCAGCAGGCAGAGGGAGAGGGAGAAGCAGGCTCCCTGCTCAGCAGGGTTGCGGGACTCGATCCCGGGATTCCAGGATCATGACCTGAGCCGAGCCCGCCAGGTGCCGTGATACCATTTTCTTGATTTCCTCTTCTCAGGTGGTTCAGTTAGTGTATAGAAATGAAACTGAATTTTGGGTGATTTTTGTATCCTACAACCTTGTTGAGTTTAATTTTTATTTGTTATTGTTTTCTTTTGCGTGGAATCTTTAGTTTTCCACATATAAGACCATGTTGTCAACAAACAGATTATTTTGCTTATTCTTTCCCAATTTGGCTGCCTTTTTACTTTTTTCTTGCCTAACTGCTACATATAGCTGAAACTTCCAATACTTTGTTGAGTAGAAATTGCAGAAGCGGGCCACCTTGCCTTGTTCCTGATCTTGAGGGCCTTTTACAGATTCTGTGCAGGCATCCATTGGCATTCTCCAAATTTTCATTTCGCTAGAGCAGTGGTTCTCTACCAGGGGTTGATTTCACCCCCTAAGGGACACTTGGCAATGTCTGGAGACGTTTTCGGTTGCCAGAAGCTCGCCCAGGGGCGTGTGGTTCAGGGGGACTGCTGCACGCCCTCCAGTACAGAGGACAACTCCCCATGACAAAGAATGATCTGACCCCAAAAGTCAAGAATGCCATTGTTGAAGCCTCCTCCTCTAGGATAAGGACCTAGAAGTGAGATTGCTGGGTCATCAGCTGGGTTTAACAGGGTCATCTGTTGTAGGTTTGACTCTGAGAGGTATTGCCCAAGACTTGCTCTCATGGTCATGGCCACACAAGCTGTCAGCTGTTTGTGAGAGCACCGGCCATGCCTCGGGAGTGTCCTTGGTCCACAGTTTTCTTGTTTGTTTTTAACCTAGACCTTCTAATGTATAGATAGTGGTATCTCATTGTTGTTTTAACACCTATTTCCCTAACAGCAAGTGGGGTCAGACTTAATTTTGTGTGTCTATCAGGCATTTGTGTATCTTCTTTGGTGGAGTATCTATCTGTTGGACCCTTTTGCCCGAGTTTCAGTTGGGCTGTTTGTTTTCTTACACTGGGTTTTGAGAGCTCTTTATGTATTCTATGTACGAGTCACCCAATGGGTATGTGACTGGCACAAATTTTCTTTTGCATCTGGAACTTGCCTTTTCATTCTCTTCTTTCTTTTGTAGAGCAAAGGTTTTTAATTTGGTTAAGCCAAGTTTATTTGTTTTTACTCAAATACCAGTAGAGTCAAAATACAGTGCAGTACCAGTTTTCAGTGTGCGATGTAGTGACTCAGGATTTCTGCACAACACCTGCCGCTGGTCACCGCAAGTGCCCTCCTTCATGCCCATCGCCTGTTTACCCCTTCCCTCCACCCACCTCCCCTGTGGTGACCATTGGTGTGTTTTCTATAGTTAAGAGTGTTTCTAGGCTTGCCTCTTTTTGTTTTTTCCTTTGCTCATCTGTTTCATTTCTTAAATTCCACATATGAGTAAAACTGTGTGCTGTTTGTCTTTCTCTGACTGGCTTATTTCACTTAGCATGATTCTCTCTAACTCCATCCATGTTGTAAATGGCAAGGGTTCATTCTTTTTCGATGGCCAAATAATATTCCATGGGTGTGTGCGTGTGGGTATGTGCATGTGCACACACTACATCTTTATCCATTTATCAGTCCATGGACACTTGGGCTGCTGCTGTCTTGTGGCCGTTGTGACAACACTGCTGTCAATGTTGGGGTGCTTGGATCCCTTTGACTTAGTGTTTTCATATTTTCTGGGGAAATACTCAGCCGTGCAATTACTGGATCCTAGAGTAGTTCTGTGTTTAGCTTTTCGAGGACCCTCCATGCTGTTTTCCAGAGTGGTTGCACCAGTTTGCCTTCCCACCAACAATGCACAAGGGCTCCCTTTTCTCCACATCCTGGCCAACACTTGTTGTTCACTGTGGATTTTTTTTTAAATAGTCTCTGCACCCAGTGTGGGGCTTGAACTTAAAACCCTGAGATTAAGAGTCACATGCTCTGCCGACTGAGGTAGCCAGGCCTCCCTGTCTTGTGTTGTTGAGTTTAGCTGTGCTGACTGGTGTGAGATGGCATCTCATTGTGGTTTCGGTCTGCATCTCCCTGATGATTGGTGATGATGAGCATCTTTTCATGTGTCTGTTAGCCATCTGGATGTCTTCTTTGGAGAAATGTCTGTTATGTCTTCTGCCTGATTTTTAATTGTATTATTTGTTTTTGGGGTGTTGAGTCGTATAAGAAATTCTTTACTTATTTTGCAAATACCTTCTCCCATTCAGTAGGTTGCCTTTTAACTTTGTTGATTGTTTCCTTCGCTGTGCAGAAGCTTTTTACTTTGATGTAGTCCCAATAGTTTATTTTTGTTTTTATTTCCCTCGCCTCAGGAGGCGTATCTAGGAAAATGTTGCTACGGCCAATGGCAGAGACATTATTGCCTGTTGATTAAGCACAATTCATTGAGTTTCTTCTTTTTTTTTTTTTAAGATTTATTTATTTATTTATTTGACAGAGAGAGAGAGATGACAAGTAGGCAGAGAGGCAGGCAGAGAGAGGGGGAGAAGCAGGCTCTCCACTGAGCAGAGAGCCCAATGTAGGGCTCGATCCCAGGACCCTGAGATCATGACCTGAGCCGAAGGCAGAGGCTTAACCCACTGAGCCACCCAGGTGCCCCGAGTTTCTTCTTTTTTTATACATATGTTGACTTTTTTCATTGACTGATTGTTACCATGTCAAAGATGGTGCTCCAGTATCATTTATTGACAGGACAATCTCTTCTTCATTGAATTGCCTTTGCCCTTTCGTAAACCATCATTTGGGCATATTTCTGTAGCGTTTGTATTTTGATCCACTGATCTGTGTGTCTGTCATTTTGTCTATATTGTGGTCTTGATGACTGAAGCTTTATAGTAAATTAGAAGCATATTTTCTCGAATCTCATTCTTAGTTAAAAAAGTTTTTGGTTGTTATTCTGCCCCCTTTGCCTTTCCTTTTATTTTTTTATAAGATTTTATTTATTTGACAGCTGGGAGCCTGATGCAGGGCTCAGTCCTAGGACCCAGGGATCATGACTTGAGCTGAAGGCAGACGCTTAACTGACTGAGCCCCCCAGGCGCCCCTGCCTTTGCCTTTCAATATAAATTTTGGAATAAGCTTTTCATTATCTAACAAAATATCCTGATGTGATTTTGACTGGAATTGTGTTAAATCTATGAATAAATTTGAGGAGAACTGATACTTTTACTCTAAGCTGATCTTTTAATTCATGAACATAGTGTGTCTCCATTTATTCAGATTTTCTTTATTTCTTTCCTCAGAATGTTATAATTTTAACGTATAGATGTTATCATGTTTTATTAGATTTCTACCTGTGTATTTCACCTTTTGGAGCTATTGTAAATGGCATTTTTGTAATTTCAGCTCTCAGTTGTCCATTGGCAGTATATACAAATACGATTGTTTGTGGTGTATTGACCTTGAGTCCTGCAACTTTGCCAAATTCCCTTATTAGATATGGGAGGTTTATTTTCTTTACATTCCCTGGGGTTTTCTGTTTACATGATCATCTCGTCTGTAAATACAGTGTTTTATTCCTTCCTTTTCCGTTTCTGTGCTCCTTCATTCTTTCACTTGCTTTATCACCAGCCTGACGACTTGAGTACAGTGTTGCATACATGCGGTGAGAAGAATCTCTGTCTCCCTTTCATTCAGTCTACTATTGAGTATTCATTGATATGATCGTTTCGTTTTCTTCTTTAGACTGCAAATATTGTGGACTCTCCTCGTTTAGTTTTGAATATCGAGTCAGTCATGAACTCCCTGAATAAAACCCATTTGGTCATGGTGTAGTATTCATTTTATGTATTGCTGGATTTGATTCGCTAACATTTTGTTGAGGATACTGTATCCATGGTCACAATGGGTATCGATCTGTGGGGTTTTCATAGTGTCTTTGCCTTGTTTTG
This sequence comes from Lontra canadensis, assembly GCF_010015895.1. Lineage (NCBI taxonomy): Eukaryota > Metazoa > Chordata > Mammalia > Carnivora > Mustelidae > Lontra > Lontra canadensis. The sequence continues at coordinate 1,230,248 of NW_022631168.1, read as the reverse complement.
TTATCAAGGTAATGTTGGGATCCTCAGGAAGTATTCTCGCCTCCTCTATTTTCTGGAATAGATTGTGTAGAATTAGTGTTATTTATTCTTTAAGTTTTTTGGTAAATTTATCAGTGAAACATGTGGGTGACTTCAATTTCTTTAATAGTTGAAGGACCATTAACATGATCTATGAAATCTTGGGTAAATTTTGGTTACTTGTCAGAAGCTTTATACTTGTACATTTCATAATTAGGTCTGCAGTGCACCTGGAATTAACATCTGTGTATGATTGCAGGTGGGAATCAAGTTTCATTTTCCCTCGATATGTTTCTCTAATTGATCTATCACCATTTATTTTAAATTACTATGATTTGCCACTTCTGCAGCGCCATCTTTGCCATACAGCAAGCCTTCTGGTCTCTCAGATCTGTTCCATCGGTCTACCTGTCTGTCTTTGGTCACTAGCACACCGTGCTGGTTACTGCAGCTTGATAAGTCTCGATATCGAGGAAAGTAAGTCCTGCCTGTTGATCTTCCTCAAGGTTTCTTTGGCTATTTTTGGTCCTTTCTTTTCCCATACAGTTTTAGAAACAATTCCTCAGATTCTACCAAAAATGAAATACTGTTCTTTGCAGGAAGAGGGGTCAAAATTATTTAATCCAACATGAGAAGTAGAACTTGGTGAGCTCATTTGCTAGAGCATGCAGCTCTAGATCTTGGGGTTGTGAGTTTGAGCCCCACGTAAGGTGTAAAGATTACCTAAAAATACAATCTTAAAAAAAAAGGAAGTGGAGCTACATTTGTTCTACTTTTTTTTAATTTGAGAGGGCACTTCTGTAGACAGGCTACCATGAAAACCACATACCACCACATAAAATATCTTAAAATGATAGAGAATATATTTTTTAATGTTTTTTATTTATTTATAAACATATAATATATTTTTATCCCCAGGGGTACAGGTCTGTGAATCACCAGGTTTACACACTTCATAGCTCTCACCTTAGCACGTACCCTCCCCAATGTCCATAACCCAACCCCCCTCCCCCCAGCAACCCTGTTTGTTTTGTGAGATTAAGAGTCACTTATGGTTTGTCTCCTTCCTCATATCAGGGAGATCATGATATAGTTGTCTTTCGATAGAGAATACATTTTTAAAAAACAAAACTCAACTGACAAGAAAGGAAGGAGAATCTCTGGGACCAAAAAATGCCAAGGAATTACAAATCCTGAGAATTGATACAAATTACAAACAATAGAATCAAATATAGAAGTAAGCCATTATTGGAAATAATTGGATTTTGAATATAAAATAATTATATTTGATGTATTTAAAGAAATAAGATGACTTGAAAGTTAGACTAACAACATGCCAGTAAAATATGACCAGGGGCACCTGGGTGGCTGGTAGTCGGGCAACTGCCTTCAGCTCAGGTCATGATCCTGGCATCCTGGGATTGAGCCCCATGCCCCCTTTTAAAAATTTGACCAGGCAAATTAGAAAAGACCATTTAGAACAAATAGAAACGAAAATTGGGATGAAATTAGAAACTCGGTGGGGGCTCCTGGGTGGGCTCAGTCTGTTAAGCCTCTGCCTTCTGTGCAGGTCGTGATCTCAGGGTTCCTGTATTGAGCTGGGCATTGGCTCCCTGCCCTGCAGGGAGTGTGCTGCTCCCTCTGCCGTTCCCCCTGCTTGCGTACTCTCTTTCTGTCAAATAAATATTTTTAAAAAGAAAAGACTAAAATTGAACATAATTAATCAAGAAAAAGCAATGGATACAAATAAACAATATTAAAAATGTAAAGGAAGTAATAATTGCAAATATGCCAGAGATTGATGACATAAAAGAATATAATGAATTTGACAACTTTGGTGAAAATAAGCAAATTATCAGAAAATATCCAAAAACATGTTCAAGTGGAAATAGGAACCTCAGTGATCTCAGTAGGGACAACTGCAAAGGGTCATGAGCCCCAAATGACTGTGCAGACACTTTCTACCAAACAGAAGAGATCATTACAATCTTATACAAATACCTCCAGGGAATGAAAAAAAATTGCCCACCTTATTTTATAAAGCTAAAGTAACTTGATACAAATAGCGATAACATAGGTACAAAATTACAGAGCAATTTTACTTACTGACGTACATTAAAATATCCTTAAAAAGTATATTTCCAATCAAATTTTGTACACAAATGTTCATAGCAGCACTTTTTTTGACAGCACAAGTAGGCACAGTGGCAGGCAGATGCAGAGGGAGAAGCAGGCTCTCCCCTGAGCAGGGAGCCCGACGTGGGGCTCAATCCCAGAACCCCGGGATCATGACCTGAACCAAAGGCAGTTGCTCAACGTACTGAGCCACCCAGGCGCCCCAGGAGCACTTTCTTAAGAGCCCAAAAGTGAAAATAGCCCAAATGTTCATCAGTTGTTAAGTCAGTAAATAAAACATGGTCTAGCCACCCAATGGAACGCTATGCAGTCGTACAATGAAACAACACTGGTGAATCTTGTAAACAGTATGCGGAGTAAAAGAAGCCAGTTATCTCAAAAGACACGTACTATATGACTGCATTGGTATGAAATGTCTGGAATAGCAAGTCTGTAGAAACAGAAAATATATTAGTGGTGGTTGCCTAGAGCTTGGGGAGATGGTGAGACTGTGGATGACAGCTAAGGGGTCCAGATTTCTTTTGGGGTGATGAAAATGTCCTAAAATTAACTGAGAGAGTGATTGCACAAATATGGACACATGCTGAGCCCTGCAGCATTGTCTGCTTTAAATGGGAGTATTGTGTGGTCTGGAATTATGGCTCGATGAAGTTGTTAGAAAAGAAGCCTTACAGAAAATTTTAGCAAAATAAATCCAGCACTATGAAAAGCTGAGAATATACCCAAACAAGTCGAATTTATCCCAGGTATACAAAGTGGATTTAACATTCCAGAATCTGTTCATGGACATCTCCGTAAAGATGGCAGATCCACCTCAGGCTTCTGTTTTCCATCCATCCCAAAAGAGCCTGTAAAATTTCAGTACAGGGATTTGGTGAAGGCATAAACCCATAAGGGTATAGAGAATTGGAGAAGATAATAGTAGTGACATTGGAAACTGGAAAGCAGATGGGTGTGTGGTAACTGACTTATCAGACCTAAAGAAAGTTAAATCCTAAATATGCGGGGGGATCAGGGAGAGGCAGAATATACTACAGAGTACCTAAAAGGTTCAGGAATTATCCGTGGGGCATGGTTCTGGAAGTAGGGCTGAAGGGAAAGGAAAAGAAGGGCTAGTGGTCCAAAGCTCACCTAAGCAGCAGGTAAATCTTGCAGTGCCTCTCCCTCACTGCGTGGAGGTGGGCCACTAGGACCTCCCATCTCTACAGAAAAGTTGAAGTGTAGTCTCTAGAGACAGTAAAACAAGGGCTCTCTGAACTGGCGGGGAGAGACATTAGACCCGTTTGACCAAGAATACTAAGTACTAAACACGAGGTGATTAGGTAAATATGAGAACCACTCCTGAACCTTTTCCCTAGCCCCTCTTTTCCACAGTGTTGACAATCAGACCTCTGCAACCGAGTCCTGGAGATTGGAAGATAGTGCTGAGGGCTATTTGAGCAGCCCAAGGAAGACCGAGGTCCTGACACTGAGGGTTTACCCAAGAAAAGCATCTAGTAGGATCACCCTGCAGTGAACCCCACAGTGGACAAGCACCACCAATGTACTCAAAGCTTCCAGTCAACTTTTGGGGCTTTGACTCTTACATACGAGCGGACAGCCAATGTCCTCATCAGACCTTTCAGGAAAGCTCTGGCACGAAGGGTAGAGACCAAAACAGATGAGAGGAAACAAAAACTGTGCCAGAAGGGGAAACTTTTTTCATAATCTCTTACTACCTTTTTTTTTAAGTTTTAATTTTAATTCCGGTTAGTTAACGTACAGTGTTATTTTTGTTTCTGGAGTACCGTGGGCTTCCCTATGTTCATTGCGACAAGGGCCCTCCTCAGTATTCTCTGAGAGATGAGCTGTAATGACTCTGAATTAAAAGACTCTATTAAGTCAATCAAGCACGTTAATATATTAAAGGAGAAAATGATGTGATTATCTCATTAGATGCAGAGCAAGTATTTGATAGAACTCAACATTTGTTCACATACGAGAACGCAACACGTGACTAGATTTCGCGTCGCAGAAGACAGGGTGGCTATCCCTGTGGGGTAAAAACAACAAAAAAGGAATGGATTATATCCCTTTTTCACCACCATAGGTTAAAATAAGCTCAGGCTAGATTATTACTTAAATGTGAAGGGCAAAACTTTATCATTCTAGGAGAAAATATGGGGCAACAAGTTATAACTTCACCATAGGAAGGGTTCCTTAAAATACAAAAACAAGCCACTCAGGAAAATACTACATTTAAAGTGGGAATGACTCTTCATTTAGAAAATACCACAGGGGCACCTGGGGGGCTCAGTCGGTGAAGCATCTGCCTTCGGCTCAGGTCATGATCCCGGGGTCCTGGGATCGAGTCCCATGTCGGGCTCCCCGCTTGGTCGGGGGTGTGCTTCTCCCTCTGCCTCTGTGGGTCCCCTTGCTTATCCTCCCCCTCTTTGTCTCTGTCAAATAAATGGATAAAATCTCTTTTGAAAAAGGAGAGAGACTGCCATAAAAAGAAAGAACAACTATAGACCAAGGAGCGATTGCTGTCCAGGATATATGAGGAAGTACTGAGGAAAATTAGAAAAAAAAAAGCAGGGACTTCGCAAAACAAAAGCAAACCTGAACAGACAATTCACAGCAGAGAGAAAAATCGATGGTCCTTGAACATATGAAAAGGTGACCAATTAAGTGTCGAGGGCACGGAAGAGCAGAGCACAGGAAGATGCCATTTCCCCCAAATGTGGTGGGGAAACTAGAAACGCTGATCTTCCCACGCAGGTTAGGGTAAAGGATGGAGAGCATAAAGCTCGGAGCCTCCCGCCGAGTGTGTCGAGATGGTAACGTCACCAGTACACCATCGGGTGGGCCAGGCCTGCCGTTCCGGGGCCCACAGCCTAGAAACTCCTCAGGGGATGGCTGTGCCTCAGCAGGGGCGAGTCTGGGGCAACACAGGGAGTCCCCCCAAATACGTACTATGTGTTTGTGTTGATAAAAGTTGAAAACAGGCAAAAGTGAGGTGTGTGATTTAAGGGTACTTCCATGCTGTCAAAACTGTATTCAAAAACAGTGGTCAGTGCCAAGGTCAACACAGTGCATAGTCTCTTGTGAGGAAAAGGAGGTTGTAGAAGAGGAACAGGGGCTCCTGAGGCTGTGTTGAGTGCATGGGTGTGTCGCCCATGTCACACTGCTGGTGTTGTATAAAGTGTCTTTGAGTGCATTGACGGTGCCTTTACTGGAACTTGAATAAACGTGATCAATCTTTTGCCAATCGGTCTCTGGGGTGTCCTTGGCCTGTCCTATTCTTACAGCAGTTTTCTAATGGCTTTGCGTGAAAGCTGGATTGTCCACATTGTGTGTCATGCCAACTGTCACTCAGACGGGGGCCGCTCCAGGTGGCCGCGTCAGCCGCGCTGCGGGGGGCCGGGGCGCAGGTATAGACCGGAATCGCCTCGTTCCCTCGGGCAGCCCGGCCAGACGCCCTTAACCTGAGTCCTGTGCTGTTGGTTTCTAGAATCACAGAGCGGCGCACTCACTGAGCGGCGGCGCCCTGATGTGGGCGAGGAAATCCAGCCTGGATTATCTGGCTCTGGACTTCAACTCGGCATCGCCGGCGCCCGCACAGCAGGTAGGAGCGCCCGGGGCTGAGAGCCACCTGCAGACGCCCTTCCCTTCCAAGCTCCCCGGGGCGTCGGCTCTGCGTCTTCTCAGAAGGTCCCGGGAAGCGTCTGCTTGGGCGGGAGGAATGGAGTGGTTTGGCTAGACCCTGGGGGTGACAAGACTCTCCGGTGGCAACGGGACCCGTCGGCAAAGGGCCTCACATGGCTGGTTTCGGCTGCTGACGCAGTACCGCAGTCTGTACAGCACGGCTCGGAACCGTCGAGGCCTGTCGTGAGGGTGAATTAGCAGCCATGGGGGCATGAAGGAACGAAGGACGTGCCTCGCGACGTGCATTGTTTGATGAGAAAAGCAGTTTAGCTGAGCAGCACATGCAGTACGAGTCCAGTGTGTGTGTGCACGTGCATGTGCGTGTGCGTGCATGTGTGTGCATGCACGTGCTCATGCAGGGAAACAAATCTGGAAGATCTCCCTTTTGCCAAATGAATTCCCGCTTCTCCTTTACCTTCAGTTTTGTTCCCAAAGCCTGAACTGGGATTCCAGAAAAGCCGGTCAGAAGGGGGAGACCAGAAAGTACAGAAGAGCGCCGCGGTCGGTGCTGGCAGACCCTGCAGTCAGTGCCGACAGACGAGCCCCACACCTTAATGGCTCACGGTGGCAAAGGCCTCTGTCGCTGTTGCTCATGGCCCGGGCCGTCTTCCATACAGGGCCTAGGAGAAGCCGCTGCCGGATGGGGCTCCTGCCGGGTATCGTGTGCGTCCGGTCAGCCCGTGTTGCCGGCGCTCAGCATGTGGTGGGCAGAGCCGGCCGGCCGCAGCAAGGTCCCTGGGAGCCTGGGAGCAGAGGTGTTTCAGGGCCCCCAAGTGCAAGGCCTGCACAGGGCACGGCGCGGGAGGAAGGGGCGGCAGCATTTCGGGGCGCTGTGATATACACCAGAGGCCTGATGTTTGCCTGATTTGTTTTCAGTGCACGTAATGAAAACCTTTCTGTTCCCCCCTCCAGAAGCTTCTTGTCTCGGAAGAGCATAGGGTCGACTACGTGCAGGTGGACGAGCGGAAGACCCAGGCCCTCCGGAGCACGAGGCAGGAGTGGACGGACGAGCGGCAGTCCAAAGTGTGAGGCACAGGCTGGGCCGTGAGCGGGCGGGCAAGCTCGGCGCAGGCGCAGAGCTGCTTTGCCAGAATTGCAGTGATGGGCGAAGCCGGTCAAGAGCCAGAGAGAAGCTGTGATTGCCGTGAGCTTGCCGAGAAGCTTTGGGAGAGAGGATAGATTTGTACCCACTGAAGGGGGACAAGGGGGTAATCTCCCAGCGCCCACGCCTATCCCTGCCCATCCAGGCAGTGGCCTTCCCCGGCCGCGCTGGCCCACGACCTCTGGGATGCCTGCAGTTGGCTCCACTGATGTAAGAGGCAGCGATGGAAGATTCCAGAGCCGTGGACTATAAGGCAGAGAACTCCAGGCAGGGTAGGAATGATAAAAAACAAGGCTTGGGAGCGTATTTTCCGTGGAGTTTGGTTCAGAATCTTTCTGGCGGAGCACTTGGAGCGCAGATCAGAGCGATTACTGGAACCAGACAGGATGACTTGACCCTCAGGTTTGAAAACTCTGACCCCTCTTCTGTGCTTCCCGTCCCAGCCCCGAAGACCCAGCTGGGGGGATGAAACTAAGAGGTGGTGGCAGCATCTGTACTCCTCACAGATAAATCATTCCTGTCCCCAGAGAAAAGGAGTTCGAGTGATGGGGGTGGTCAGCCCCAGGCCCCAGGGGGAGTATGTCGGACGACACTGGCTGGCTGTCTCTGCCATGGCTGCTGGCCTTCCTGGGCACATCTTCACACGCATCATCTCACCTCTTTCCTAAAACACCTCAGAAGCCAGGCTTGGCAGAGACTGTTGCCCCCACCGCGAAGGCAAGAGAACAGAACCGGAAGAAGGAACTCTGCCTCCGGTCCCTCACAGAGCGAGGCCTACAACAGAGTCGGCCAGGCCGCCCGTCGCAGGCTCACGCCACCGCCTCTGAGGACTGTGATGAAGCCTACGCGTTCGGTCACCCTCAGAGACTGAGGAACACGTGCAGACACGAGATGAGGCGTCATCGCTTCTCCCTTGCGTGCGACTTTGAGCGGGTGCTTTCTGGTGTGAACGGCGTGTGCGTCCGGGCCGGTTTTCTCTGTGTGGTGTTCAGATGGGAAGCTCCCGTTCAAATACCTCTTTGACGATCACTGTGAAATCCGGTCTTGGATCACGTGGCACCCTTGCAGTGTGTTTCCCGTGAGCTGGCTAATGCTGACAGAATTTTTTGTCCCCTCGGGAAGGCACGAATCATCCCTGGCTGTCCCATGCGGGACTCAAGCTCTTGAGCGATAGGTAGTTATGGCCAGAAAACAAGCACAGCACAACACAGCAGAAGACAATGAGTTCCACTCTCAAATTTCCCGACGAATTTTCCCTTCTGTTTTAGTGATGACTCAGTCCGGAAACCGAACGGTTCCAATTTGTCCTGAGGGCATTGTGTCACCCCTTCCTTGGTGGGGCGCTGGGGCCCAGGGGACCCAGATGAAAGTCTCAGTCAGGCACAGGGTTTGATGTAACGGCCCTTCTTGATTCTTCTGAGCACCTGCCGCCAGAAGACAAATCGAGCGACCAGGAATTAAGCAGATCCTGGCCTGTCCTTCTTCCTGGTGTGGTGTCTCGTGGGACCACGGACTGGCTAAGCAGGCAGGTGGATGACAGTCAGGGCCGGTCGGAGCTTGTAGGCTTTGCTGTAGGGGTTCGGGGTTCACAGTGCCCCAAAGGTAAGTAAATGCCAGTCTGGGCCTTTCAGACTGTTCGAGTACTTGACGTTCAAAGCAGCAGGACCTGGTCACCTCATTTCCTTCCCGGAGGAAAGTGGGGAGAAATTCTTGGCCACTTTAAACGATATAAGGGCCCCTTAATGAGCCTGGACAGAGAAATGAGAGGGCCCCTGTTCCCCGCAGCCAGTGCCGCGTCCCAACACACAGGCCAGAGCCGGGAAGGAGCGGCCTTCGTCCCGGTGTGACTTGCAGGGGGTCACAGGGCCTCAGTCCGGAAGCCAGGGCTGTTGGTTCTCCTCGATGGTACCTGCCTGGTGCGGGCACCCGGGTTCAGAGTCTCGGTTACCTGACCGAGGCTGGTGCGGACAAACTCTACACCCGGGTGCCAGGAACCGCCCCAGACTGGAGATCAGAGAAGAGAACAGCTGCACCAGGTTGGCCGTGAAACAGCGTCCAACTGAGCGCCGCGCAGAGCTCCTTCCTGCAGAGTGTCCCCTGGAAGCCGCGGCCGCACGGAGCAGTACACGCTCGGGTAGCGTGACCTGTTTGGGAGCAATTCGTTCGGGATTCCTGAAGAAGATGACTTTGCCCTCCTTTCCAGGGTGCGCGAGACTGCGCCCCACTTTGACAAGGCCGCTGCTGCGCGGTACCCCAAAAGCATGTGGGCTCGGGGCCATGCGGGGCTGACAGCAGCGGCCGCTCCCGGGAGAGGCACCGGAGGTCACAGCAATGCCACCGGATCCAGCCTTCCTGCGGAGGGGATGCATGTGCCGTGGAGCTCTGAATCTGACCAGGGCGAGGTCTGGGGCTTTTTAAAAAATGGCAATGGTCTCAGACGGCATTCCGAGTCCGGGTGACATGCGCGTGAGTCAGGTGCCGGGACGCCTTCCCGGAAGCCAGCAGGACATCGTGGCCCTTGATCGCACATTGTTTTCTTCATCGTTCCTTTCTGCTTTATTTCCTTCCATCTCGTTGCGTTAGGAAGCTCCTCCAGGTCAGGGGGCGTGTAGGGCAGGACATCAGACCTGCAAATCCCTAAGGCCACAAGGTCAGGCGCCTCGGGGTCCAGCTTTCCGTGGGGGCGGGCAGGGCTCCAAGGCCCAGGGCCATCCTGGAAGGTCCCAGTCCCTCTTTGGTCCCTCTTCGCCAGAGCCAGGAGAGGCAGGACTGTGGCTTCAGATCGGGGCAAGACTGAAGGCTCCCGTCAGGCCTTCCCGGTCTCTGTTAATACCATCCTTGTACCCATAATCATGCCGATGTGTAAAGATTCCTTGTTTCTCACTGTTTCATTTCTAGCATTAATAAAAGTCACATAAGGGGGAATCATACCCTAGTTGTCCCTCACTTGCTGGAAGTGATGACGTTAGATGCAAACGCGGACTGCGAGCACTTGAGCACTGCCTCGGCTCAGCCGAACCACACTGACATCTCTTTTCTTCATCAGAAACTAACTCCAGTCACTGGCCAAGCCGGTGACCCTCCCCGATAACACGTGTAACAAGACCTTCGTCATTACTGACCTTAAAAAGCGACAGCCCCAGCCCGCCTCTCCCCAACCCAAATCTCTCGTGCCACCAGCCCCTCTCCGCCGCCGAGGCTCCCGGCTGCTCTGGCGGCCGGGTCAGCGGCATCTCCAAGCCACGAAGCGAGGCAGGGACAGCCAGAGTGGTGGGGGCTCAGGTTTGGGGCGACAGGCCAAAGGCAGAGAGAGGAGAAAAAGCCACACGATTACTTGCCCCTGAAAACTATGAGGCTGACCTCATGACTGCTTTTGCCCGGCACATCCCAGCCCAAGCCCCTGGCCCAGAGAAGAGCAGCTTGGCCCACAGAGCTGACCTGGGGAGTGGGGGCCAAGAACCCTAACCTCAAGGGTATTTAAACGCCAGGCCCCTTGTGCTCTGGCTCCTTTACCAGATGCCCCCCTCAGTTTCTAGCTTCCTAATTCTCCTGTATTTCTCTTGACCTTACGTTGCATTTAGTGTTATCATTTCCCTACTTGGTGCCATTTGGTTTAGAAACTTGGTTTTTATTTTCTGCACCCGAGGGAGGGTGGCTTTGGTACAGGCTGGACCGGGGGGCCCAAGGGGCGAGAAGGCAGAGCTGAGCCGCAGACCCTCCCCCACCACATGCACAGCACTTCACTGACGAGACAGGGGACACTGGAGGGCCTCGGGGACACGAGGCCCTTCCCAATCGAGAGTGCGCAGTCACTGGAGGGAGATCCATGTGCACGGTGAGGAACCTTGCCCCCACTTTGCCATCTTCTACAACCCTCAATTCCCGGCAGAGCTCAGTGGAAAAGGCGGGACAGCCGTGAGACGTGTGCCCCTGCTTACCCAGCCACCACAGTTGCTCTGGCCTTTGGTTTGTGGTCAAGACCTCTGTCTTAGTGGAATGTCACTTCCATGAGACTTCACCTTCCCTTGTTTGAGAGAGCGAGCACGTGAGTGGGGGGAGGGGCGGGGGGAGAGGGAATCTCAAGCAGACTCTGCACTGAGTGTGGAGCCAGACTCGGGACTAGGTCCCACGACCCTGAGATCATGACCTGAGCTGACCCCCGAGAGCTGGACGCTCACCTGACTGAGCCCCCCCAGGCGCCAGGGAGAGATAACTATTGATTGAAAAGGGACAGGAGAGAGGTGTGGTCGCTCAAGGGGGACCCTGCCCCCGTCTTCCCGGACCCTGTCCACTTGCTGGCCGTCATGCCGCCCCCGCCTGGGGTTTCCTCTCTGTGGAGCCCCTTTTCGGCTGTTCCCGGAGCTGCTTTACTGGTAAGAGCAGAGCTGGGAAGGGCCGCAGAGGGGACTGTCCTGCTCAGCCCCCTGAGAGGGACAGCATCCAAAACCTCAGCTCCTTTACCTCACGTTGGGACAAACTTTAAGTAGACTTTAAGTAGAAATTTAAACTTTAAGTAGAAATGTAAGTAGAAATTCTACCCCCCAGAGTTCCCCAGTGGGATCTGACCGAATTTTCCCGGCCCACATGGACTCTTCCTGTGCCGCTTTCCAACCCTCCGGGTGTCCGGTGAACTCGTGAAACAGAGTCGCGTGGTCACATGATCGGTCTCGCATCCCACTGGGTCCCCCAGAACCCCGCCCCTGCACCTGCAGAGACGGGGCTACGTCCCCACGCCGAGAACCTGAGGAGGCCTGGGCGGTGACGGGCCCCGCGAAGGGCACCGCAGAGGCGGCGCTAGGACCCCTGAGGCCAGGTCACCGCCCCCCAAGATGGGTGAGACAGGAATCGAAAACAACACGTTTGTACCTTCTACTGTATTTTAGAGGGCACCCAATGGGGTGGAGAAGAGAGCAGGAAAGGAATTTCATGCGTACGGGTCTGTGGGGGGGCCGGCTGCTCGGGTACGGAAGGTGAAAATATGAGCTTCGGGAAGACTCGAAGGCGAGGAGGGCGTCAGCCCGGAGCTGCACGGGACAGAGCACCCAGGGCAGCGAGGACAGGCCGCAGGGTCCTAATTCGGAGCCCCTAGAAGGCTGAAGGCACAGCCAAGGAGCGTTGCTGGTCCGTGTGAAGACCTGCGGAGGATCTGCGGGAGGACGCAGCCAGGGAAGGCAGCAGCGGAGACGTGTGACGGCTTCACGTTTGGAAAGCAAGGATCCCTGCAGCTTCTCTGTGAATAGAGTCCAAGAGGGTCGAGACTAGAATCAGGGAGCGCGGCTGGCAGATCCCCGCACTCACGCGCCCGCCAGGAGATAGTTGCCTGGACTAGGGGAGGCGCCCACAGAAGGGGGCGAGAGGTCCTATTCCAAACAGTTTTGGTAGAAACAACCTGCAGCAGGACGGGACGGGTGCCGGGAGATGAAGGTCAAGAATGATGCTGGGGTTTCACCTAAGCAACCGGAGGGATGAGGTCAACATCCCAAACAAAAGTTAAACGACTGGGTGGAAAAGTCTCCGAGGGGTCAGGAGCCAGAGACCCAAAGCTTTTCAGAACGACCAAGACCTACTGTGGAAAAGTGGAAAGACTTGGGGTACCTCGTGGCTCAGGAGGTACAGCCTCTGCCCTGAGCTCAGGTCATGGTCATGGTCCTGGGGTCCTGCGATCCGGACCACATGGGCTCCCTGCTCAGCGGGCGTCTGCTCCCTCTTCCCGTCTCTGTGATGTCTCTCTCTCTCAAATAAATCTTAAAAAAAAAAAAAGGAAGTGAAAAAGATTTTGAGTAAGCTCAGATCGCTGTTTGGATGCATGGCAGAGTTGCTGCGAAGACAGGACTGGACTTTGAAAGGACAAGCCGAGTAGATATCTGTCTGCAGGTGGGTACAGGAGTCTGGCGTGCGGGAAGTGTCTGGGGTGGAGATGCCAACCTGCGAGCCAGGACCTGGCCCTGAAAGCCCGGAGCCTGCACGAGCTCACAGGGGTCGGCCCAGAGCCCGTGTAGAGGGAGAAGCGGCCCGCGCAGCAAGCCCTGGCACCCTGGGACACTCGGAGGTGGCGGAGGAGAGAGGGAGCGGCCACGGAGACTGAGGCGGGGCGGCCAGAGGGCTGGGAGGGACCCCGAGAGGGCAGGTGCAGGGTGACCTCCCAGTTCAGGAAGGGCCGCACATACGCGCGCACCGGGGCAGGGGGTGGTCAGGGAGGAGGAGCGAGGGGCTCCGCGGGGGCTGCTGCCGGTCAAGGGACAGGAGGCCTTCTGGAGACCCGCCGGAGAGAGGTTCGGGTGGGCGTGGGAGCTGCGTGTGCCGAGGGGCTGGGGAACTCGGGGTCAGCCATCCGGGCCGCCCTCGGAAGGGGCTGCCCTCTGGCCCCCGAGAGCAGGGAGCCCGGTTCTGCAGCGGGAAGGGCTCTGGGGCGCAGGAGAAGCTGCCCCCGGAGTTGCCGGGGGAGGGATTGCGCCTCCTGCCCTGTGCCCGGGGCCCCCAGAGAGGACGGGGTGCGCGGAGGCGCCGGGGAGGGAAGAGCTTGAGCTGGGGAGGAGGGCTTTGGCCGGAGGGCACCGGCCCCTCCTCGCCAGCCCCACTCCCGGGGGGACACCCCCCTCCCCCAGGTTCTCACTGCTCTGGACCGAGATGCCTCTTGTCGGAAGCATAAGTTGCGACAAAAACTGGAACAGATCATCAGCCTCGTGTCCAGCAACAGCTAAGGGTGGCGGAACCGGTTGTGTGGGGGGGGGCGCCAACTCGGTCCTGAGCTGTCCTCCGGGCTGAGCCCTAGATCCGGGGGGCGCGGGGGCAGAGCCGGGGGGTGGTCCCCGGTCCAATATGCCCCCGGCACACCTGGGTGCCCCCTTCATTAGTGCCTTCCTCTGGGCCCTGTTGGGGGGCAGGGGTGACAGGACCAACCCCTGACCCCGGCAGCAGCAATACCCCTGCCCCCTGCCTCCTGCCCAACCACCCTCCTGCCCCCTGCCCCTCTCCCTACCACCCTCCTGCCCCTCGAGCATACTGCCTACCCCCGGGGGTAGTTCCTGTTTTCAGGCGTGGCTGGACGCAGGATTTGGGTCTCTGAGATGTGCCTTCCTGCTCCTGCTTGCCATCTGTCCAGTGTCAGCCTGTTCCCCCACCCCGGCCCTGCAGCCCCCAGAGTGTCACTGGCTTGGATGGGGTCACCATGGCCATAGGAAAGCGGTGCTCTGATGGGCCAGGCCTGAGCCACACGCCCACTCCTGGAATCAAAGGGGAAGCCAACTCTCCCAGAATCCTAACTGCGGAGGGCAAGGAAAACGGGGGTCGTCTTGGGGGGAGGGATAAGGATACTTGTACCAGGAGAAGGGGAATGGATGCCGGGTAAGGAAACCCGCCAGATGTCCTCTACGGTAGTGACAGATACTTCATCAAACTCAAAATCTTTCCCTGACGTTTTAAAAGAATGAGTGCAGGAAAGATTATTTCTTAATACACAGTTATTGTGCAAAAGGAAAATGTTTTTTAAGACTTTATTTACTTATTTGAGAGAGAGAGAGGGAGGGAGGAGGAGCAGAGGAAGAGGGACTCTGAGCTGAGTGCAGAGCTTGACATGGGGCTCCATCCCAGGACCCTGAGATCAGGACCTGAGCCGAAATCAAGAGTTGGACGCTTCCCCGACTGAACCTCCCAGGCACCCCTGAAATACATACTCGAAGGATATATTGGTTGATTGATTTTTGGATTTTATTTATTTATTTGACAGAGAGAGAGAGAGAGAGAGAGAGAGATCACAAGCAGGCAGAGCAGCAGGCAGAGAGAGAGAGGGGGAAGCAGGCTCCCCGCTGAGCAGGGAACCCGATGTGGAGCTCGATCCCAGGACCCTGAGATCATGACCTGAGCCGAAGGCAGAGGCTTAACCCACTGAGCCACCCAGGCGCCCCTCGAGGGATGTATTTAAGTAACAAGCAAGTTGGAAATTTAAGAGGTGGACTTTTCCTTCCCTGATGCGCTCGTTAGCGATGAACCTTCCTGGAGTGGAGGCGGCTTGTTCCAGGACGTGACCGTGCATTTCCCCGTGTGTCCCCGTGGCGGGAGCATACTGCAGAGACAGGAATGTGCCCTGTGCACAGGTCCTCGGCCCGTCCTAATCTCTTTCTTGGTGAGTAGCCAGGTATCTCCTTTGCTCTTCAACCGCCATGTGCTGTTCCACCAGGACGGCTGACCCTTGACTTACCGAACCTTTCCGAGTTGACGGGCATTTGCCTTCCTTCCGATTTTTTGCTGTGACAAATGATGCTGGGATTAAGTCATGCTCCAAATTACCTTATCACATATGCACTCGTTTCTCTATGGCAGATTCCCAAAGTTGGGTCAAGGTGTACGCACATCTCTAGTTTTAACAAATACTGTCAAGTAAACTTCCAAATTGGTTTTACGACTCTCCAAGTGAGTGTGTAAGAGACTCTGCTTCCAACTAAGCCTAACCAAACGCTGATACTGGAGACTGTCGTGTCTAAAACTTCATCAAGTGAGTAGTTTTAAACACACACACACACACACACACACACACACACGTATATGTATTTATTTCAGTTTGTTATGGATAATGTCAGGCATCAGTATTTTCCCTACCAGTGAGTGGCTAATATCATTTGCTATATTTGCTATATTCTCTATCAATAATGAATAAAATCTCAAAACAATCGAAATATCCCCAGCAACAACAACGGGACGACTCATGCATGCTAACAACTGGGGGAAAAACACCCAGACCCAAAGGATGCATTCTGTAGGAGTCCATCTATGGGACATTCTGGAAAAGGTAGAACTGTAGGTAGAGAAATCAGACCAGTGGTGGCCAGGGGCCGGGGGAGAGTTTTGCTACACAGGGAAATGAAGGAACTTTGGGGGCTGGTGTAAATATTCTGTATCTCAATTGCGGTGGTAGATACGGGACTGTGTGGTTTCCCCCAGATGTGTAGGAACGCACACCTGAGAGGAATGAGTACGGTAGTGTCTCAATTATGCCTCCATCAGTGTGACTCAAACAAACAAACAAGGATCTAAACAAAAAG
This sequence comes from Lontra canadensis, assembly GCF_010015895.1. Classification (NCBI taxonomy): domain Eukaryota; kingdom Metazoa; phylum Chordata; class Mammalia; order Carnivora; family Mustelidae; genus Lontra; species Lontra canadensis. Next base: position 1,214,267 of record NW_022631168.1, on the reverse strand, counting down.
GGGTCAAACAGGAAGAGACCGTAAGAGGAGAGAGGCTCGTGCTCCAGCGTAGGGATCGCAACCCAGGAAAAGGTGAGGGGATGTCCAGGGTGAGACCTGCGCCGTCAGCCAGCCAGCCTAGCGAGAAACCAGTCCGGACAGAAGGAAGAGAGAAGACATTTAGAGAAATGGTTTGTAAATTTAGCATTGTCATCAAGGTGACTTTTAACCTCAGGGGGAAACACACCTGAAATGGGTAGAAGGAGGGGGACCTGAGTGGCTCAGTCAGTGAAGCGTCTGCCTTCGGTTCAGGTCATGATCCCAGGGTCCTGGGATCAAGCCCTGCATCGGGCTCTGTGTTCAGCCCGGAGTCTGCCTGTCCCTCTACCCCACCTCTCCCCTGCTCTTGTGCTTGCTCTCTCTCTCTCTCTCTCTCTCTCAAGTAAATAAAACCTTAAAAAAAAAAATAAAACGAGGGGCGCCTGGGTGGCTCAGTCGTTGGGCGTCTCCCTTCAGCTCAGGTCATGATCCTGGGGCCTGGGGATCGAGCCCCGCATCGGGCTGTGTGCTCAGCCCAGAGTCTGCCCCACCCTCACCCCTGCTCTTGTGCTCTCCTTCTCTCTAAAGCAAATAAAACCTTAAAAAAAAATAAAATGAGGGGCACCTGGGTGGCTCAGTCATTGGGCATCTGCCTTCAGCTCAGGTCATAATCCCAGGGTCCGGGGATCGAGCCCTGCATCGGGTTCCCTGCTTGGCGGGATGCCTGCTTCTCCCTCTCCCACTCCCCTTGCTGTGTTCTTGCTCTCTCTCTCTCTGTCAAATAAACAAATAAGATCTTTAAAAAGATAAATGAGTGGAATCAATAGAGCCACGTTGTTGAGAGCATAAGGTGAAGACATGTAGTAAGTAGTGGTGTAAAGGAGCTAAATTTTCATCTCTCGGCTGATAAGTCATGTCCCAAAATGATGGAAGGAAGGAAGGGAGCGAATGAAAGGAAAACAACAGAAAGGAGGGAGAGAATGAGGGCAAGTCAGAGCGACACAGGAGGAGAGAGACAGATCCGTGCTGTAGCCACTGCAGCTGCGCATCCAGTCAGGCGAGACGGTCGTCGCGTCCGTTCGCCCCGTTCACGGTCGTCAGCGTCACGGCCAGCAGCAACTCTCCCCCTTCAGTCCACACCAGAGACCTTCAGCTTCTGCATAGGCAGGCTCTGTCTGCTCAGGCATATGGAATAGAAACACTTGAGCCCCATCCCCCCCAGGAAACACACACGAGCAACGGGTAAACAAAGCCCCGAAGACACCGGCTGTCAGGCCGTGGAGGGAGCCGGTCTGGGAGAAGGCAGAGAAAGGAGAGGAACCTTGCACTGCTGCAGCTTAGTGTACAGAGGGAGGGTCTCCAGAGGGAGCCGAGCAGAGTCCCTGACTGGAGGGGACACGACGGGGAGAGTGCAGGACATGAGCCGGCAGGACAAAGGACCCGAGACCAGAGAGCTGCCAAGGGACAGGGTGTTGGCCGGCCACAGACGGTCCCGCTGGCGTAAGCAGCAGCCCCCTGACCAGCACCAGCATGTGCAGAAACCAGCTGGGGCCGAGGAGAGGACCCCTCGCAAGGACGGAACGTCAGCAGACCCAGCGCTCACGCTGGACAGGGACCAGCGGCCAGAATGGAACCGTCACCGTTCAGGAGGCCGCAGGCGGGGTCCTCACAAAGGTCTCGCCTCTGGAGCGTGGAAGAAACGGCTTCTACACTGAAAGCTGCTCCGATCCCACAAATTTCTTTTTTTCCTTAAGATGTGTTTGTTTACTTGAGGTGCGGAGGGGCAGAGAGAGAGAGAGAAACCTCAAGCAGACTCCCCACTGAGCGCGGAGCCCAACACACGGGGCTCGGTCCCCAGACCCCGAGATCGTGACCTGAGCCGAAAGCAAGAGTCGGACACTTAAGCGACTGAGCCCACCAGGCGCCCCTGGTCCTGCTAACTCTTAAAGGCGAGACTCCAAAGAACCCACCTGCGTGCAAATAACGGCATCCCTGAACGAAGCTTACGTTTTAGGAGTACACAGAGAAAAAGACACAGCGGCCAAGGTCAGATGCACAGCGCCTGGCGTCCAATCCAAAATGACAAGGCCCACAGGGAAGCACAGAAATGCCACCCCATGACAAGGAGGACAGCTCGATCCCATTTTTGTTCATCTTCCAGTGAACCGCAGGCCAGCTGTAAAGGAAGGTCGAAAACTGCTTTTGCTTACAGGTATCACGACCGTGTATGTAGAAAGCCCAAAGGGATCTCCGTGTTACTGGTCAGTCTCCCGAGGCTCCGAGATCCGGCTCTTTGGAGAGAGCAAACCCACCAACACCCCCGGCGCCTCCCCACCCGGCACACACCTAGCTGGGGCCGCAAGGCTTCTCTGCTCATCTGAGACAAGCCCAGGAAGCCGCGGAATTGCGGTCATCCAGTTTCTGTGTTTACTCCCATCCTTCAAAACAAGCTTTTTATTCTGGCAGCGAGCCAGCCCAGCAGTGATGTGGGGACACCAGAATGCCGGTGGGAGGGCACATTTTCTGGAGGGCAGTTGTGTAGTGTGTAGGTCGAGAAGCTGAAGAACATGGAAAGGAAAAACTCGGTAATTCTACCTCTCGGAATGGATCTTGAGGAAACCACCACTCGTGCCAAGACTTACGCCCTGGGGCGCCTGCGGCGGGGGGTGCGCTCAGTCGGTGAAGCATCAGCCTTCGGCTCGGGTCACGACCCCGGGGTCCTGGGATGGAGTCCCTCGTGGGGCTCCCTGCTCAGCGGGCAACCTGCTTCTCGCTCTCTACTCTCCCTGCTCGTGTTCCCTCTCTCTGTCAAATAAATAAATAAAATTTTAAAAAAGACTTATGCCCTACTAAAGATTTCCGTGGAGAGAAGCAGTTCTGAGTGATCGCACAATTTTTTGAGACCTCACTTAGTGAGGTCTAATAATAAAAAATAAAGAAAAAAAAATAAATAAAAAAGACTTATGCCCAAGAATTCCACTGAATCACTACCCGTAATAGGGGGAAAACAGAACGGTGTAACTGTCCAACATGACATTATAAGGCATTTTATGTGTCTAAGCAGTAACACCTTTTGAAGAGTTTTTGGTGAGTGAAAAAGCGAGTACGGTAAATGGGAAAAAAAAAAACACGGGAAAAAAGCTAATGGCCATCTTAAAAATGCAAACATTCTATGTTGTTATATGTGGAAATACAACTAAGAAGATACTCGGGACGCCGATGGTATTTAGTGCCGAGTATGGGACTCAATTTTCTTTTCCCCAAGTTGTCTTGAAGAACCCTGTGCTGTTGGAACCTGTGTCCCAGAACCTCCTTCCCACAGGAGAACGAAGGCGAGACGATCTGGGGGCACTGTAGCTGAAAGGAAACTCAGACACTGACATAGTGGCTCAGTTTTATTTTCTGCAGCAATAACAAACATTTAAGCGCCCTTTCCTCTCCCAACCGGGAAAGAAATCAAGTGGCCTGAGGGCCCCTGCCGGCAAACAATCAGACCCCGCTAACAAAGTGGCAACTACTCTAAGTCTCAACTCCCCTTGCCTTGACTTGGGGTGGGGTGCACAGGGCTGGGCCTCAGGTCCTCTTTCCCGGGCCTAGACTTCGCGGAGGCGGGGTCCCAAAGCCCCGAATGTTCCGGATCACCAGGGAAAGCTGGTCGAGGAAGGAGTTGATGGAAATTCGGAAGAACACAGGGTCTTCGGCAGTCCATCTACTAAAAGAAAGGCAAAAGGCAAATGAGGTTGCGGGGGACAAGTGGGGCGGAGGTGCGGGGCATCGGGCCCCTCCTCGGCCTCCGCGACGAGGGCACTCTAAGACACAGCAGCCACCCGGGCACCTGCCGCCACCGCCCCCCCACCCCCCCCCTCCCCCGCCCCGCATCCTCTTCTAGGACTGACACGGCCAGGGAGCTGCCGTTCACCGCCAGCTCCTTGTGAACCACCCCTCCGTGGCGCTGGGCATGTGGGGCCAGGGACCTGCGGGCCATGTCCGCCTCCAGGGGCGACCGGAAAGGCACAGTGAGCGTGCTGGGGGGACGCACGGTTAAGGCACCATCCGCTCCTGAATCTCCCAGTGCTGGGCCTCCTCGCCCCTCAGAGGCCGGCTTGCACCCCACGACGGCCCCCCGCGCTCCCTCCCGCCCCCGCAGCCCCCCCCAGGCTGCTCCCGGGACCCTTCGGGCCTCCTTCCCGCCTCCCCACCCCCACCCCCTGCAGGCCCTGGGGCCCCCACCGCCCCGTCCCGCCAGGCCATCCCCCACCTCCGTGCCCTCCCCAGGCTGCCACCACGTGCCCCGGCCACCCCGCCGCGGCCCCTGCCCAGGGCCGCCCTGCGGAAAGGATACAACTCCAGCAGTCGGCTGGCGGCTGCCACAGGTGCGGGCGCCGCATCCCCACCGGGCCCCAGGGCCTGCGGGCCCTGCCCGGCCTGAGGGGCGCCGGCCGCCTCGCCCTCGGCTCCCTGGCCGCCCGCGCCACTGGCGTCGTCGCCTTCCCGGCTGCCGGAGCTCTTCGGGCAACCAGGCGCTCCGGGGCTGGCCGGGCGGTCCTGGCCGCCCACGCCGCCCGCCGCCCCGGCCTCGCCGGCCTCGCCGCCCGCCGCCTCGGCCTCGCCGCCCTCGACGCCCGCCGCCTCGGCCTCGCCGCCCTCACCGCCCGCCGCCTCGGCCTCGCCGGCCTCGCCGGCCTCGCCGCCCGCCGCCTCGGCCTCGCCGCCCGCCACCTTGGCCTCGCCGGCCTCGCCGCCCGCCGCCTTGGCCTCGCCGGCCTCGCCGCCCGCCGCCTTGGCCTCGCCGGCCTCGCCGCCCGCCGCCTTGGCCTCGCTGCCCTCGCCGGCCTCGTCGCGGTCTGGGGCCTGCATGGTCGCAGCCCCAGAGCCCACAGCGAAGCCGCCCGCACTCTCCGCCCACCGCCTGGCGTCTGAGGCGCCTGCCCGAGGCCCCGCCCCTCCGCGCGCCAGGCTGCCAGCGGGGCCCAGGGCGCCTGCGCACACAGCCCCGCGCGGCCCTGCTTCCCGCCAAGGCCGCCTCACTGCGCGGGTGGCGGAGATTTCAGAGATTGCGGGCTCCAGCCGACCCTGAGGAGACCGGGCCTGGTTCAGGAAGCTCCGCCTTTTCGCGCCCGACGTCATTTGGGCTCCCTAGCGCACGCGCACCAGCCTCCTGCGCGGCCTGCTCGGGAAGCCGCTGCCACGTGACTACCTCCCCGTGCAGCCTGCGCCTGCGCCAGCCTGGCCCAGGTGTGACCAACCCGCTGGCCGTGTGTCCCCCGTCACGGAGTCCTGGGAGGCGGCCCGACACGTCTGAGCCGCTGCTCGCCTGGACCTCTCTCTGGGCTTTACACGTGGCGCGAGTCCGCGTGCGCCGGCGCCCAGGAGGGCCCCACCTGGACCCGAGGGCGGCAGGGCGGGGAGCGCCACCCCTGGGGCAGCTCCCAGTCACTTTACCCTCTGCTGGCCCAGCGCTCACGGGCTCTCCCTCCCCTAGGAACAAAGTCTGGCGGCTCTCCGAGGGGTTGGAGGTGCCAGGGGCCCTCAACTGGGAGGTGACCCTGTGTCTGCTGGCCTGCTGGGTGCTGGTCTACTTCTGCGTCTGGAAGGGGGTCAAGTCCACAGGAAAGGTACGGCCGGAGGCCCCCGCAGGGCTGGGGGTGTCACGGCCGGGCTGGGGGCAGCACGGCCATGGTGGGGCACGGGGGAGAGAAGGGCGGGCTCTGCCAGGGACCACCGCTGCCAGGGAAGGGGGCCGGGGCCACGGCCTGAGCACGAAGCAGGTCCTTGAATCGAGACTGCTCCATTCCCGCTCATGCCTGGACCGTCTTCCTTGCCCTCCAGACTACCCCACCCGTGCCAGGATTGTCCTCCCCGCCCCTCCAAACTCCCCCACCCAGGCCTGGATTGTGTCCCCCCCTTCCCCCACCCCCTGTCCCTCCAAACTCCCCCGCCCAGGCTTGGATCGTCCTCCCCTCCCACCTCCAAACTCCTCCACCCACGCCTGGAGCGTCCTCCCCCCCCACCCACCTTCTCCCTCCTGAGGTGGGGAGAAGCCCAGGCAGCCGCCGCCCCTTGCCTGTGTCGGGGCATTGCCGCCTGCCCCTGCCCCGCTTTCTCTCTATTCCTCACTCCCTTGTGCTGGCCCTGGTTGGGGGCGGGGGGCACCCAGGCTATGGTCTCCCCTGCCCGCCTGTCCTGCTCTGCTCAGCGTGCACGGGAGGCCGGAGTCAATGGGGCGCCGTGTCGCTCTCTGGCCGGCGGGGTCTAGCCCCGACTACCAGACTCGGCCTCTCTGCACAGTGACGTGCTGTCGGGGGCCGGGGGTGGGGCGCGAGATCTGCCCCCCGGCTGCTGTCCCGCTCCCCGCCTCTCCCCTCCGTCTGCCGCTGACCTGTGCCGGCCGTGGAGCTGCTCCCGCTCCAGCCCCGGCGTGGAGCTTCCTCGGGGAGGAGCCGAGGCTTGGGGGAGCAGAGGGGGGCTGCTGGCCGACCTCCCTCCCGGCTTCGGAGCAGCCTGCCGTCGAGGGGGCAGTGTGGCCCGCTTGGCCGTCCTGCCGAGCTGGGGGGCCCCGAGGGGGAGGCGGGTGCCGCAGGGCCCCTCTGAGCCGC
>NW_022631168.1:1175287-1202653 GCF_010015895.1 Lontra canadensis | reverse complement strand
TCGAGGGGGCAGTGTGGCCCGCTTGGCCGTCCTGCCGAGCTGGGGGCTCCGAGGGGGAGGCGGGTGCCGCAGGGACTCTCTGAGCCGCCCGGCCCCCCAGATCGTGTACTTCACGGCAACATTCCGCTTCGTGGTCCTCGTCCTGCTCAGGGTATCTGGGGTGCGCTGTCCGGGGCCTGGGATGGGGTCATCTATCAAGTCTGACTGATGGATGCTGGTGTCCCCTGATGTGCGGGTATGGGACGAACGAGGAGACAAGGCCAGCAGGGCCCTTCACATCTTCTCTTACCTGGCCCATCTCCAGGTATAGGCAGAGGTCCAGACCCAGATTAACTTTCAAACCACTTGTAGGATTTTGCAAACATGGGGTGATAGTTTGTGAGCAGAACAATGATTATTTCATTGAGGCAGCATCACATATATGTGAATGAGAACAATATGTCATTGTCAGAGATCAAGATGAACCTCCTATAGCTTCCCAGCCCAGGCTTAGCCATTAAGATTTTATTTATTTACTTGACACACACACAGAGACCACAAGTAGGCAGAGAGGGAGGCAGAGAGTGAGAGGGGAAAACAGGCTCCCCACTGAGTGGAGAGCCCGACACAGGGCTCGATCCCAGGCTCAATCCAAGGACGCTGGGATCAAGACCTGAGCTGAAGGCAGAGGCTTTAACCCACTTAGCCACCCAGGCACCCCTGGGCTTAGCCCTTATGCAGAAAGTCAATAGCTACTAAAAACTACAAGAAGGACAAGACTTCCTCAAGGCATTTGTAATGCGAACTGAATTCTCCCCAGGAGCCTAAAGCCTAACAAATCTCGCGTACTGTCTTTCCTTCTTCAACAAAAGTAGTACAGTTGACCCTTGAACAGCACAGGGGTTAGGGTTGCTGACCCCCCTGGCACAATCGAAACATGCATAGATTCCCCTAAAACTTAACTACTAGCAGCCTGCAGTGGGGTGGAAGCCTTACTGATAACATAAGCAGCAGGCTGACACAGGTTGTGTGTGCCATTTGTATTCTATCTTGCACCCTACGGTAAAGTCAGGTAGAGAAGAATTGTTAGGGAAAATCATAAGCAAGAGAAAAAGCATTTACAGTAGTGTACTGTGTTTATTGAACAAATCTGCATACACGCAGACCTACCAAAGTCAAACCTGGGTTGGTCAAGGGTCAGCTATAGTGAAATTTATCATGGGAGCTCTGCTTTATAGACAAGAAAAATCTTTAAGACCATCTTTTTAAACAAAATTACAATTGTGATCCTTATCTTCAGCCTCTTTATTTTCATTATCTTTGTCTTCTTTTTTTTTTTTTTGCTTTTGCAGTCTTTATGGTTCAATTAAAAAAAACAGACTTTATTTTTAAAGCAGTTTTAGGTTAACAGCAAAATTTAACAGAAAGTACAGAGTTCCCATACACCCGGCAGCCCCTCCCCACACACAGCCTTTTCCACTATCAACGTGCTGCCCCACAGTGTTACCTTCCTTACAACTGATGAGCTTGTAATTACTGGCCGCAGCTCATAGTTTACATGAGGGTTCTCTCTTGGTGTTGTGAGTTCTACGTGTGTGGGTAAATATATAGTGATATTTATCCATCATTATAGTATCATAGTATTTTCACTGCCTCAGAAATCCTCTGTGTCCCACATGTTCATCCCTACCTCCCTGCTAGAACCTGGAAGCTACTGATCTTTTTCTTGTCTCCATAGTTTTACCTTTTCCAGAATTGTGTTGTTGGAATCATATAGCATGCAGCTTTTCCAGATTGCCTTCCTTCACATACTAATATGCACTTAAATTTCCTGTGTGTTTTCTCCTGGCTTGGTAATTATATGCACCAAAATTTATTTACCCATTTACCTACTGAAGGACATCTTGGTTGCTTCTAAGTTTTAGAAGTTATGACTGAAGCTACTGTAAACATCCATGTGCAGGTTTTTAAGTGGACATACGTTTTCAACTTTGGGGGTAAATACCAAGGAGCAGGATTGCTGGACCATGTGGTAAGAGTGTTTCCTGTGTTGCCGGACTGCCTTCTGGAGGAGCTCCACAATTTTGCATTCCCATCAGCAAGAAACTGTTCCCACTGCTGCACATTCTCACCAGCATTTGGCATTGTCAGTGTTTTGGATTTTGGTCATTCGAATAGGAGTGTAGTGGTATCTCATTGTTTTAATTTGCAGTTAACTAATGACATATGATGCAGAGCATCTTTTCGTACGCTGATTTTCCATCTGTACATCTTTGGTGAGTTATTCTTTAAGGTCTTTTGCCCATTTTAAAAAAAAGATTTTATTTATTTATTTGAGAAAGAGCACGAGCAGGGGGAAAGGGCAGAGGGAGAGGGAGAAGCAGAAGCATTCTCCCCACTAAGCAGGGAGTCAAACATGGGGCTCGATCCCAGAACCCCAAGATCATGGCCCATGCTGAAGGGAGACACTTAACTGACTGAGCCACCCAGGCATCCCTCCCATTTTTTAAAATTAAATTAAATTACATTAAATTTTTAAATTTAAATTCAATTAGCCAACATACAGTACATCATTACTTTTGGTATAATGTGTAATGATTCATTAGTTGCGTATAACATCCAGTGGTCATCCCATCACATGCCCTCCTTAATGCCCATCACCCAGTTACCCCATCCCCCCACCCACCTCCCTTTCTGCAACCCTCGGTTTGTTTCCCAGAGGCAAGAGTCTCTCACGTTTTGTCTCCCTCTCTGATTTTTTTCCCATTCAGTTTTCCCTCCCTTCCCCTATTTGTCCTCTGCACTATTCCTCACATTTCACATATGAGTGAAGCCATGTGATAGTTGTCCTTCTCTGATTGACTTATTTCACTCAGCGTAATACCCTCCAGTTCCATCCATGTTGAGGTAAATGGTAGGTAGTCATCCTTTCTGATGGCTGCATAATACTACATTGTGTATATGAACCACTTCTTTATCCATTCACCGCTCCTTCCACAGTTTGGCTACTGTGGACATTGCTGCTATGAACACTGGGGTGCAGGTGCTCCTTCTTTACACTACATTTGTATCTTTGGGGTAAATACCCAGTGTGCAATTGCTGGGTCATAGGGTAGCCTCCCATTCTTTATACAAAAGATTTTATTTATTAATTTGAGAGAGAGCACACACACGAGCAGGGGGAAGGGGCAAAGGGAGAAGAAGCAGCAGACTCCCCTCTGAGCAGGGAGCCCACCATGGGGCTCGATTCCAGGACCCTGAGACTATGACCCAAGCCAGAGGCAGACACTTAACTGACTTAGCCACCCAGGTGGCTTTAGCCTGTTGATGTGATAGATTACATTAATTGATTTTCAAATGTTGAGCCATCCTTGCATGCATGGGATAAATTTCACTTCATAGTGGTGTGTAATTCCTTTTATACATTATTGGATTTAATGTTATAATATTACTGATTTTGGCATCTGTGTTCATGAAAGATATTGTTATGTTGTATTTGTTTGGTTTTGGTATTAAGGTAATTCTGGCCTCATAGAATGGGTTAGGAAGTATTCCCTGTGCTTCCGTCTTCTGGAAGAGATCATAGAGAATTGGCATAATTTCTTCCTTAAATATTTGGTATAATTTTCTGGTGAAACTATCTTGGCCTTGTATTTTCTGTTTTGGAAGGTTTTTAATTACTGACTCAGTATCTTTTTAAGATTTTATTTATTTATTTGACAGAGATCACAAATAGGCAGAGAGGCAGGAGTAGGAGAGGGAAGCAGGCTCCCTGCTGAGCAGAGAGCCCGTAACGGGGCTCAATCCCAGGACCCTGAGATCATGATGGGAGCCGGAGGCAGAGGCTTTTTAACCCACTGAGCCACCCAGGCACCCCCTGACGCAATATCTTTAAGAGATATAGGCCTTTGTATATTTTCTATGTCTTCTTGTATGACTCTTGGCAGATTGTGTCTTTCAAGAAGTTAGTCCATTTCATCTAGTTTATCAAATAGAATTGTTCATAGTATTCCATTAATATCCTTTTAATGACCATGGTATCTCTAGTCTATAGTGATGTCCTCTATTTCATTTCTGATTTTAGTAATTTGTGTCTTTTTTAAAAAAAATTTTATTTTAGTTAGCCTTACTAAAGGCTTATCATTTTTTTCTTCATTAGCCTGGCTTGAGGCTTATAGATTTTACTGATCTTTTCAACCAGCTTTTGGTTTTGTTCATCTTTACTATTTCATGTTTTCAACTCCATTGAGTTCTCTAATTCTTATAATTTTTTCTTTTGCCACATTGGATTTAATTTGCTCTTCTTTTCTTAGTTTCCTAAGGAGGAAACTTAAGACTGATTTTAGCTCTTTCTTTTTTAATGTATGCATTCAATTAAATATATTTCCCTCTAGGCACTGACTTCGTTGCATTCCGCAAATTTTAGTAAGTTGTATTTTTATTTTCCTTTAGTGAAAACATATTTTTACATTTTTCCTGGCATTTCTTTTTTGACCTGTATGTTTTTTAGATATCATTTAATCTCCAAGTATAATGGGATTTTTACTATTATCTTTCTGTTACTGACTTCCAGTTTAAATTTATTGTGGTCTGGGCGCCTGGGTTGCTTAGTTGGTTAAGCGTCTGCCTTTGGCTTGGGTCATGATCTCGGGGTCCTGGGATGGAGTCCCGTGTCAGGCTCCCTGCTCAGCAGGCAGTATGCTTCTCCCTCTGTATCTCCCACCTCTGGTCATGCTCATGGTGCTCTCTCTCGCTCTCTCTTTCTTGCAAAAAATAAATAATAAGTTTTATTGTGGTTTGAGAGAAGATATTGTATGGTTTCTATTATTTTAAATTTTAAGTTGTGTTTTATGGTGCAGAATGTGACTAATCTTGGTGAATGTTCCATGTGAGCTTGAGAAGACCATGTATGCTGCTGTTGCTGTATAAAGTAGTTTATACATGTCAATTACAGTTGGCTGATGTTGCTGTTGAATTTAACTATATCCTTAATGACTTTCTGCCTCCTGGATCTGTCCAGGAGATAGGTCCAGGATAGATGGGTGTTTAAGTCTCCAACTACCTTAGTCCATTTAAGCTGCTATAATAAAAACACTACAGACAGGGCGGCTTATAAACAACAAACACTGGGGCGCCTGGGTGGCTCAGTGGGTTAAAGCCTCTGCCTTCAGCTCAGGTCATGATCCCAGGGTCCTGGAATCGAGCCCCGCGTCGGGTTCTCTGCTCCGCAGGGAGCCTGCTTCCTCCTCTCTCTCTCTGCCTGCCTCTCTGCCTACTTGTGGTCTCTGTCTGTCAAATAAATAAATAAATAAAATCTTAAAAACAACAACAACAAACACTTACTTTCTTAGAGGTTGGGAAGTGTAAGATCCAGGTGCTGAAAACTTGGGGTCTGGTGAACTGCCTCTTGGTTCAGTGGTGTGTCTTCACATGGTGGAAGGGGGCAAGAAAGCTCTCTGGGGCCTCTTTTATAAGGATACTAATGCCATTCTGAAAGCCTCTTCTCGCATGATCTACCCACACCTCCCCAAAGCCCACCTCCAAATGTGATCCCATTGGGGATTAGATTTCACCACACAAATTTTAGGGGGACACAAATGCCTAGCTAGAGCACCGACTGTAACAGTGAAGTCATCGAGTTCTCCTCGCTATTCTATTGGTTTTCGCCTCGTGTACTTCCATGTTCTGTGGGTAGGTGCATACACATTAAGCACTGTTACGTCTTTTTGGTAATTGACCCATTTATCATTATGTAATGCCTCTTCTTATTCCTGGTAATTTCCCTGGCTGTCAAGTTTGCTCTGTCTGAAATTAATATAGCCACTCCAGCTATCTCTTGATTAGTGTTAGCTTGGCATAAGTTTCTTCATCCCATTAGTTTTTGTCTGTATGTCTTTATATTTAGAATTAGTTTCTTATAGACAACATAGAGTTGGATTTGGGTTTTTTTTTTAAAGATTTTATTTATTTATGGATTTTGTTTTTTGATCCATTTGGACTATCTGTATTTTTGCATTGGTGTAGTTAGATTATTGGTCTTTGAAGCGATTACTGATATCGTTGGAATAATATTTGCCATGTTGTTACTGTTCTCCATTTATTGCCCTTATTCTTTGTTCTCAATTTTGTCTTCCACTTTTTCTGTCTTTTGTGGTTTTAATTGATCTTTTTATATGATTTCACTCTTCTTTCTCAGCATATTAATAATGCTCCTTTTTTACCTTCATTTTTAGTGATTGCCCTAGAGCTTTCAATACACATTTACAACTATTCCAAGTCCACTTTCTTTTTTCTTAACTTTTGTTTTTTAAAAGATTGTATTTATTTATTTGACAGAGAGATCAGAAGTAGGCAGAGAGGCAGGCAGAGAGAGAGAGGGGGAAGCAGGCTTCCCGCTGAGCAGAGAGCCTGATGTGGGGCTCAATCCCAGGACCCTGGGATCATGACCTGAACTGAAAGCAGTGGCTTTACCCACTGAGCCACCCAGGTGCCCCCCAAGTCCACTTTCAAATAACACAATATCATTTCACTGATGGTGATAATATTTTATAACAAAGTACTCTTAATTTCTGCCTCCCATCCCTTGCCTCGTTGTTATATATTTTACATATACATCAACTATAATAATCAAATATATTATTGCTGTTATTATTTTGAACAAAATTTTATCTGTTAGATCAATTAAGAATAAGAAAAAAGTTCTTATTTTACCTTCACCTATCAATGTTCTTTATGTAGGTCTGGTTTCCGACCATTTTCCTTCTCTCTGAAGAACTTCTTTTAACATTTCTTGCAGAATAAGTTTACTGGTTTACTCAATTTTTGTCTGAGAAAGTCTTTATTTCACAGTCATTTTTGAAGAATAATATTATAGGATATAGAATTCTAGGTTGTTGGGGTTTTTTCCCCCCTCAACACTTTAAAAGTATTTCACCCCCCCCCCTTTTTCTTGTGTGGTTTGAGGAGAAGTTGGATGTAATTTTTATCTTTACTCCTCTATAGGTAACATGTAGTTTTCCTCGGGCTTCTCCCACAATGTTTTCCTCTTTTTCCGCAGTCTACATATGTCATGTCGAGGTATAGTGTTTTGGGGGATTTATCCTATTTGATATTCTCTTAGATTTCTCTGTCGGTGGTTTGGTATCTTATATTAATTTTGGGAAATTCTCAATCATTGTTGCTTCAAATGTTTTTTCTGTTCCTTCTCTCTTTTGTCTCCTTCTGGCATTCCCATTACAAATATGTTATACCTTTTGTAGTTGTCCCACACTCCATGGATATTCTGTTCTGTTTTTTAAAAAAGATTTTATTTATTTGAGAGAGTGAGAGAGAGCACGGGCAGGGGGGAGGGTAGAGAGAGAAGACAACTCCTCATTGAGCAAGGAGCTCGAGGCGGGGCTCGATCCCAGGACTCTGGGTTCATGACCTGAGCTGAAAGCAGATGCTTAACCCACTGAGCCACCCAGGTGTCCTCTGTTCTGTTTGTTTTTTTTTTTTTATCTTTTTTCTCTTTCCTTTCTCAGTTTTGAAAGTTTTTATTGCATATCTTCAAGCTCAGAAATTCTTTCCTCTGCAGTGTCCAGTGTACTAATGAGCCCGTAAGATACTTCATTTCCATTAGCGATTTTGATCTCTATCACTTATTTTTTATTTTCTTAGATTTTCCATCTCTTTGCTTACACTACCCATGTGTTCTTGCACATTGTGTACTTTTCCACTACAGTCTTTAGCATATTAATCGTGGTTATTTTAATTAGTTGGTCTGATAATTCCAGCATTTCTGTTATATCTGAATCTGATTCTGATACTTGCTCTGTGTCTTCACATTGTTTTTGCCCTTTTAATACACCTTCTAATTTTTTCTTGATAGTTGGACATGCTGTACTGTGTAAAAGGAACTGTTGTAAATAGGTCTTTAGTAATGCGGGGGGGAGGGGCAGGGGAAGCATTCTATAATAGTATGCTTAGGCCAGTCTTCGGCGAGCCTGTGCGCTGGGGCTGTGGACTTCATGCCTGCATCTCAGTCTTCCTCCCTTTAGGTGGCTCAGGATGGCTGGTGGGAGCTGCAATTGTGTATTTCCCTTCTCTTAGGCTATTAGGCTCTGATAAAAGCCCAGCAGGTAAGGCTGCGGTCAGTTTCTTTGGTGAGCAGACCTTGTTAAGATCAGAATGGTATGTCATATGTCACAATGGTTACCCTTTCCATTCCCCTGCTAGAGGCATGAGAAGATGTTTCTCCAATATTCACCATAAGGACCTGGTAGAGTTCCTTGAGGTAAATCTCACAAAAATGACCCATGACTGGGTCCCCCTCAGACCTGTCCACACAGAGCCTCCAGGAACTGATTGGCTGCAATTCAAGTTTTTCTCACTTGGCGCTGGTTCTCCTTGAGGTATCTGTTTGTGGGTTGGCTGTGATTCTCTTTCTCTGTCTCTTCAGTTTGGGGGATAGCGGTTTGCCCTGTGACTTCAGTTCTCCCACAGATCTAAAAAGGGTTGTTAGTTTTGTTTTTCAACTTTTGGCTGATTGTTCGGACAGAACGACAACTTCCAGTCTCCTATACGCTGAGCTGGAACTGGAAGTCCATTTTTGATTTTTTTTTTTTTTTGTTTCTGCATCTGGCTTCTATTAGCTGCTTATGCAACAATATCCACCCTGGATTTTTCTCAGTGTGAAAACCCTTATCATCTGCTCATTTATCCCAGTTTCTTTTTAGCTTCTTCCATGGAGAGAGAAAGATGTTCACCTTGACTAGAGTATAATGCTTATTATAAAGGAAGGAAATGCCTGAAAGACTCTTGAGGTGATCAGGATCCTTGGGCTCTTTTATTTCCCATTTGGGGGAGAATGTCTGTGTCTTCCTTAGCCACATCTTGTCATTTTCAGAGCATTTGGAGAAGGTGATTGAAACAACTGGGTGAAGCTTCCGCTTCTGCTTCTTCTTCTGCTGCTCCTCCTGGCATCAGTGGCTCTTAGCTCCTCTGCCCCTGATAATTTTTTTTCTTCAACAAGATTTCAAAAATCATCCTGTATCCATCCAGCTCTAAATCATCCTGGAACTTCTCTGTGTTAGTGTCAACGTAGAATACAATAGTGTGTTCTCACTGCATTTAGTGTTGCTGTGCATTTCGATGGATCAACTAGCTATTCTCTGGTCATTACTGTCCTTTTTCAGCAGGTTCCTTGTTACTTTTTCATTATGTTGTTCCAGATAAACTTTAGAATTATTACATTTAAAAAGCATATCTGAGGAGCACCTGGGTGGCTTAGTTGGTGAAGTGTCTGTCTTCAGCTAAGGTCATGACTGTAAGGTCTTGGGATTGAACCCCACTTCAGGCTCCTTACTCAATAGGGAGTCCCTTCTCCCTCTCTTTCTGCCCCTCCCCATGCTTGTGCACCCTCTCTCTCCGTCTCTCTTTCTCTGTAATAAATAAAATACTTTTTAAAAAATAAAAAGAATATCCCAGATAAAGTTAGGTTCAACCAGTTTCATGACACTAAAAGTTTGCATGTCAAAATATCCCTCCAGGGCCTCCTGGGTGGCTTGGTCCTTAAGTGTCTGCCTTCAGCTCAGGTCTTGATCCCAGGGTCCTGGGATGGAGCCCCGCATCTGGCTTCCTGTGGAGCGGGAAGCCTGCTTCTCCTTCTCCCACTCCCCCTGCTTGTGCTCCTTCTCTCGCTTCCTCTCTCTCTATCAAATAAATAATTAAAATCTTCAAAACATCCCTCCAGAAGCAAAATAAGAGAAATGACAAACAGGAAAAAGACTTTTGCAACTTATGTCACATCCAAAGAGAGAGAGAGAGGGAGAGAGAGAGAGAGAGTGTGTGTGTGTGTGTGTGTGTGTGTGTGTGTATAAAACTTCTAGGGGCATCTGGGTGGCTCAGTTGGTTAAGCATCTGCCTTCGGCTTGGGTCATGATCTTGGGGTCCTGTGATCGAGCCCCACATTGGGCTCCCTGCTCAGGGAGGTATCTGCTTCTCTCTCCTCCTCTGCCACTCCCCCTGCTTGTGCGTGCATGCTTGCTCTCTCTCTGACAAACAGATAAAGTAAAAAATCTTTAAAAGAGATATTCTAAATATTGATAGGAGTAAGAGAAAAATGGGGAACGGGATATGAGCAGATGGTTTACAGAAAAGGAAGTGCCAGTGGTCCCTAAACATACAAAAAGACATTCATGCTGAGTCATAAGAGAAATATACATTTAACGTACATTGAGATACCATTTCTCACCAATTGGATTGCCAAAATTCAAACTCTTGACAATATACTCTGCTGGCAAAACTGTGGAGAGAGAGAGAGACTTTCAAATATTGTGGAGTGCAAAGGTACTACACCTGTGGAGGAAAGCTTAGCGATATTTCTTTAATCTCATGTACATTTACTCTGCTGCACAATACTACCCAGCTGGTTAAATAGTCTTATTTATGTGTCTT
Organism: Lontra canadensis; assembly: GCF_010015895.1. Classification (NCBI taxonomy): domain Eukaryota; kingdom Metazoa; phylum Chordata; class Mammalia; order Carnivora; family Mustelidae; genus Lontra; species Lontra canadensis. The sequence goes on along the minus strand of NW_022631168.1, from coordinate 1,192,237 downwards.
AGTTATCTCTCACTGCATAGCAAATTACTTCAAAATTTAGTAGCTTAAAGTAACAGACATTTATTGTTTCTGGGAGTCACCACTCCAGGAGTAGCCCAGAAGGATAGTTTTGGCACGGGGTCTATCATGCGGGCACGGTGAAGTTGCTGGTCAGCGCGGCAGTCATCTGATGGCTGGTCTGGTCGAGCAAATCTGCTTCCAAAGTAGCTCACAACAGCCACTCGCATGGTGGTTGGCTGGAGGCTTGGTTCCTCCTGATATGGATTCCCCTGTTAGAGTTAGCTAAGAGCAAGTAACTGAAGCTGGCAAGCCTTTTATGATCTACGGTTCCAAATTTCCACATTGTCACTTCTTCCATATGCTATTTGAGAGAAAGAAATTACAGCCCAGTCCACACTCAGGGGGAGAGAAATTAAGTCCCATTTATTTTGCAGGGTGGAATACAGAGAATTTGTTTAGATTTTTAAAATTATTTTTATAATTTTTATTTTCTATTTATTATTTATTTTTCATTTGTTTTATTTTGTATTATTTATAATTATATTTATTAATTTTTATTTATTGTTTTATTTTTATTTTTAAAGCATCACTATATTTTTGTTGAACATGTTGTTACTTTTTAAAAAAAGATTTTATTTATTTATTTGACAGAGAGAGATCACAAGTAGGCAGAGAGGCAGGCAGGGGGCCAGGGAGCAGGCTCCCTGCTCTGCAGAGAGCCCCATGTGGGGCTGGATCCCAGGACCCTGGGGTCATGACCTGAGCTGAAGACAGATGCTTAACCCACTGAGCCACCAGGTGCCCCAAACATGTTGTTTCTGTTGAGTGTATGGTTCGGGATAGCAATGCAGAGGGAGTGAAGTGGTCTGATGTAGGGTCTGTTTTGAGGGGAGACCCAGCAGGATTTGATGCTCTAGTTCAGTTTTATGTCCTTCCTTATGATTACCAAGGACGGACACAGAAAACTAATACAACATTCCAGGATGGATATCTCTTGTCTGATTAAAAAACTGCTTTTTGATTATGGGGGTGCCTGCAGGCTGGTTCGGTGGGTACAGCATGCGACTCTTGGTCTGGGGCACGTGAGTTTTTGCCCCAGGTTGGGTGTAGAGACGACTTAACAAGAAAAAAATGAAAGAAACGTGACGTAAGGTCCCCGTGGGCCTTTTGGGGGAAGAAGCCCCCCCAAGCAAGTCAGCCCCCCCAAAGCCACCACCCAGAGATCATGGGTGTCTACACTTGGGGGTGTTGCACAGGCTTTCTGGCGTCTAGACAGGGCCGTGGGTTCTTTTGCCGTTCTGCCTTCTGGTTGTTCGTCTAGGACACGACCCGGTTTTCCGCGGCCACTGCTTGAGTTCCAGGGCCCACCCCGTCGCTCCTCGTCCCGCTGGCAGGCTTGCCCTCGCACGGGGACCACCGGGCCATCTTTCTGAAAATCGCATCTGATGTGCTCATCCCAGGGGCAACCCCCTCGAAGGCCACTTCGGGTTGTCCACCTGTACCGGCGATGGGGGCGGGGCGCGACCCAGGATCCGTCGTGGGCTCTGTCCCACCTCCCTTCCACGAATGGCTGCAAGGACGTCGAGCCACACGTCCTGGGGACCCGAACCCCGGCAAGAGGCAGGGCGGGCAACAGGCCACGAGTCCGGTGGCTTCACACGAGGTCTTGGGCAGGGGTGGGGGTGCGGTGGGGGTCGAGCTGAGGCACGACGGGACTGCGGAGGTGCGACGGGGTCACGTGTCACCCCACGGGGCAGCGTTTCGTGAGGGAGTGCTCGCTGGCCACACAGCCGGGAAGGCGGTCCCGGAAGCCGCGGGCCGCAGGCCCGGCTTGGCGGGAACCCAGCGCGATGCCGGCAGCCGCCCGAGGGAAGCGTCGTGTATGCGCAGGCGTGCCTGGATCCCACGGAGCCCTGAGGGGCGGGGCTTCACGAGAGAGCGCTCATTGGCCAGGCAGCCGTGGGGCGGGGCCTCCGGGAGCTCACGGGGCAGCTGACAGGGACTGTGGGAGGCCAGCCAAGGGCCCAGCAGGCTCGTGGGGCCGGGGCGGGTCGGTGGGGTGGGGTGGGCGATGGGGGCTGTTGGCGGAGGCGCTCCGGGCAGCCCGAGTCGCGTCGCGTACAAAGGCGCTGAGCTTTGCGAGGAAGCGCTGGCTGGCTCGGCAGCCATGGGGCCTCCCAGGGCCCAGGGGTGCAAGGGCCCACTGGGCGGGCGGCGACCACAGGCCTGGCGGCCTCCCTAGGAGCCCGTTGGCACAGGCGCCCTGGGGACGCGTCGGGCTCTGAGACGCAAGGCTTGTGGAGAGAGCCGGGCTTTCCTGGCGGGCCCCCGCCGGGTCTGTTTGGCGGGAAGCGGCCACGCGCCCGGCACCCTTTTCCCCACACCGCTCCGCCCCTCCCCGCCCCTCCCCGAGCCAGTTTGCGCGTGCGCGGCGTGGGGGCGGGGTCCGCGCGAGAGCGGAGCTTTGGGAAGAAGCCATAGTTCGTTCCTCAGCTGCCACTCGGAGGGGCGGGGCGGCGGGAGCGGCGCCCGGAGGGCGGGGCGCGGCGGCCATGCAGGCGGCAGACGCAGGCGCGGGCAGCGGGGCGGGCGCTGCGGACGAAGGCTCGGACGGCCAGGACCGTCGCCGTGGCCCGGGCGGTCCCGGCTTTCCCGGCGGCGCGGGCGAGGCAGCTGCTGCCGCCGCCGGCAGGGCTCGGCCCGTCTCGCGCGTGCGGCACGTCCCGGAGCCGGGTGGAGACGCCGCTGCCACGACTGGAAGGCGGGAGAGCCGAAGACACATATTGTATCCTGCCCGAGCGGACGGCGCGGCCTGGGCCCCTGAGGGATCGAAGGGTCGGGGCGGCCTGCGGGCGGACAGGGAGAGGGGCGGTGTTCACCAGGGGCTGGGGACGGCTAGGGCGGTCCGGCCAGGGCTGGTGGGACAGTGGTCACCCGGGGAGTGGCTGGGGGGGGTCCCGCCCAGGGCTGGTGGGACAGTGGTCACTGAGGGAGGCTGGGGGTTCCGGCCTGGGGCTGGTGGGACGGTAGTCACCTGGGGAGCGGCTGGGGGGGTCCGGCCCAGGGCCGGTGGGGCCCGGCCCAGGGCTGGTGGGGCCGTGGTCACTGAGGGAGGCTGGGGGTTCTGGCCTGGGGCTGGTGGGACAGTGGTCACCTGGGGAGCGGCTGGGGGTGTCCTGCCCGGGGCTGGTGGGACAGTGGTCACTGAGGGAGGCTGGGGGTTCTGGCCTGGGGCTGGTGGGACGGTAGTCACCTGGGGAGCGGCTGGGGGGGTACAGCCCAGGGCTGGTGGGACAGTGGTCACAGGGGTTGTTGGGGAGGCTGGAGGGGTCCAGCCCGGGGTTGGTGGGCCAGTGGTCACCGAGGGGGCAGGGGAAGCTGGGGGGGTCTGGCCCGCGGCTGGGTTGGAGGGGTACAGAGGGGAGGCAGGGGGTGCTGGGGGAGTGGGGGGGGCGGCAGAGAGATGCCAGCAGGGTGCCAATGGCCTGGCTTCAGAGGGATGGGTCGGGGGAGGAAGGAGGGAGAGCAGGGCGATGACCCGTTTTGCCGGGGGCGGGGGTGGGGGGCTATGGGCCTGGCTTGGCGTCTGGGGCCGGGTTGGCTGGGTGTGATTAGGTCGGGGAAGGGGGTGGGAGCTGTCTTGAAGGGGACTGGGCTCGTCAAGGGGGCCTGAGAAGGGCGGGGGGCAGGCGCAAAATCGTTTGGATGGTGCCTTAAGCCGGTCTCCTCCAGTGCCCTCTGCGTGCCTTTTCCATCCCGCGTGGAGGCGGAGATTGCCTGTGGGTCCCTGGCCCCAGATGCCGAGCCCCACAGAAAGGCTGTCGAGAAGCAGCTGACAGTGAGCGGCAGCGTCCTGGCCGTGTAAGTTCTGGAAGGGGGCCCGGTGGGAGCTGCAGCAGGTAGCAGGCCCGGTCTCCACAGAAGGGGCGCTCAGCTGGACACACCGAGACCCTCCGTGAACGGTTACTTCCAGGGACAGGGGTGGGGGAGGCTGTCTCGGCCTGCACCTGCAGCCTGGCCTGGGGTATAGGGAGGTGCCTTCATGGGGATGTCGGGGTTGGTGGGCTGGATTTGGGGCGGGGGGGCGGCAGAGCAAGGAAGGGGAGGAGCTTCAACCCCCAACTCGGTTGTCTTTTCTGCTCCCTTTCAGCCACTGGAGGGCTGAGGATCCTCGCCTCCTGCGAATTTCCGTCCTCAACTTCCTGGACCACCTTTCCCTGGTGATGCGGACCATGCGGCGCTTTGGGCCCCCCGTTTCCCGCTAAGCTTGGGCCGGGGAGAGGGGCTGAAGTCTAACGCGTCCCTCCCCGGGGACTGCGTCCTTCCCGGGACAGTGACTCCTGTCGTACCAGCTGCCACTGTGTTAGGAGGGCCTAATCCTCGGCCGCTACCGGCCCCAGGGCACTCAGGGCCCGTTTGTTTTGTTTTGTTTGCCGCTTGAACGTTTCTCAGTGCAGACAATTAAACGGAGCTGTGCGGTTGGTTCCCTGTCTGGGCTTATTTTCCACCATGGCACCGCCTCCAGAGGGTCTTCCCTTTGTCCTCGGGGAAGCGGAGGGGAGGTTCTGGGATGTAGATAGGGAGGCATGAGAGCTGACTGAAGACAAACGATGGAGGAAATGGGAGAACACGGCTTCTGTCGTCCTCTGTCCTTCTCTGTCCTTCACTGTCCTTTGCTGTCAACGGCTCTCCGCTCGGTGGAATGTGTCCTTGGTTTTTTCCTTGTGTTTATATGCTAAACAGAGAATAATGAAGAAGGGTAAAATTTTGCGCGTTTCACATGTCTCCGGATGTTTTCCCCATCGAATGTGAACTTTTCCTCTATGAAAACTCGGAGTGCATTCTCGAATGGATGCATGAAAGATGCGTTCTAATGTAATTACTGAACTTTTAAATTCTCTTCAGCTTTGCCGATGAGAGATGGTGAGTCAGTGGAACTCGGGTGTAAAATCTTTGTATGAATCATGCTTCCTTAAGATACGTTAATAGAGGCAATTAGAGGTCGTCTGAGAACTCTTGGCACGAGCAGCCCAGCAGGAGCCAGTCATAGGGAAGGGTTTGCACAGCCATGCCAGAAACCCTTGCACTCTAAGTAGGATTTCTGTACGAACCTCCGTTTCCAAACAATCCAAGAAGGGGGTAATCTGTTGCCCTTGGGCTCTTAGGGGAAAAGTACAGCAGCACGCAGGACCCAGATGGCTGTGCAGACGTCAGCTGGTGGGGAAGATGTGGTAGGTGACGCGCAAGGTCAGGGTACCCCTCTGATCCCTACAGGTGCGAATTCCAGGGGGGTCCTACTGGAATTGGTAGCATGGACTATACAGACTCCTGATGGGCCTCACAGTGATGCTCTGCAGGTCGTTCCAGAAGCTGAGCTGGTGGCCAGATGGCAAAGAGGCAGATTTCTGGGATGGTTTCGTCCCACAAAATACAGGAGCTGGGTCTGCCAGGAAGCTGCATTCCTGGTGGGGTGGCCTGGAAGAGGTGAAGGGACAGGGGCCAGGAGCAGCTCAAGATGCTGTTCCCAAGTGAGTTGGTGAGTGTGGAAGGGAGGGGAACGGGAACAGGGAGAACAGGACAGCAGAAGGAGATAGCCTGGAGGGACATGCCAGGAGTGGCCTCTTGCGTGGGGGAGGGGATGGTCCTGAAGGCAGACAGCAGAGGGAGACAGGTCAGAGTGGCCTGAGGGGACGTGGTGGGGGGGGATTGACAGCTCATCAAAAGTAGTTGTTGGCAGAATGAGGAGGCCTGGAGGCCTGTGACAGGGGCCAAGTCAATAGTATCTGGTTCCTGAGCCACAGTTTCTCTAGCAGCCTCACTGCAACTGGGAGAGGGGATCACCTGCGGGCTTCTGGCCTCAGGTATTGAACCCCACCACAGGGGGATCAGAAAATGCCAGCAACTACGGGCAGTGACTGGTTGTGGAGGTTCGACGAACGGCTGGAGTGGGGGATGGCAGCAAAAGGCTAGACCTTTGTCTGGGTATCACTGCACCAGCGACCCTGAGGATTAGCTCTTGGGGGTGGGATGGGGCGCCTGGGGACAACCGCGCCCTCCATGAGGGAGACACAGGAGGGTTAGGGCTAGTGGCCTCCTCGCAAAGGAGAAACACGGGCCCAGCTGGGACTTGACTTGCTTTCCCTTCCCTCCTAGCATACTGACGACTGAAGGAGCACGTCTCTGCAAATGTCCATGCCTTGCTAGAGCAGCTTTCCCTGGTTCTGGGGGCCATGCCGTTGGGGGGCCACTTTCTCACTGGGTCTCAGCAGGGCAAAGGCACCTGAGTCCTAACCTGGTGCGTGTGCCTGGAGACGCTGATGATGCCAGGCTTCCGTGGAGAACCGTGGGCTGGCCTCCGCCCATCCTAGACCTCTGGCGTGCAGGACCCGCTTGTTTCCCCATTGCTAGAGGAGGAGAGCACTTACACAATTTTCCTGCAGAAGATAAAACAGCCACAATGCCAAGTTTCTGTTCTGCTACCACACTCTCAGATGGTATCAGCCTTGTCCTATGGATGCAAGGAAGGGCCAGGGATTCAGACATTCATTTCTTTTTGAAGATTTTATTCATTTATTTGACACAGAGAGAACACGAACAGGGGGAGCGGCAGGCAGAGGGAGAGGGAGAAGCAGACTCCCCACTGAGCAAAGAGCCTGATGACAGTCTCCATCCCAGGACCCTGGGATCATGACCCGAGCTGAAGGCACATGCTTCACCGACTGAGCCACCCAGGCGCTCCGGGACTCAGATATTCAGATGGTACAAGGTAACTGAAACAACTTAGGAAATGGGGAAAATGAAAATCAATTATACTCTATTATTTGCAATTAACTACTGTCAACATTTTGTAATATCACATCAGTTTTATACTTGTGCTTACATATTAAAGGGGCAACATAAAATGTATTTTGTGAGTTTAGAATTAAATTTTTCCACAGGTTTTAAACTTATTTAACAGATGAGCTCTATTTGTGGGGGGTGGCGGGTGCGGGGAGCTCCTTCTGGCAAACCTGTCATCTTAGAGTTCTTGTGTCTGATTGAGCCTATCATGCAGGGGACATTGAGGGCACACCAGACCCTGGGCCTTGGGGGTCCTACCAGTTTAGCTGACGTTCAGCCTCCAGGGATCCCGCCATCCCCTGCGGAGGAGACAGGCCTGTGGCGGCTGCATCTGCATCCCCGCTGCTCCCGCCGCCTTCTGTCCCTCAGAAGAGCTTTAGTCCGATGACCTCCAGCACCCGTCTGTGCTTCTAAAGCGTCATTACCCAAACGTACAGGACACGGGTGTGGGTGGTGGGGACTGTGTAATCATCCAGACGTGTGGATCCCTCAGCTCCTTTCCCCTGAGATTGATTGATTGATTGATTGAATGATTGCTAGAGCATGGGGGGAGGGGTAGAGGGGAACCCCAAGCAGACTCCACACCAAACACGGAGCCCAACGCAGCGCTCCATCCCGCGACCTCACCATCACGACCCAAGCTGAAATCAAGAGTTGGGCGCCCAACCCACTGAGTCCCCCAGACGCCCCTGTTCCTCAGCTCCCTTAGCCAGTGCCCTATGCTAGACCTTTCCACCGCTTGTCACCCGTCAGGACTATAAACTGGGCTGCAACGAACACCATGGCCTGTTGGCTTTTGTGCAGGAGATTTGTAGAAGGGGACTGGGGTCAAAGAGTAAGCCCTCTTTCCCGTGCTTGACAGACAGGACCAGACTGCACCCCCGGCAGCTTGTGCCCGTCGTGCGTGAAAATGTCCATTTCCCTACGTCCCACCTCAGACAGGGTGTGCTCGGTCGTGTACACCTTGGTAAGACCAAACCCATGCGGTAACCTAAATCCCATCTCGGTGCTGCTCCACTTTCCCTGAGATGCTGGTGTAAGCAGGTGACACCGTGTGTGACGTTTGGCCCGCGCCAGCTCTGCTGAGAACCGTCCGCTCATATCCTCTGCCTGGTTTCTGTTCGGGACAGTCACGTTTCTCCCCCGGTTGGTCAGTGTTCTGTCTGTGTTCAGAATGCCAAAGCTTTATCACACTTGGAACGTGCTTTTCCTCCTCACGGCTTACTTAAAAAAAAAAAAGTATATATATATATATATGGGCACCTGGGTGGCTCAGTGGGTTAGGCCTCTGCTTTTGGCTCAGGACATGATCTCAGGGTCCTGGGATCGAGTCCCACATCGGGCTCTCTGCTCAGTGGGGAGCCTGCTTCCCCCCTCTCTCTCTGCCTGCCTCTCTGCCTGCTTGTGATCTCTCTGTCAAAAAAAATAAATAAAATCTTTAATATATATATATACATATATACGTATATATACACAGATACAGATAAAGCTATAGATATATACCCACACACTTCGGTCACCAGAGACAGATCGCAGCTCTGACTGAGTGAGCAGGCTCACTGGAGGGCCCTGGAGGAGCTCCCGTGTCGGGCGGGACAGGGCGGGAGCCAGAGCCCCTCTGAGGAGTCTCGTTGGCGTGGCTCAGACCAGCTCTGTCCACGGACCGGCTCTCAGTGACTCAGCTCCAGCCACTTTCCATCTCTCTGTGTCTCTCTTCCTCCTCCCGGTTCCCTGAGAGAGCGAGCAAGCCTGTGATTGGCATAGGCTGGGTCACCGTCCCGAGGGGACAGGGATGACGGAGAGGGGGTTGGAGGTTAGTGGGTCATGGCGGTCCGCCACCTGCACGCTGAGGTCTCCGCACGAGGCGGGAGCGGGGCGTGGCGGGGACAGTGGGCTGCAGCAGAGTCCTCGTAAATGCCTGGGGACAGAATGGTTCCCTTGAGAGACAGCGATGGGCAAGGGGGCTGGACAGCGGGGGCCTCAGATGGCCAAGTGTTCTTTGTAAAGGGGGTGAGAATACAGGGCAGGAGAACAGCCCCGGGGGAAGCACACCGCCTCCTGCTTACCCTGAGGTGTATGGGCTTGAGAAGGAAGGAAAGCCTCCTGGGGAGGGGCAGTGAGAACACAGTGTCCTTCAGGACAGAGCCAAGCCTCCTTAGGGCCGAGGGTAGACAATCACTTTGAGTAGAGACTGAGCACAAGTATGAGTTCCGGAGAGATGAGGGGCGTGTGGGTGAGGTGGCGTGCTCAGGGAAAGTGCATCCAGACTCTGCTGTTTGAGATTAGGCTTCTAGTCCAGTCCCACCAAGGGTGCTCAGTGTCACGAAGGGGTGTCAGATTTGTGTCAGAGCACTGACTGTTCTTACATTTCTATACGGAGTGTTATCCTTTCAACAAACTTAGAGACATGTAGATTTCTACAGTATTCAAGATTTTTGCCTCATTATTTTGCCTATGTGCTGTTGTTTCCAAGTTTGGGTTTCAGTTAATGTTGACCTGAGGCTGTTGGGATTTGAAAATGAACTTGTCAGATGTTATTCTGCTCTTGTGACCTTGTAATACTGGGACAGGATGTCGGGGGAATCTGGAGAATTGATTCAGAAAAGTTCAATCTGAGGAACTGATAAGGTTTGTAAAAGCATCTGCACCTGGGCTTTATTTTTATGTGGCGATCCCTGCGATCTTTTACAACTTCTTTCATGAGTCAGTATTTTATTTTTAAGATTTTATTTACTTATTCATTTATTTATTTATTAGAGAAGGAGAGAGAGAGAGAACACAAGCAGGAGGAAAAGGAAAATCACGCTCCCCGCTGAGCAGGGAGCCCGATGCAGGAGTAGATCCCAGGACCCTGGGATCACCACCTGAGCCAAAGGCAGACACATAACCGACTGAGCCACCCAGGCACCCATGAGTCAATATTTTAAAATCAGATTTTACTAAGTTTTCCTATTTCATGTGCATCCGATCTAGGGGTATGGATTTGTCTGTACAGTGGAGTCCCATCACATGGACATATCACCTTTGTGGATTTCATTACATAAACTTGAGAAAAGACAGAGATATGGGGACAAGCCTTCCCAGATATACCCTCTGTCTGACAAGTCTTCAAGTATGAGCTCCCAATGACACCCAGGCCTCAAACATCATAGAAGCCTCTTGAAACACTTGTTAACATCCAGGGAGCACAGTTTAGAAAATTTATATGTTTCTTGTTAAAAAAAAAAACAACAACACTCAAGTTAAATATCTCACATCCTAGAGATAACTGCTGTTAGTTAATTAACATTTTGGGGAATATTCTTCTAGGCCTGTTCTACAGACACACATATGAATAGATATGTCTGTGTCTCAGTACACGCACGCACACACTCATAGGTACACAACTGCGTCTTGATGGCCACCATGCAGAACCCTGCAGAGATGAAGAAAGAGCAAACTGGGATCCAATCAGTGTCAATTCCACTGCTCTCGCTGTCTCTCCCTGTGTTCCTGCCCTTACTTTTTTTTTAAACATTTATTTATTTGAGAGAGAGAGAGCAAGTGCATAAGCAGGAGGGGCAGAGGGAGAAAGATTCTCAAGCAGACTCCGCGCTGATCATGGACCCCCCGACATGGGGCTTAATCTCATGACCCTGAGATCATGACCTTAGCCCAAATCAAGAGTTGGAAGCTTAACCACCTTAGCCACCTGGGTGCCCATTTGATCTCTTTGTCTTCTTCTCCGTGTGGTTCTTTGCTCCGGGGGAAGCATGAAGTTACAGAGCGAGCTTCACCAGCCCCCAGCAACACTCAGGGACTGTACAGCTCTCAGCCTCTCTTGCCCTCACCAGCCCAGGTTGGAAATCCTTTCAAAAGCATCACAAACTTTTATTTTAGCTCATGATGGAGGTCGCTAGGCGCGCTTTCCCAGACTGCCTCTGCTCTTGTTGACAGACGTATTTCTGACACATATTTAGAGAGACCAGAAGCCATGGGGAGAGGCAACCTAACTGCTGCCTCCGAATTGCTCCTTCTGGGACTGTCAGAGGGCCCTGGACATCAGCCCCTGCTCTTCAGTCTGCTCCTGGCCCTGGCCCTGGTCACCAAGGTGAGGAATGTGCTCACTATCTTGGCCACCAGTCCTAGCACACCCCGACCTCCACAGCCCCAAAGTACACTTCAGAGTCAAGCCGTCCTGCATCAATGTCTGCTTCACTCCTGCACTATACCAAAAATGCTGGTCCAAGTCAGTCATCAGAAAAAAGACAATCTTAAATATGTCATTCGTAGAACACAAAAAATACATGAACCAAGCATTTAACTTGAGAAAGTAGGAAAACAGCAGCAGCAACACAAACACAAAACAAAGAAGGGGAAAAAAACTAATAACAAGGAAAGCAGTAAACATTCAAAACCCATGTAGAATAGGTCAACGGAACCAGGACCTGGTTCTTTGAAAAGACCAACAGTATAGATATTAAAAAAAGAAAAAAGGAAAACACAAATAGATCACATTATGAATGGTAAGAATATCTAGCAACAGATTTAAATACATGGAGGAGGGCTGCCTTGCTGGCTCTGTCGTTTGGGTGTTTGACTCTGGATTTCGGTGCAGGTCATGATCTCGGGGTCGTGGGCTCAAACCCCTTGTCGGGCTCCGTGCTCAGTGTGGAGTCTGCTTGAGATGCTCCCTCTCCCTCTGCTCCTCCCTGCTGTGTGAGCACTCTCTCTCTCAAATAAATCTTTTAAAAAAGTAAGGTAATTTAAACAGAGGGGTATTGACAGGCAAATCAACATACAGATTACAATTCACGAAACCGAATAGAGCGTTCACAAATATAGCTCATGTACAAGAACAATCAACAGGCAAATAAATGTTATGTAATACATGGAGCTGAGGAAAAAGGCAAAAATAATGTTAGCTCTTCACTGCGAAATAATTCGTAGATGGGCAAGAAGTGTCAAATATAAACATGAAACTATTCTTAAAATATTATATTGATGGGACGCCTGGGTGGCTCAGTGAGTTAAAGCCTCTGCCTTCGGCTCAGGTCACAATCTCAGGGTCCTGGGATCGAGCCCCACATCAGGCTCTCTGCTCAGAGGGGAACCTGCTTCCTCCTCCCTCTCTCTCTCTCTGCCTACTTGTGATCTCTGTCTGTCAATAAATAAATAAAATATTTTTAAAAAATATTGATAATATATGCTCAAGATGAAGTGAAACTTCTTAATCAAAAAGACAATGGAAAAGATCACACATGAAAACTGATAGATTTAGTGACATACGAATAAAAAGACAATTGAAGAAACATTTGTCATCTGTATAACAAAATATTCATATCCCACTAACTTTAAAAGCTTATAACAGGGGCGCCTGGGTGGCTCAGTGGGTTAAAGCCTCTGCCTTTGGCTCAGGTCATGATTTCAGGGTCCTGGGATCAAGCCCCACATCGGGCTCTCTGCTCGGCAGGGAGCCCGCTTCCGCCTCTCTCTGCCTGCCTCTCTGCATACTTGTGATCTCTCTGTCAAATAAATAAATAAAATCTTAAAAACAAACAAACAAAAACAAAAGGTTAAAACATGCAACCCATGAAGATACAAAAACAAAATGAACCGAAAAGATAATTCATAGAGGGAGAAACAAAATGACTAATAAAAATACAAAAAAATCAGCCTTGTGAATAAACAAACATGAACTAAAACAATCAAATTAGCACTTTCATTGATCAAAACAGCACATGATACATGGGGTTTCTGTATCCTGTGCCAGGAGGTGAGATCCATAAACCTTTCTACACACGATTGCCAAAAACATAGAGACTTAATACTGAAAGGTCTGTCATAACCTGTCTGGGATAAATCTGTACAAGTGTAGTTTGTGTTCTAATACATACATTTAAGTATTGGTAGATGATGTTGACATCACACAGGTGTACAAACACACCCGCCAGTCAGCGTGGCACCAGCGCTCTCCCACCCTAACCCACACTGCACTGTCCCAGATGGAAGTCATGACCAACGTGGCTATCTCACAAACTGTGCTGAGAGGCAAGTGTAAAATGCACATGGAGTTTTGAAAATCGTAACTAGAGTCCAAAATAGCTCGTTACTACTTCTTTATTGACTGCATGTTACAGTGATGATATTTTGCATATGATTGGGTTCCATGCAACATACTGAAATTATTTTGTTCAAGTATTCTTTATTGTCTTCCTTAATAAGTTCCCAAAGTTTTTGTCCCACACATTTTCTTGTTAAGGTCATTCCTGAGTATGTTGTAGTCTTTACTGATACTGTAAAGGGTGCTTTGTTGACCTATTCTAGCTCTTGCTTCATCTTTGCCTGGGGCCGCTTTACCGACCGCTCTTACTGGTAATAATTTTTCAGTTGGATCACCTTGTGTTTTTCAGGTAAATAACTGTATCAGCCTCAAATAATAAGTTTTCCTCCTTCTTTTAGATATTTATACTTATATCTTTTTTACTTATCTGGTTTTATGGTCTACTTACCCAATAATGTAAAATGATAATGGTGATAAAGGGTATCTCTGTTTTGGTCCAGACTGTAATGGGGATGCTTCTAGTGTTCTTTGGGTTTTGAGTTATTGATAGAAATATGTAATGTAAAAGAAGAATCCCCCTCGTCTGATTATACCAAGGTGTTTTATAAAACAAAAAGCGTATTTGATCTTGTTAGATGCCTCTATAATATCTGTGGGGAAATGATCATACAATTTGTCACTTCTGACCAATTAATATGGTGTATTATATCCATGGATTTTCTAATATGGAACCATCCCTAAATTCCCCCAAATAAATCCCACTTAATCATGTTTTAATTTTTTTATTGAAATGTAGTTGACATTCAATATTATATTAGTTTCAGATGTACAACATAGTAATTCAACATTTATATAAATTTGGAAGTGATTACCATGATAAGTCTAGCTACCATCTGTCACCACACAAATTTGTTACAATATTATTAACCACATTCCCTGTTTGGTACATTGCATCCCTGTGTCTTATTTATTTTATAACTGGAAGTCTTGTACTCTTAATCCCCTTCCCCTATTTTGCCCATCCCCCCACACCTTCTTTTCTGTCAACCACCACATTGTTCTCTGTATCTGAGTCTGTTTCTGATTTATTTTGGTTTTTTGGATTCCACATATAAGTGAAATCATATGGTAATTGTCTTTCTCTGTGTGACTTAATTCCCTAGCATAATACCCTCTAGATCCACCCATGTTGCTGTGAATTCCAAAAGATCTCTTTCTTTTTTTGTGGCTGAGTAATAGTCCTGTGTGCATGTGCGTGTGTGTGTGTATGTGACATCTTTATCCATTCATCTGCTGGTGGACACTTAGGTTCTTTCCATGTCTTGGCTATTACTGTAAATAATGCTTCAATGAACACAGGAGTGCATACATATTTTTGAATTAATGGGTTTTTTAAAAAAATTATTTCTTTAAGTATTCTTTACACCCAATGTGGGGTTGGAACCAACTTGAACCTCAAGAATCACACGCTCCACCAACTGAGCCACCCAGGTGCCCCTGAATTAATGTTTTAATTTCCTCAAGTAAATACCCAGAATTGGAACGGCTGGATCATAGGGTAGCTCTATTTTTAATTTCTTGAGGAGCCTCCATACCGTTTTCCACAGCAGCTGTACCATTTTGCCTTCCCACCTCGTATTTTATTTTTTGAATGAGCTACTACATTCTGTTTAGCATTATTTCGTTTAGCAGTTTTGCATGGATATTCCTCAGTAAGAGTCATCCATACTTTCACATTTTGTACTCTCTTTATTGGCATCAATCCCCCATAACCAGAATGTGGAATTTTTACTGTTTATGCCTTGGAATACTTCAAAATAGCATTGGAGTAGTCTGACCTTAAAGGTTCAGTTGAATTCCCTTCTAAAGTCAGCAGACCTAGTGCTTTTTGTAAGAGTTGCTTTTGAACAACATTTTCTATTTCTTTTATAATAACAGATGAGTTTTTATTTTTTCACAGCTTTTTTCTAGTGTCAGTTTTGGTAATTTATGCTTTCATAGAAAAACAAACATTTTATCCATGTCCCAAACTTATTTGCATAGAGTGGAGTAAATACTGTCATATTTCACAAAATTTCCTCTAAATCTGTGGTTATCTACCCACTTTCATGTCTTGTTTTGTGTATTTGTGCTTTTTCCCCTTTTTCATTGACTATGCTAGCTAACAGTTTACCTTTTTTTTCCTCCAAAGAAACACTTCTTGAATTTATTATTCTGTTATTTTCCTAATTAACTGACTTCTGCATTTATTTTTAATTTTTCCTTCACTCTGTTTTTCTTAGGTTCATTTTTTGTTTGTTTTCTAATAATTTCTTGATATAGTCAGTCTTTGAATTGAGATTTAAGGAAATACTTAAAATTTTCCATATGAGAGGGTGGTTTTCACTTTTTAATTTCTGGCATTATTGGATTTACTTATGTATGTATTTTCACTTTTTGGAAATTAAGGTTGTGGTCTGATATATGGTTATTTTAAAAAAATTAATGACGGAAATGCCTATTTTCTTTAAAGATTTAATTTATTTATTTGACAGACAGAGATCACAAGTAGGCAGAGAGGCAGGCAGAGAGAGAGGAGGAAGCAGGCTCCCCACTGAGCAGAGAGCCCAATATGGGGCTCGATCCCAGGACTCTGAGATCATGACCTGAGCCGAAGGCAGAGGCTTTAACCCATTGAGCCACCCAGGCACCCCTTGATGTGTGGTCACTTTTTAAGAATGCTCCATGAATAGCTAAAAAGAAGGTGTGTTCGTTGTCTTCAGGGTAGAGATTTAAATCCACCAGTCTGATATGCCTGACAGCCATTATATTATTTACTTCCTCTGTCTCATCACGTTGCATTCTCTAGGCTTATTTTTTCGTTGGCAAAATGTGACAATGACAGACCCTACCTCAAAGGATTATTGAGAGGATCACACGGGGATGGTTACTGCTGAAGGCGTGGATAAGAGCGTGTCGGGATCCCAGTGCTCCATGAATGCTGTCACTCTGTAGGTTTGTCTGTCCATTTGGCCTGTCACGGGCTGACAGATAATTGTAAATTTGCTTCTGTGGACACTGCAAGGACAAGAAAAAAAAGACTGATGATAAATTTGCAGTTAGATCAGATGACTAAACAGGAGTGTAATGAAATAAACGTTTTACAAGAAAAAAAGTGCTTCTATGGCTGTCTTTCTTCTTGCAGTTCCTTTTAGTTTTGGTTTTGAACGTTGACGCTTTTTGCATTCCATATATATTCAAAACTGCTAGATTTTCATTGAGCTTTGAGCCCTTTATTCTTATAAGGCGTTCTTTCAGCCCTCTACATGTAATGCTTTTTGAGAGAATTCTGCTACGTACACAAGTAAGTCCTTGAGTCCTTGAATTTATTGTCTGTTTCCATTCACCTCATGCGTCTGTAACCACTCTTTGATTCAACAAGCTGAAAATAACTTTAGGTAGCTCGCTCCTATGGAGTTTAAAATCGGGCTATGCATTGTGATCCAACTGAAGCATTCTTTTCTTTGTGTTTTTTTAATTGCGATAAAAAAACAAAATTTAACATCGTAGACATTTTTAATTTTTCTTTTTTTAGTTTAAATTCTAGTTACTTAACATATAGTATAATATTGGTCTCAGGGGTAGAATTTAGTGATTCATCGCCAGTGCTCATCACAAGGGTTCCCCTTCATCCCCAATGCACATGTAAGCTGTCCCCCACCCGCCCCAGTAATCCGCAGTGGATTCGCTATCATTTAGTGTGTTGGGATGCCTAGGTGGCTTGGTTGGTTGAGCGTCTGTCTTGGGCTCTGGTCATGATCCTAGGCGGGCTCCCTGTTCATGAGGAGACTACTTCCACCTCTCCTACCCATTCATGGTCTCTCTCTAAAATAAATAAAATCTGTAAAAAGACAAAAGTCTCTCTCCTCGTTTGCCCCTCTTCATCTTAACTACTTTGAAGAGTTAACTATATACACATTGTTGGACAACCAACCTTCTAGAACTGCTTCATCATGAAAAACTGTGTTCAGGGTGCGGCCGCGGCCAGAGAGCGACACGGCGCCCCATTGACTCCGGCCTCCCGTGCA
>NW_022631168.1:1079364-1155287 GCF_010015895.1 Lontra canadensis | reverse complement strand
AAGAGGTGAGATGATGCGTGTGAAGATGTGCCCAGGAAGGCCAGCAGGGCCCAGGGCCGCTTCTCCCTCTACACGGGCTCTGGGCCGACCCCTGTGAGCTCGTGCAGGCTCCGGGCTTTCAGGGCCAGGTCCTGGCTCGCAGGTTGGCATCTCCACCCCAGACACTTCTCCACACGCCAGACTCCTGTATCCACCTGCCAAATAGACATCTGTTTGGATGTGAAATAGATCACTCAAATTTAATGTGCAAAAAATGATATTGGCTATTGCAATGTTTAGCCATTACAGTAATAGTATTGCGGGGAATAGTCCAGGGCAAGCTACAGAAACCTAAAAAGAAAACTTAAATATGCATCGGTCCAATGTTTTTAATAAGTATTTCTGCGGTCTTTCACATGGTTAGAATATCAAATTTTTGTCCTAACTGGAAAATACTTTTTCTCCTCATTTTTCATTGTACCTTTGTTCAGGGTCCTTTTCCATATAGTTGTTTCAATTTTTTAATGTGTTTATGTGATCAATTGTGTTCATGATCATTCTCAGGTCTTATTCCCTACAGAGCTCCCTCTGCCATGTAACATTCCACAAACGTGCCCTTAAATCATCTTCTGGTACATTAAAATTTTTGTCTACTTGTAATTAATTTTGGTGAGAAAGGACCCTGGATTCTAACTTTGTTCTTTCTCCAAAGTCTTAGGTGTCCCCAAACTCTTTACTGGGTAATTCTTATTTGTCCCCTGAGTTGCAATGTCATCTTCATCAAATTCTAAATCTCTATCTGGGTCTCTTCTTGCGCATTTGTTCAAATGGCTAATATAGGTTCATTGATTCCAGGATGGCCTCTCTGAGGAAATTATTTGACAAATCCAATAGGGAAGGTGGGGAACACGGTGAGGAGAAAAAGAGGCAGAAATACTCTTACAGAAGAATCCTTTTGGAATGCTTAAGGAAGGCTCAGAGGAGTGTCTACCAGGTGACCTTTCAGAGGCATCTGTGGTTCTCCAAGTCTCATGCCAGCTGTGAGGACCCCATGCTTCGGGGTCTGGCATTAAGGACAGAGACCCAGTGAGGTGGGAGAGCCGGCTACCACTGTGATGTAGTAACTCTCAGAATCCTTTTCTGAGTTGGGTTTTCTTGACATCTACACACTTGGGCTCTGTGCGCTGAGGGACCCCACCAGCAGGGCGGGAGAGAGGGCAGAAGGTTTCTTCCGGGTCTGGAGATGATAATGTCAAGACTGGAGAAGGGGTTCCCAGGCTCTGGGTTACCTGAGACCATCAGAAGTGACCTGTCTACCCCATGGTCACCTTTAAAAATGGTGGCATGTACCCAGACACTAGAGTTTGCCTTCAGAAAACACACAGTCCCAGGTACCTGCAGGGGACAGCTGGGTTCTCTGCTTCCTTCTCCCATGATGTGAATGGGAGTCTCTTGGCCTTCCCCAACTTCATCCGATAAGTAACTACAAATCACCCAAATCACCCTGCATTTCTGAGTTTATTGCTTGAAACCCACTGACACTTCTGAGTTGGAGCATTTCGGGTTTTAGTGTCCAAATGCAGCGCTCACTAGCTGGGGGCAGGTGGGGCTCACTGGAGAAAAGACTGCACGTGCCCCGACGTGCTTGCTCAGTGGAGGCAGCAGCAGGGCACTGATGCTCACGAGCTGGTGGAGAAGCCACCTAAGGCCAAGGAAAGGACCGTCTTCAAGAACGAAGTGTGTCTCTGCCCAATACTCACGCCAGGCAGCAAGTATTGTCTACCTCCACCAACCAGGAGGGCAACCTGCATTATTCGGGAGGCACCGGGCAGGGCACTCAGAAAGGTCTGGCCTCAGTGGTGTGGGGGTGCGGGGGATGAATCCTACACTGAACTCCTCTGGTCCCGTGCAGGAAACCTTCAAAGCAAGACTCAAACAGATCAAACTATTTCCATTCACTTTTTTAAAGATTTTATTTATTTTGGAGAGAGAGCACACAAACCAGGGGCGGGGTGGGGAGTGGGAGGGGCCGGTGGGGGCAAGCAGAGAGGGAGAAGCAATGCGGGGCTCGATCCCAGGACCCTGAGATCATGACCTGAGCCGAAGGTAGACGCTTAACCAACTGGGACACCCAGCACCGCAAACTGTTGTCATTCACTTAACAGCATCCCTGAACAAAGCTCATGAATGTGTTTAGGAATACAAAGATAGGCAGAACCTAAGGGAAAATCATAACGTCTGGTATCCATTCCAAAATGATCAGGCATGCAGAGAAGCAGGAGACTCTAACCCATAATGAGGAGAGAAATCAAGCAATAAAAGGCATTCAGACTGGAAAGAAAGAGGAAAAACTGCCTTTATTTGCAGATATGATCACCAATACAGAAAATGTAATGGAGTCTACGAAAGAGCCACTAGACTTACTAGGGAGCTTAGCAAGTTTTCAAGATACAGCACGTTTTGGAGAGAAGTTTAAGAACATGTACAAATTAAAAATAAGAGGAGTAGGGGTGATGCCCCTGGGTGGCTCAGTGGGTTAAGTGTCTGCCTTTGGCTCAGGTCATGATCTCAGGGTCCTGAGATCAAGCTGCACGTCAGGATCCCTGCTCCGCGGGGAGCCTTCCTCTCCTCTCCCTCTCCCCCTGCTTGTATTCCCTCTCTCGCTGTGTCTCTCTCTGTCAAAAATAAATAAATAAAATCTTTTTTAAAAAACCACACAACTGTTTTTCTTCTACCTTTGTGGAGAAATTTTCTGGATTGGCAGAAGATTTGGTTCTATTTCTTCTCAGCTACTGAAAGTACCTGAAGAGAGCTTTCTTCATAGTTGAGGAGAGTGCGCAGGGAGGGGAAAATGCAGATACCACCATCATACCCTCTATTTCAAAGAGGGTCAAAGGATACCAAAGGGCCTGGGAGTATAGAGAAACCCCTAGAAAGCCAGGATTGCAATTCTTAGCAACCTTGTCCTCTCCTCAATTCTCATCTACTTTTCCTGCATTTATCCTTTTCTGCAGTTTTCATTAGTCACATGGATGCTCCCTGGGGCCAGCAGAAGGAAAAGCACGATCCCAGCCTCCCAGTGCTGTGGTTAGCGTGATACCTTGGCTAAGAGAGTGGGAGCTTGACTCGAGTACACCCAGCCTCTCTGAGCCCCAATTCTTCACCTACAAAAGGTGTAATCAGGGTGGCACTGACATCGCCAGCTTGCGGTGAGAATTACAGACAGTAATGGGGGTCGAGAGCTCAGTGGAGTGTCTGCACACAGAAGAGTCTGGTTTTTACTGTATTTTCCGTCACTGATCCTGGCAGCCATAGCAGGCTGCGGGGGCTGAATGTGGCCAGCCCATCGGGGAGCACCATCGGCAGGCTAGCAGTCTCCCACTCGGCGGTCACACGAGCCCACGGAAGTGTCCTGAAGAGTGAAGGCCCTGCCCTCCTGAGTCCTGCCTGCCGGTGTGACCCTCCACGGTTTGCTGCGACCCAGCACAAGAACTTCTGTCGGCCAGAAGGAGAGAAGACGCCTCCCGGGGGCAGCCTGTCCACTGATGGCAAACTTGAACTGTGCCACATTCAGATCAACGAGAGCTTTGCAGAAACGGGCAGGAGTGAGAACAAGTGCAAGGTGGTTGCGGGCATCACTGCGGTCCTCCTCGGCTCGGCCGCGCTCATCCTGATCTGGGAGAAGCACTGAGTGTACCGCAGACCTCGGAGGAGGAGTGGGGGCCGAGCAGACTGAGACGGTGCTCGACACAAAGGTCAGCCCGACCCACAGCTTCTCAGCCAAGTGGGACGACGGTAAGAACACGTGGAAGAGAGCGGCACCCCTCACGAACCCACCAGAGCCCTGCCTGCCTGCGGCCTCCAGTAAGGACACTGGCAACTGTCAGGTTGCAGAACCGAGGCTCGCAAATGAGCAGTTCACGTGAAAAAAAGTGTTTTCCCAAGACTCCACTACGCTGCCTCCATCTGCCCCTCTCCCACCCCAACCAACAAACTGTACCAGCATTTTTTTTCTGTGATCAGAAACAAGGCCAGTAAAGCACAAAATTCTAGTTCTAGTGTTTCCGAATTCTTTGCTTGTGCAAACTGAGGTTTGGGGGGCTATGACAGGGATGTAGGGGAACTAGCATTCTGGTGGGGTGGGCGCATTTTCTGAAGAGCAATTTTGTATTGGAGATCTACCTCTTGGAATCTATCTTAAGAAAACAACCATTCAGGCGCACCTGGGTGGCTCAGTGGATTAAAGCCTCTGCCTTCGGCTTGGGTCATGGTCAGTCCAGGGGTCCTGGGATCGAGCCCCACATCGGGCTCTCTGCTCAGCGGGGAGCCTGCTTCCCTCTCTCCCTGCCTGCCTCTCTGCCTACTTGTGATCTCTCTCTCTCTGTGTCAAATAAATAAATAAAATCTTTACCAAAAAAAAAAGAAAATAACCATTCATACAGAGACTTACATACAAGAATTCCTCTGAGACATTATGTATAATAGGAAAATTTTTGAAAAAAATACAAGTGTTGAACCAATATATCATAACACATCGTGTATGTATTCATTTGATAAGATGTTTTTGAATTTTTAGACAGAGGTAAAGCCCAAATTTCAGATGAAAAAATATCTCAGGGGGAAAAGATGATGCTAAATTTGAAAAGCCTTACTCATTTATATGACGCTGTAAATTTATTGTATTATTCCTGCAACCCTAAAATTACGAAAGTATTCCAAAATGCTGACATTAGTCAATGCTGAATGATAGGAACCAAGCAATTTTCATTTTCTTTCATTTTTTCAATGTTTTCAACTGCCTTGTACAAGTTGAATATCTGAATCCCAGAACCTCTCCTCCAACCTAAGGACAAATCTGGACGCTGAAAAGAAACTCAGACACGTAACAGTGCTTCAGTTTTATTATCTGTGGCAACCAATATTTAAGGCCAATGAAAACAAACAAGCGAGCAGCAAGTACCGCAGGGCCAGTATGGCCAACAATTATGCTCCAAAACAAAGTGGCAACTACTGCAAAATCATGTGCCTGGGGAAGGACACACTGCCTAAAACTGGGCTCTCTTGTGAACTCAGCCCCCTTTTCCAGGCCGAGGCTTGGCAAAAAACGGGGGCACAAAGTGCTGCATGGTCTGAATTATGGTGGAAAGCTGGTTGAGCAGGGTGGCAGTGGAAATCTGCAGGAGGGTAGAGTCCTCGGCAGTGAGTTTGCTAAAAGTGAGGGGAAAAGGAAATAACTTTAGATTTGGTTAACGAACTCCCAGCCCCCATCAGTGCAAAACCCCTCCCCAAGGTTACTCCTTCCCAGCTCCGTTACAGCCACGGCTGAGGATGCAGTAGACCCTGTGCCCCACGTGCCTCTTTAGCCCAAACCTTCGATGTTTGCGCATGTCCCAAAGACCGACCCTCATGCTGAGACTGGCCCAGGTTCCCAGCTGCTCCCCCGAGCCCCTTCTAGAACTTACATCAGCAGGTCACTGCCAACCACTGCGAGCTCCATCTGAGCGGCCCCCTGGAAGGATTCCTCGCCTGAGATCAGGTACTGGCGGGCCATCTCCGCATCCACGTAGCACAGGAAAGGCACCCTGAGGGCGCTGGTGGAGATCCGGTTAAGGCAGCATCTTTGCGGACTTTAGGGCTGAGGCCGCCCCACCCACCGGAGGCCTGCCTTCCCCCAGACTGCCCCTCGGGCCCCCAAGACCACCTGGGGGGCTTCAGGAAGTCTGCCTCACAACCCCCCTCAGACCACCCTGGCTTTCTCTCCAGCTCCTCCTCCCCCACCGCCCCACTCCCCTCCTGCCCCAACTCCGCAAGTCCCCCGCCCACACTCCCCCAAACCCTTCCTACCGATCTTCCTGCCCCCACCTGCCCCCTCCCAGTCCCGGGAGCTCCTTCGAAAGGATACAACTCCAACAGCTGGCTCCCTGAGGATTCACCCGAGGCCAAGGCTGAAGCGTCTTCACCGTTCCTAGGAGCAGGCGATGCCCCCTCGAGCTCGGAAGCTCCCCCAGCCACTGTGCCCTCGGCTGCGGTCCCATAACAGCCTTCGTGTTCTCCGGAGCCTCCGGGGCCCTCCGGCGCTCCGGCACCACCCTCGGCACCCCCCGCACCATCGTCTGGGGCCTGCATGGCTGCTCCGACTGCCTTCTTTGAGCCCAACCCTTCCACTGAGGCTCCCGCCTGAAGCTCCGCCCCTCCGCACGCAAGGCCGCTGGGGACGCCCAGGGCGCATGTGCAGACAGACCTCGCGTATGCCTTCTCGCATGTGATTGGTTCCCGCCAAGCCAACCCTGCCTGCGCGGGAAAGCAGGCTCCCTCAGGAAGCCCCGCCCCTAGCACGCGAGGCAACTCAGGTTCCCTACTGCGCCTGTGCAAACAGGCCCCTCCTATCCTTGACTGAGAGGGTGGAGGGGAAGCGTGTGGTTGGAGGAAGGGGGAGTAGTCCAGACGAAGGGGCAGAGAAAAAAGGGGCAAATGTGGCAGGGGGAATGGGGTCAAGACATGGCTGATTTAGCCTTCTGGGGACACTCGACACCATGGTTTGGACTTGGAGAGGTGTGTACTGAGGGAAAGACTGTCAATGGCCTTGTGGTCCCTCTGTGTATCTCAGTTGCCCCATCAGTAAATGGCGAGGGGACAGTGGCAGCCTGGGAGAAAGTGGATCATATCAAAAAGTCTCTTGTCAGTCTCAGACTTTTAAGATTCTAAGAATAACAACATTTCTAAGTTGCAAGAGCTATTTATAGGTTCTGGACACAAGTCTCTAATCAAACATGATTTTAAAATATTTTCATCCATTTTTGTGGATTGTGTTCTCAATTTCTTGACTAGTATTATTTGCAGGACAAAAGTTTTTAATTTTGATGTAGTCAATTATTTTTCTTAATTTTATTTATTTATTTGACAGACAGAGATCACAAGTAGGCAGAGAGAGAGAGGAAAGGAAGCAGCCTCCCTGCTGAGCAGAGAGCCCTATGCGGGCCTCAATCCCAGAACCCTGACACCATGACCTGAGCTGAAGGCAGAGGCTTTAACCCACTGAGCCACCCAGGCGCCCCGATGTAGCCATTTTTATTTTCTTCTTGGTCATTTATATTTTTGGTCCCCATTCTATACAGAGAAAGACTGATACTCTGCAATATACAATCCCACTGGGCAGTGACTTGTGTAGAAAAGCAATCACCATATGCATGCTGAGGTCACGATCCTAAGAGCAGATGGCTCATGAGGTGTTATAGCTAATTCTATGTAACAGCTTGCCTGGTCACAGGCACCCCAAGTACACAATGTTTCTGGGAGTGTCTGTGAGGGTGTTTCCATATAGGATTAGCATTTGAATCTGTAGATTCAGTAAAGTGGACCCCCAGTTTTGGGTAGACATTATCCAATCCCTGAGAGCCTACATAAAACAAAAGGTGGGGGAAGGAGGAATTTGCCCTTCCTCCCTTTCCTCTCTCTCACTGTTGAGCTGTGACATCTCATATCATCTCATCTTCTCACACCCCCCTTGGACTGAGATTTACACCACTTCCCCCTCCCTTGGTTCTCATACCTTCAGACTCAGGCTGAATTACACCACCAGCTTTCATGGGTCTCCAGCTTGCAGGCCAGGTCATGGCATCACTCAGCTTCCATAATCAATCTACATCTAT
The DNA here is from genome assembly GCF_010015895.1 of Lontra canadensis. Lineage (NCBI taxonomy): Eukaryota > Metazoa > Chordata > Mammalia > Carnivora > Mustelidae > Lontra > Lontra canadensis. Next base: position 1,147,659 of record NW_022631168.1, on the reverse strand, counting down.
CTATCTACCTATCTATGGGACCCCTCAGCTTCCACAATCTATCTATCTATCTATGAATGAATGAATTGGCTGTTGGTTTTCTTGGTCCTACTTCTCTGGAGAACCCTGACTAATACAGATTTGGTACAAGGAGGAGTTCCAAAGGAACAGGATTTTAGAGATGAGTTCTCTGAATTGGCTCTCAGGTTTCTGGAATTGACTTTCCAATCTGATTAGATTTAAAGATGCTCATGTCTGTTTCTAGTGGTAAAGAGAACACTGATAGCCCATGGCATAAACTGATAGAGATAAGCAAAATATCTGCATTGGATACTCCTAATCAACCACGTAGAAGGAACAAGGAGCCAGGTGACTCTGTATATATTTTTGAACATTTTTTTGGAAAACTCACAAATACAGTGATGTTGGTGGGTAGCTCCTAATGTGGCTGGACAATGTGGTGAAAGGAGAGGATGAGCACGGGGATTTGAATTCCACATAACTGGCTTAAGAGCTCCTGTGTGTGCCCTGAAAGAAACACTTATGTTCTACAGCCACAGAGCCAAAATTGCTGGAAATTCAAATGCAGAACCTCATGTGCAACTACCTGAATTACAATGCAAGCTGAACCTCCAGACTTGAAGGTTACCCACAGTTAAACTGAGGCCGTAGACTGGGAGAGAAGGTGATCATAAAAATTAAGATGGAGAGGACATGTGGGAATACACTACTGAAGCCGAGGCCACTGAACCCCTAAACTGTGATGAGTCTTTACCAGTGGAAGTGGCCTCCCCACCCCCAGTGACAGCAGCCTCTAAACTCACAGTGGCATTGGCCTCTCCACCTCCCTGTGAGGGGATTAACTACACATCGCCCAAGGAAACCATAATGGCATCCTCCTGAGGCAGCTGCCAGGCAAGATGGCACTGACTCTGTTCAGGACTTACCCCACCACCCCGCTCTGCTTCTAGACCTGTAAGTAGACTCAAATCCCAGCAGGCCCCCACAGGCAAGGTACAAAGTGTAACCTGTGAGGAGGTATGTTCCACTCCAAAACAATGGAACATACCAATTTATCCGGACAGAAATTCGGGGACCATGTGTGGGAATGGATACAGAGGGTGTGGGATAATGGTGGGTGGGACGTAAAGTTGGATCAGGCCACGTTTATCCACATGGGCTCACGAAGCAGAGATCCTGCACTTAATACTGCATCTCCAGGATGTAACAGGTCTCTATTAGAATTAGAAAGGTCTCTGATGTTTGATTGGACCTAAACGTGGCTCACCACGAACAAATTAGAAATGCTGAACCTGCCTTGGTTTAATATAGAGGAAAGGATCAGAAGGCTTACAAGGTTGGAATGTTTGAGTGGATTTGTCATTTAAGACATGCTCACCCGCCCTGGGAGGGTCCAGAAGACGCACCTTTCACCAATGCTGTGAAGAATCAATTTGCGAAGGGAGCACCAGCTTCCTCGAAGAGTTCTGTGATTGCTCTTCTTGGTAGGTCGGACCTTATAGTGGGAACCACAGCCGCGGAATTGGAAACCCTCGATGCGATGGTAGTATTTGGGTACCAGCGTGGCAGAGGCCAGTGGGTGGCATTTAATCACTGAAGGCAGGGTGTGACTAAGGTTTCTATAATGGACAGCAGAGGTAAAGCAGCAATCAGAATAGCGGGATTCACACAGACACTGCAGCGTTGGCTAACTGAGCATGATGCTACTAGAAGTGAAATAGGAAGACTACTAAACTCCTAATGGATCTGTACAAGCAGAAATATCTAAATCAAGTGAACACAAGTCTTAAGTCTAACCCGAATCATTAAAAAAAGAAAGTCATGGCCCTTCAATCATTTTCAAGGTGTGAGCCAGTTCACAGACCCAGATCCACTTGGAAGAAGGGAAGCCCAGGTCCCCTTCACGATCGAGCTTTGCACACTGCTGAAAATTTATAACTCTTGGTCTTTCTTCCTCCTAGCCTTCCCCGAAGGGACCAATGGCCTTTGACGAAGGTAATAGTACACTGAGATATAATCAATCTTTTTGGGGACTACAGACACTGACTCTGAACTGCTGCTAATTCCAGGAGACCCAAAATGTCCACTCTGGCCCAGAAGTCAGAGCAGAAGGCTCTGGAGGCAGGGAGATCCATGGAGTTCTCACTAAGGTCTGATTCACAGTGGCCCAGTGTGTTCCTAAATGTATCATGTGCTTACGTCCCCAGCTCCAGAATGTGTAACCGAAATAGACAATCTTTGCAGCTACAGTTTCTGTGACCTGTGGAGTAAGGGTCAACTGGAAGCCATTGTAACTGCTTCTACCTAGGAAAATAGTAAACCAAAAGCAAGACCACATTCATGGAGGGAGTGCAGACTTTAGTGCCACCATCAAGGACTTGAGAGATGCAGGGGTGGCGATTCCCACCACATCCCCATTCAGCATTCCCATTCAGCTTGTGCAGTCGAGAGATGAGTCTTAGAGCACGATGGTGTGTTACCATAAACTCAGCCAGATGGCAGCTCCCCTGCAGCGGGTGTGCCACCTGTAGTTTCCTTGATCGAGGAGATAACACCTCTCTTGATACCTCGTATGCAGTGATTTTTTAAAAATTTTTATTTATTTATTTGAGAGAGACAGAATGAGAGCACAAGCAGGGGAGGGGGGGTCAGAAGCAGAGGGTGAAGGAGACTCCCCACCGAGCAGGGACCCCGACATGGGGCTTGATCCCAGGACCCCGAGATCGTGATCTGGGATGAAGGCAGATGCTTAAATGACTGAGCCACCTGGGCTCCCCACTCTGCAGCTATTAATCTGGCAAATGTCTTTTTCTCCATCCCTGTCGTAAGAACCGCCAGAATCCGTTTTCACTTCACTAGACCAGTAATACACCTTCCCTGTTCTACCTCAGGGGCGAATCGGCTCTCCAGCCCAGGCTCATAATTTTGTTTGCAGGGATCCTGAGTATCTTCCCTTTCCACAAGATTTCACACTGGCCCCTCACGTCGATGACATGCTGACGGGACCTAGTGACCAAGAAGTAGCAACAGCTCTAGACTGATTGGTAATGTGTGTGTCTATACCATATGTCGGAGGTTGGGAAATAAATCCAACAATTATTCAGGGGCCTTCTTGGTGAATTTCCTACGGGTCCAGTGGTGTGGGGCACATCAAAATAGCCCTTCTGAGGTGAAGAAGATGTTGTTGCTTCTGGCTCCTCTTTTACCACAAAAAGAGTCACAATGCCCACCGGGCCTCTTTGGGTGTGGGAGGCAACATATCCCTCATTCCTCCGACATACTGCAGCCCATTTACTGAGGGACCCGAAAAGCTGCTAGTTTTGAGGGGAGCCCAGAACAAAAGAAGGTTCTGCCGCAGGCCCAGCAGGTCTGGTGGTGCTCGAGGTGCCAGTGACAGCTAAGGATGCTGTTGGGAGCCTGTGGAAGCCCTAGAGGTGAATCACAGCACAGGCCTTTAGGATCTTGGAGCAAGGCCCTGACCCATCTGCTCTTCTCTGGAGAAACAGCTCTTGGCCTGCTCCTGGGCCTCACTAGAGGCCGAGCCCCGACACCAGGCCACTGGGTTACCTCGAGGTTAGAGCCACGTGTCCTCACTCGCGTGTCCTCTGACCCACTGAGCCATAAAGCTGGGCACGGACATCACCACGTGGACGTGTTACACGTGGAACCAGGCTTGAGCAGACCTCGAAGGCATGAGGAAATGAAAAGTGAAAATGTGGCCCAGGGCACCCAGGGGGCTCTGTTGGAAGAGTGTGAGATTGTAGATCTCGGGTTTGTGAGATCCAGCCCCATACAGGATATAGAGATCATGTCAATAAAATAAATAGATAAACTTCAAAAAAATTTTAAGTGAAAAATGGGCCCAAATGCCCATGGTCCCCAGTGCTGCTGCCCTGCTCCTCTCTCCCGGCACCTGTGGCCTCACGATGAGCTCCCTATGACCAGCTGGCAAGGGAAGGGCAGACACGAGCCTGGCTGACAGAGGGTCCCGCACCACATGCAGGCAGCACTCAGAAGCGGGCTACAGCTCCGCTCCGGGATGTCATCTGAGACTGCTAGTCAGGAGGGGGCCCTCCCAGTGGGCAGAGATCACAGCAGTGCACCTCGTGTTTCACTGTTCTTGGAAGGAGAAATGGCCAGACGTGCGATTATATACCAGCCAAGGGTTTGGCAAGATGCTGAGGGATTTGGAAGGAGCATGATTGGAAAATTGATGACAAAAGAGCCTTGGAAAGAACTTTCCAGAAGGGCAAAAGCATGAAGGTGTCTTGTCCCATGTGAATTCTCAGCAAGGAGCAACTCTGCAGAGGAGGATTTTCGTGATCAATGGATAGGAGGACGCGCTCTGCCGGCTCCTGTCAGCCTCTTTCTTGAGCCAGCGCAGTGGCCTCGTGAACAAAGTGGCCGTGGACACAGGGACGGAGGTGACGCAAGCACTCAGCCACATGGACTTCCACCCACCAAAGCTGATGACATTAGACAACTTCAGTTGTGAAAAGGGCAGCGTTTTGTCCTTGCTGGAGCACAGGCTTACTCGGGAGAGGGCTTCGCCTTCCCTGCGCGCAATGCTTCCCCCCAAAGCCCGGTCTGCGGACTCACGGAGCCCCTGACCCGGGCTCGGGGGACCACACAGAGCCCGGCTCGCAGGCGAGGAAGTCTCTCGACAGCCAGAAGCACGTCCCCGGGCCCCCGCGCGCAGCCTTCCCTGGTCTTCCCGGCTTGGTCCCCCGCCATCCTGAAGCGGCCACCTTGGCAGAGCCGCGGAGTGGCCTTCCCGAGCCTCAGTGGCGGGGCTGGCTGGGGCCACCGCTCGCAGGGCCGGGGCAAGGCTCCCCAGAAAGCCCCCCGAGCCCCGATTGCACATCCCCTCCGCGGCCTCCTGCTCCCGTGGGATTCGTGGCTGCGGGAATCACCGAGCAGAAGCGGCACCAACTCCCTATTCCCCCTCGTGACCCACTGGCGACACTAGTGCTTCTTGCTCCTGTGGCCTTGTTCTCTGGGGTTCTAGAGGCCTTGGTTCCGAAGGGACGAAAGCTCCTTCCCAACAGGAAGCCCGACACCGATTCTGCTGAACTGGAAGTTAAGACGCCACCTGGCCACGCGGGGCTCCTCGTGCCTGTGAATCAACGGGCAAGGAAGGGATGATTGATCCTGATTACCAAGGAGAAATTGGACGACTACTCCACCATGGAGGTAAGGAAAATTGGGGTGCAGGAGATATAAGGGTGTTTCTTATTATTAAGTCTCTTAGCATTACGCCCTGTGATTAAAGATAATGGAAAACTACAACAACCCACTCCAGGCAGGACTATTAATGACCCAGAGCCTTCAGGAATGAAGGTTGGGGTCACCCCACCCAGTAAAAAACCAACTGAGATGGTTGCTGAAAGCAGAGGGAATATAAAATGGGTAGTGAAAGGAGGTTCATAGAAATACCAGCGATAAGCATGTCACCAGTTACAGAAACAAGGACTGTAATTGTCATGACTATTTCCCTCTTAGGAATTCCTGTGTGTGTGTATGTGTGTGTGTGTGTGTTTTTTTTATTTCCTCTCTTATTCCCATATCATGTACCATAAGATATATTGATTTTATATCATAGCATTTAAGTTGTGCAACTTTTATTTTGTTTTTTTTTTAAGATTACTTATTTATTTATTTATTTGAGAGAGAGAAAGAGAGTGAGCAGGGGAAGGGGCAGAGAGAGAAGGAGAAACAGGCTCTCTGCTGAGCGGGGCTCCATCCCAGGACTCCAGGATCATGACCTGACACAAAGACAGATGCTTGACGGACTGAGCCAGCCAGGCGCCCCACGTTTTGTTACTTTTAAATCATAGTACCTAAGTTATGAGGATCAAGAAGAAGAGTAAACATCATCACTCAAGGACTTTAACTCCTCATCTGGGGAAGGGGTTAGTGCATTTTTTACTTTATCCAGGATAGTTGTACCATGTTAATGGGAATTATGACCTTGTTATTGTCTTTATTTGAGATTAAGTATGGTTTAAGGATATGTGTATGGGTGTCAATTTAACACCAACTTGTGATGACCCTTGTGATGTGTGATGTGTGACCCATCTTGTGATGGTTAATTTTGTGTCACCTTGACTGGCAGTGGGGTGTCCAGATTAAATGTTATTTCTGGGTGTGCCTGTGAGGGTGTTCTCAGATGAGATCAGCGCTTGAATTGGTGGGTTCAGAAGAGTAGACCTGCTCTCCCCAGTGTGGGTGGGCGTTATCCAGTCTGCTGAGCGCCTGAATAGAACGGAAGGCAGAGGGAAGAGAAACTTACACGCCTTTTTTCTGTCTTACTGCTAGAGCTGAGATCTCTCATCGCACATTCTCCTGCCTCTGGACCTGGATTTACATCATCAGCTCTCCTGGTTCTCAGGCCTTCAGACTTGAACTGAATCATACCACTGGCTTTCCTGGGCCTCCAGGATGCAAATAGCATATTGTGGGGCTTTTCAGCCTCCATAATCACATGAGCTAATTCCTCATATATTGTTTCTGTCTCTCTGGAGAACCCTGATTAATACACTAAGACACTTACAAGATGCCGCTGCTCCTGCCTCTATGACCAAAAAAGATCCTAATCCTCATTTGCAGGGTCCCCCTGCGGCATAGCCAAGGGATTAATTCAACCATGGCCATGGGAGAGGCCTGTAACACTGATGATACTAATTTGAGGCTCCCTGGAAGAAGAAACTTACAAATATAGGCCTCCCCAAAGTATAACCAGTAACCAACCACACACACACACACACACACACACACACACACACACACACTGGGAAAGTTGTCTGATAGTTGCCAAATAGTGAATGGTCTGAAGAACATTGTTGGTGGGAAGTGGGATGAGACTTACGCAGAACCTCATTCGCTTAGAGGAATTTTAGGTAAGACAAAAATAAGGTAGGCCTTTCTCTTTTTTGCCACCATCCTGCTGTGTGTGGATGTTCTGGCCATGTCTTCTCACAAGACTTCCAGAATCAAACGATTCCTGGCCAAGAAACAAAAGCAGAACTGTCCCATTCCCCCAGGGGATTCAGATGAAAACTGGTAATAAAATCAGGTCCAACTCCAAGAGGAGCACTGGAGAAGAACCAGGCTGGGTCTACAAGGCATCACACATCATGAGAAGACACACCTAATTGGCACACACGTGAAGATCCTGTGTTCTATCCTAACACTCTGTGAACATCCTTTCTCCCTGGCCAATAGACATGTTTTCTCAGGGAAATGATTTTTCTGCTACTACCCCTCTGCACCAGTAGGTTGGTTCAGTAATAAATGTGAAATGTTTCAGCTTTAGAAAAAAAAATGGTAGTGATGGAGGGTGGGGGAGAACGGAACAAACCACTCAGTAGTGTGGGCATGGGGAAGAGCTTGGAGGAAACACCCCCTCTCTGCCATGTGATCCACAACAAATGAATCAAGGGAGATGAGGAAAGTTGAGAGATCACTTTGGGAAGGCTCTTCAGGGGGAGTTGAGGTAAGTCCCCCTTACTCTAACAAGATAATTTGGCCCTCCCTCGCATTTTACCCCCCTCTCCCTGCACGCAGATGGGATGGGCTGGTGCATTGTGACCTCAGTCTGAGTCATCCCACGACTACCACTGTCTAGGAGGAGTTTCTTGGTGACTAGAGGAAGCCGAAGGGTATGCCTCTTCATTGTACTAGAGAGAGTATATATAGGGAGATCAGGAGAACTGTTGGTCAAGACAATGTTGACTTAAACGTGGTAGAGGTGAGTGGGAAACCACAAGAGCCCAGCACAGATTCAGAACCACCAATCACAAGCATTAACCAGCCAACTACAAGCAACAGACAGGGGATGAATGAGAAGAAACCCTATCAACCCAACATCGAAGACATTGAAAAGGTCAGCTCACACAACCTACGGTCCTTCTCTACACCCCAAGACTCCCACCTGTCCTTGTCTGGGACAAACTCCCTCCTCAGCCCACACCCCTTTTATAAATCCACACTTCCCATGTACCACCCCCCCATCCACTGCTCCCAAGCTAATGTCCTCTCTTTTCCCACCAGTTGAAGCAGATCGTCAACAGGGTAAAATTAGCCCTTCAACAGAGTTCAAGTAATCCAAAGAAAACAAGAAAGCAGAAAGGATTAGTCTGTTACCGCAGGGCATATAAAAAGGCGAATCCAAATAAGGCAGTCCAAGGAAAAAAGAAACTGGACAACTCTGTCTCTGCGAGTGATGTCTCACACGAGTAGAGCCCAAGACCTAAAACTCTTCTCTGCATCCCCAGAGGAAGTTCTGAAAAACGGCCAATCCATAAAGAATAAACCTTATACCAAAACGTACACTAATGGTGACAATTAATAAAAGCAACACATTTTGAAAATTTGTGTATGTGTCTTTTGAGTTCTCTGATGGTATGGAGGTTGGAAGAAAGGGAAGAGACAGGTTGTGAGGAGAGAGGTATGTAAAGTCCAGGAGGGCTGGGGTCAGACTGGCAGATCGACAGTTACACAGTAATTGGCTACGAAGACTGGGTCATGGCTGAACACTGAAGATGGATTTCCCTCCTTGATACTTTAACCCACATGCAAGGAAGAAAAAAAAAACTTGGTGTTTCTGTGTGGGGGAATGGGGGAGTAGGGCAGGATGGGAAAAAAAGAGAGGGGTGACATCAAGGTTTAGATTGCTAGAACCCAGATGGGGAGACATGTGATGCGAGGGAGAGGGTGGAGTATGTGATAAAAAGTTTGATGCTGTTTTTTAATGTGTGACTGCTGACAGCTTCCAAGCTCCACTCCTCCCCCTTCTTCTGCCCCACATTTACGCAAGCTGATTAGGAGCTCTGAAATTTGAGCCACAAAGTCCTAGCCCATGTACAGGATCCCTTACTCCAGCCCCAGCCCCGAACTACCACACAACCCCAAGCCAGTCTTCTTCCCCAGCTCTCTCAAACCAGTGTTGGTCCTGTTTGGGAGCCAGCCCGGGTCTCCCCAGAAAGCCTCATTATGTGAGTAATGAACCATTTATTCCCTATTGGTGCTCATACAGCAGCAGCAGACGCAGCATCCAAACCATATTCGGCTGTGTGGGGAGTCTCACACCTGTGGGGAGACTACAACAAACTCACATGCTTCACAGAAACTTAATTAGTGGAATATATATGGCAATTTACCAAAGATACCAGCATTTCAGGAAATGTGTCTTTGGTGCCGAGTTAGTGTCAGATATTGTTGCAGGCCCCGGGCTTACAGTGAAGAACAAGAAGTCAAAAGCTCCTGCCATCAGGAGCTTATTTTTTTGTGGGCTTGCAGGTAGTTGAAAGTGGGGGGAAAGGGCGGAGCAGGGGGACAGCCGCTAAAAGTGTGGGCTGTGAAGAAGCCCCCGAGGAGTTGACATCTGAGTTGAGACCTGAACACCAAGGTGGAGTGTATAGTGTGGAGATTTCAAAGAAGAGTATTTAGGTAGAAGAAACAGCAAGTAGCAATATCATGAGGAAAGAACGAGGCCGCAGGCTGAACAGCAAAAAGGCCAGTGTGCCTAGAGCTCAGTGAGAGAGGGGCAGAATGGAAACAAATGACTGAAACTCGAGGGGTCACCAAAGACGAGGTTGCATAGGGCCTTGTTAATAAACGTACACTCTATTGTTAAGGAGAAAGTTTAAAATAGACTTACAAAATAAAAAGAAACATCGGTCTGGATTCAAACCCAGCTCTGAAACTTCCTATCTACCTCTTGTCTTAAGAAAGTCAATTTATTTGAGCTTGTCTCCACATTTGTGAAAAGCCTATAATGCCAACATCACGAAACTTTTAGGAGAATTAAATTAGATGCAGTGACTGGCATATAGTCAGAAGTCATCAAATGATAGGAAGGTTATTAATTACCACTCTCTCAAATGCTTTTGCCTCGGACACACTTGGGAATGCTCATGACCAAATTGCCTCGTGCATCATGACTCACTTTGGTCTTGTGTCTTTGAAAGGTTTAAAACTGCCTTTCCAGGAAGTAAGCCTCAAAGATGTTATCAGTCAGAGAGTGATTCTGAGGTGAGCACTGAGGACAGGCTAAGGTGGCCTAGGTACAGCTCAGCCAAAAACTTCCTTTTGCAGGCCTGGCAAACAAGGACACCTGCTAGAAGTTCCTGCGTCTAGAAAACACGAGAAAGTTATCAGTTAATAAGTGTGATGATTTAGGGGCAAGCATGGTTGAGGCTCTGACTCTCCAGTGAGTATATGGGGCAAATATTTTGCTCAATGCAGCCCAGGGAAAATAACCTAGAGGGCCCCAACTTGGGTCTCCCTCATGCCCCAAATGCTTCCAAAGGCAGACATGGTAACCTTCCACATCAAACTTGCGGCCAGGGCTAAGTGCGCTTACAGATATTTCCCATTTGATAAGAAGGGGTAATAACATGCCGCGTGGTTCTTTTATTTGACAAATGCCGTTGCTTTTACTCTGTGCTTGTAAACTTCCTAAGGGATTCCCACATATTAATACATTTAATCTACACTATAGCTTGAGACAAAGGTACTGATATAAACACTTCTATAGAGGAGGAATCTGAATTTCTATGTTTTATACATTATTTTAGAGTCTATAGAAATGATGGAAATGTCTCCATCTCACTTTGAAAATCCTTCCTCATCCTGTTGGAACTGGGTCAGCTGTTTCTCTCAAGATTCATGTCTTTATTCAGTTCTCTGACTTTTGTTAACGTCCTCCCTTGTCTTTCCTCTATGATGACTATTTGTTCTTTTTATTTCAACTCTAATATTTTTAAGTTCAGATTTGGACTTGTTCTTTCCTATACCAACCTATTTTTGTCTCATGGATGTAGCCCCTAATCCCTGTGAAGACTTTTATTTTCTGTGGGACACTATCTCTTTGCTTCTAATAAACCCTAAGCTGTACACTTCCCTTCTGGAAATTGTTTTAAATCAGATTTTTAAATGTTTTTTTAAATTTATGAATATAATATATTTCCCTGTGTAGGAAAAAGTAGAAAGAATCCACTTTTCAGTTGAGACAAAGCATTCAATATAATGAAAATCAAACAGGATCTTTAAGGAGATGAGCGATAACCTAAATAAAACACAGGTTCTTTGTATATAACATCAATGCATCAAGTCTCTGCATACCTAATCAAATGCTCATTTTAATTTAGATAAAATTATTTCTGAAACAATCTACACATAATATTTGGAAATGATAAAGGGTAAAATGGTTTTGTGTGGGAAGTGAGGGAAGGGAGGTGGTTTTGAAGGAAGGTGAGAAATAGAAGGTATTTTTAAGTGAGATGAGGAAGGGAAGTACTTTGTAGGGGAAGGTGAGAACTTTCTGAAGGGACATGAAAGAAGGAAGGCCTTTTTGAGTGGAGAAGAGGAAGGTTAGCACTTTGTGAAAGGCCTTGATGAAGGGGACCTTTGAGAGAGGAGATGAGTGAAGGGAAAAACTTTATGAGGGAATGTGATGAAGTGAAGTCAACTGTGAGAGAAAGTGAGGAAGGGATGCACTGCTGAGGGAAGAGAAGGCCTTTGTGAAAGCAAGTGGGAGATGAGTTGAGTAGCATTTATGAGGGAAAGGAGTGCCATTTTAAGGAGAGATGAGGAAAAGGAGGCCCTCATGAATGAAGCTGAGCGGAAAGGGCTGGGACGCCTCGGTGGCTCAGTGGGTTAGGGTCCTGGGATCGACCCCCGCATCGGGCTCTCTGCTCAGTGGGGAGCTGCTTCCTCCTCACTCTCTGCCTGCTTCTCTGCCTACTTGTGATCTCTGTCAAATAAATAAATCTTTAAAAAGAACTAAGAGTGGAAAGGGCTTTGTGAGATGAGGTGAAGAAGGTTAGTACTTTGTCTGCAGAGGTGAGTAATGCTAGTCCTTCCTAAGGGGAGTTGAGGGAAAGAAGGGCTTTCTGAGGGGAAGTGAAGGAAGGAAGACCATACCGAGAGAAAGAAAAGCTTCTATGAAGAAGCATGAAGGAGGTCGGCACCTTGTGAAAGGAGGTGAGGGAGGGAAAGCTTTTGTGAAGGGACATGAGGGCGGTTAATACCTTGTGAGCATAGGGAAAGGAGCAAAGATCTTGTAAGGAAGGTGAGGCAGAAAATGCATTAGTGATGGATGTAAGGAAAGAAAGACATTTTCTGAGGGAGATGAGAAATTACTATTTTGTGAAGGGAGGTGAGGGAGTGGAAGCCGTTTTGAAGAGGGTAAGGGAGGGAATGTCTTTGTGAGGGAACTTGTGAGAGGTTTGTACTTTGTCAGGAGAGGTGAGAGAAGGAATGACTTCATGATGGGAAGTGAGGCAAAGAAGGCCTTAGTGAGAGAAAGGAACACCTTTATGTAGGGAAAGAGGGAGAGAAGGAGTTTTTGTGCATTCGAGAGGGAGGCCTATGACAGAGGAGGTGAGGGACAGTAGGCCTTTTCAAGGAAGATGTGAAAAGGAAAGACTGTATGGGGAGGTGAGTTAGAGAACTTTGTTAAAGGAAGGTGAGGGAGGGAAGGATTTTGTGACTGGAAGCAAGGGAGATTAGAACTTTGTGAGACAAGAAAACCAAAGGAAGGTCTTTTTGAGGAGAGATGAGGAAGATTAGCTCCTAGAGAGAGGGAAGAATTGAGAGGGCAGAGAAGGGAGGGAAGGCCTTTGTGATGGCAGGTGATGGAGGTAAACCAATTCTGAGAGCAAGTCCAGCAGTGAAAGTATTAGTGAGGAAAGGAACAAGCCCCTTGAAGAGAGGTAAAGGAAGTTAATTCTTTATGGGGGGCACATGAAGGAGAGAAGGCCTTTGACATAGGATTTGAAGATTATAGTACTTTTAGAGGGGAGGTGAAGGAAGTCAGGTCTTTGAGGAAGCAACAGAGGGAATGCTTTAGTGAGGGTTGTGAGAGAAAGTGAGAGAAGGAAGGACTTTGTGAGAGGAAGTGAAGGAAGTTAGTACTTCTGGAAGTGAAGTAAGGGAGTGAAGACCTTTGTTAGGGAAGTGAGGGAAGGAAGACCTTTGTGAGGGAAGAAAATGTTTTCCTGAGGATGGATGGTGGAGGGAAGTCCATTGGGTGGGGGGGGGGGAGTGAAATCCTTTTCACAAATCCTTTGTGAAGGAGTTTAGGAAGGGAAGTGTTTTGTGAGGGTAGGCGATGAAGGGAAGTTTTCTGTGAGGGAGGTGAGAGAGATTAGTAGTTTGGGCTGGGGAGGTGGTGAAGGCATCTATGGGGGAAGGGAATGCCTTTACAAGTAGAGGTGTGAGAAAGAAGGTCTTTTGAGGGAAGATGAATAAGTGAGTCAAAAGCTTAATAGCATAAAGAGCCGTTCCAGGAGCCGGAGCTGCTGATTAAGGTGATCAAGATGACAACTTTCCAAAAGCACTGAGACTTCATGGCAGAGCCCATGGGGGGAAAGCCAGTGGGGAACCTGGCTGGGATTGGTGAAGCCTTGGGCAAGAAGCTGGAGGAAAGGGGCTTTGACAAGGCCTCTGTGTTCCTTGGCCAGTCTCTGGTGCTAAAGAAAGATGAAGATCTCTCCCGGGAATGGCTGAAGGACACATGTGGTGCCAATGCCAAGCAGTCCCAGGACTGCTTTTGGTGTCTTCGAGAGTGGCATGACGCCTTCTTGTGAGGCTCTCTTCGGGAGCCCCCAGCCCCTAGCCCCAGCATAGAGTCTCCAGAGTTTGCAGCCACGTGGGGACTCCTCCCTGTCCTATACAAAGGAAGAGATTGCTGTTGTTGTACTCCTTCAGATGTACTTCAAGGTCTTTTGGCAGTTGTCTCCCCTCATCATTTCAACTTTTTAAAAATTCCTGCTCTTGAATGCATCTCCCTTCTTCTTCCCCTGCCAGTTTCATGTCAACAATTATCAGCTTTTCCAAGTGGATTTCTGACCCTTCCCTCACCCCCACCCCCACTGGTCTGTTTTATCTATTTGGCTCCTTTTTTGGCAGAGTAGTCACTGTCCTTGCAAAGTTTTTTTTTTAAATCAGTAAGTCCGTGGCTTTCTTGGGGAAAAAAAAAAGGATAATAGCATAGGGGGACCTGGGTGGCTCAGTCAGTTAAGTGTCTGTCTTCAGCCCAGGTCATGATCCCAGGTCCCTGGGATCAAGCCCCACGTTGGGCTCCCTGATTAGGAAGGAGTCTGCTTCTCCCTCCCCTTCTGCCGCTCCCCCTGCTTATGCTCTCTCTCTCTCTCTCTCTCACACACACACAAATAAATAAAAAATCTTTAAAGAAAATTAAAAAATAAAAAATTAATTAAGTGTACAAAAGCTTAATAACATGCAAAGTTGAATTCATCCAAAAGGCATTAAATGCGGTGGGGAAAACACCTTCTAAGAACAAGAGATGCACTCCTCAACAAAGAGCTAATGGTTTTGAACGTAGTATGTGCAAAATAAAGAGTTTCACCATTCAAAGGCAGAAAAAGAAGAAAAGAAAACGGGGAGAAAAGACTGGAAGTTCAAGAAAACTAAGGCAGAAAATATACCTTCTCCGATCTCAGCCTGTGACAGGTCACGTGGACGAGTTAGTCCCCCAGCTGGGGGCATGTATTGAACACACGGGTGCTTCCAGGCGTCTTTCCTAGATGAACTCGTGCGGTCCCTTGGCATGTGGTCTACCATCAGCCCGTCGTACCAATGAACAAACTCAAGCGTACACAGCGCAAAGTGAGGATCCAGAAGGAGGGAATGACGTATGCATGCGGCATGTCGGAGTGACACATCTACATCCCTACCCTGAAACGATGAATGCAACTTCTCTTTTCAACTGTCCATGGAATCGTCATAAAAACTGACCATACATTCCACCTGTGATGTTGTGATTTATAATAAAGACATGTAATTTATCTTCAACCAGTTCCTGGCACAGAGCCCCTAAAATCCTCGAAATTTCCTGTGATGATGAAGGAACGTTTGGAAAACCTTTAGATAATCTAAGGAAGGGGGTTAGTTTGCAGGGGAACCAATCAAGTGACAAGAGGGCTGGCAACTTCACTGCACCTCCACCCACCTCTGGAGAGGGAAGGGGGCTGCAGGCTGAATAACTCACCAATGGCCAAGGACGGAATCCGTTGTGCCGTTGTAATGGAGCTGCCATTAAAGCCCAGAATGGTGGGGGGGGGGAGCTTGGAGACCATCTGGGTTGGTGAACACGAGGCAGAGTGGCACATTGCTCAGAGAGCATGGAAGCCCGGCATCCTTTCCCCGTACCTTGCCCCGTGCATCTCTTCCATCTGGCTGTTCCTCGTCTGTATCTGTAACCAAAAGAATGTGAGTTCGCTCCTTGGGGAGTCACAGACACACCTGATGGAGTTGTTGCACAAAGTCAACTTTATCGGTAAATAGATCACAGGGAATAGCTTCCAGAGCTGTGACTCCCTAAGAGGGCCAAGGGGTACCTTTTGTTTAGGGTTAGGATGAATATTGAGGTAGGGAAGCCTTGTCATGGTATGCAGAGATGGGCACAGGGTCGCGCAAGTGCCTTAAGGAAACAAGGCTGTCCACACCTTATGTGTTATGTAAATGAGGCTGAGGCACCTCCTTGGGGGAGTTCAGTATTACGACAAGGTAAAGGTGGTTGCTGGTCATTCCAGGAGTCACCCCATGGTCCATCTGTGCAGGCGCGAGTGAGGGTTTAGCTCCAGTGGTCTGGGTGGTCTGGGCCAGCAGGAGGTCTTGCCAGGGCCGTCTCCATCACCTGAGGGACGTTCTGGCGGTTTCATTTGGCTGAGTTAAGAGAGAACTGAGTTAAGAGCTGAAAGAAAAGTGTGCGACAAAGGTTAAGGAGTACAAGCAAGTAGGCAGTGAAGGTCAGGTCTTGAGATCTAGCTGGTGACATGTCCTTGTGTAATAAACCAGGAATCTAGTAAGTAAAATGTCTGTCTGAGTCCTGTGAGCCACTCTAGCAAATCAATCGATCCTGAGGACGGGAACTGGGGAACCTCTGACTTACAGCCAATTGGTCAGAACAGGTAACAACATGGACTTTTAACACCGGCGTCTAAAGTGCAAGGAGGAGGTAATGGGAACCTCTGACCTGTAGCACACGGGTAACAATCTGGGCTCGCGGCTGGAGTCTACAGTCAGGGATGGGGGGCAGTGTCCTAGGACAGAACCATTACCCTGTGGAGTCTGCCGCTGCCTCTGGGTAGATGGCATCAGGGTTGAGATGAATTGTGGGACACCCAGCTGGCATCCCAAGAACGGCTTGTTGGTGGGGAAACCCCCCCCCCACACACACATACACCAGAATTGGTACCAACCTATTTAAAACTACAGAGACAACCTTCATCTATTCCAAAAGTAAAAATACATGCGTAAAGTTAAAAATAATTTTAAAAGCAATAACTCTCTTATCATCTGGAAAATTTTAAAGGCTGCCTTAAATAACTCTTGATCCAAAGAAGATAGCCAAACCGAAATTGAAGATTATCTATAAAACAGAGACAATGAAAGCAGTAGGTATTCGGACTCAAGTAAGCAGGGTTTAGGCAGAGCTGACAGAAAACAACTTGTGTTAATAAACATGAAAATAAAGGATTAAAGTATCCAACTCAAAAGGTTAGAAAACAAACCAAAAATAAACATAGGAAAATCAGAAAAAAAGGAAAAGTAAAGATAAAAGCAGAAATCAACTAGAAGATGATAGATGTAATAAATCCCAGATGAGGCTTTTCCAAAGAATAAAGTAGATATATTAACTGCTGCAATCAATAAGGAGGAGAAATCACAAAAATGCAAAACAAGAAAAGAAAATGGGTAGATAACCACAGATTTAGAACAAATAATAAGAAATTTAAGACAATATTTTTCAAATCTATGCAATTAAATTTAGGGACCTAGAGGAAATGTTTGATTCTCTAGGAATAATATATGAATAACCAAAACTCACTCTAGAAAAGAGAAACTCTATAAAATAAAGTTTATAAAAACTATTCCTAGAAAATAAATAGGGAATATTGTTCAAAAGCAACCCCCATTGAGCTCAAATAAATTAATTTCTTAAAAAGTTGTGTTTTTTATTTTTTTAAAGATTTTATTTATTTATTTGACAGACAGAGATCACAAGCAGGCAGAGAGGCAGGCAGAGAGACAGAGAGGAGGAAGTAGGCTCCCTGCCAAGCAGAGAGCCCGATGCAGGACTCAAACCCAGCACCCTGAGATCATGACCTGAGCTGAAGGCAGAGGCTTAATCCACTGAGCCACCCAGGCATCCCAAAAAATTGGTTTTTTTAAAGCAACCCCTATAAAAAGCAACAAGTCAACTGAATTCAGAGGAGAATTCAACCAAACCTTTAAGGTGCGGGTGACTCCAATGCTCTGTAAACTATATGAAGGCATTTAAAAAAATAAAATTTGCAAATTTTGGTTATGAAAGATTGATACCAACAAAGCACAGAAAATATGCAATCACAGACGAATCACACTTAAGAAAACCATTGCAAAAATACTAGGGGTGCCTGGGTGGCTCAGTGGGTTAAAGCTTCTGCCTTCAGCTCAGTCATGATCTCAGGGTCCTGGGATCAAGCCCCGCATCGGGCTCTCTGCTCAGCGGGGAGCCTGCTTCCCTCTCTCTCTGCCTGCCTCTCTGCCTACTTGTGAGCTCTGTCAAATAAATAAGTAAAATACTTTTTAAAAATACTAAATAAAATATAGCCAAATGTAATCTAGTTAACTCATTTAAAAATCAAAACATAACCAACCAAGTGGGATTTATTTTTAGGGATGTAAAGATGGTTCAATATTAGAAAAGCTATGAATGTATTTCAAACTTTCATAGACCAACAGTAAAAAATCATATGATCACCCCTACAGATGTTGAAGAGGGATTTTACAAAATTTAATATCCATTCTTTTTTTTTAATATCCATCCTTGCTTTGCAAAAATTTCTCAATAAAATCAGATTGGCGGATACTTCCTTAACATGACATTTCTCTATCAATCAAAAATTCAATACCATGTTCAGTGGAAAAAAACTACTGGAAGTGTCCCCACTAAGAAGACATGGAAAAAAACTGTATTGTCTTGTACCACAGTAATTTAACATTATTCTGAAGATAGACAATAAAAAGACAAGAGAAAGATAGAAGTATAAAAATTTAAAGGAGAAGGTAAATTTATCATTATTTGAGGATGATACAACTATTTACCTGGAAAACACAACAGAATCCAAGTGAAAAACTAGTACAAATAAGAGAATGTAGTAAGGTGGCCCAGTACACAACTGATATACAAAAACAAGTTGCCTTCATTAACAAAGGCAATAACTAATAAATAAAACACCATTTACAATGACAGTAACAACTGTGAAATACCCAGGAATAAGCCTAACATGAAATAGGCAAAAGAAAAAGTTCAAGAACTTAAGAGGGACAAAAATAAGACTTGGACAAAATAATTTCAATAAGGTATTTTATTGAACAGAACAATGTCCAAAACATCATCATTTCAACATGTAATCAATATAAAAAATATTTATGAGATATTTTGCATTCTTTACTTATACCAAGTCTTTGAGTTTCATTGTATTTTACACTTACAAGCGGTTTGTGGCTCTCATATTGGACGGCGCATGTCGCGGATGGAAGGATGAAGGGAGAGAGAGCCATGGTCGCAGAATGCTGATGGGTAGGTAAATGGGTAGATAGCTCCTTTTGTATATCTATAGGCAGAGGAATTTGACGTGATCTATCAAAATTTACATATATATGTCATTTGATCCCATAAACCACTTCTAGGAATTTATTCCAGAGGGTTTATCACAGGACATTCACTATTTTTAATTTTTTTTGTTCATTTAGGCAACTTGCATGCAGAAAAGTTGTAGATTATACTTTACCCCGCGGTATAGGAATATTCACTTTATCACACGGCTGTTTTGGTCAATGAAAATGACAACTTGATTGTTCTAAATCCACATTTCTTTCATTATTAATTCAACTGATTCCCCCCATATTTTTATCATTCATTTCATTTCTTCTGATGTGAATTGTCTTTTCATGTTCTCCACTCACTTTGTTTCTATGTCCTAATGGATTGTATCTTTTAATTATTTATATAAGATTTTTAATTAGAACAGGGTGTTTTCCAGCACCAGCAACCAATTCTCTGATTCTCTGAACACCAGTTGAGCTTTCGACAACTTGATTCAACTTGGACACCAGTTACTCGAGTTAGCACAGTTACCCACACGTTAAGGGCTCAGTCCCACAAGACTGTCCCTTACTTAAGATGGCGCTTGGGAGTCCTAGGGACCTCCTTTACTTCGACCAACTGGACTATAATTCGGAAGTTCCCACACCCCCTCCTCAGGCTCAGTAATTTTCTAGAATGGTTCATGGAACTCAGGAGTGCTTTACTTATGTTTACTTACGTTTACGTTTACGTTTATTATAAAAGATGTTATAAGGGATGTAGATGAAAAGCCAAGTGGAGAGGTAGGTAGGGCCAGGTCTGAAAGCGTCCCAAGCTCGGGAGCTTCTGGCCCACGGGTGTGGGCCCCCCACCCTCCTGGCCCGCGGCTGTGCTCGCCGACCGGGAAGCTCGCTGAGCCCAAGCTCTAGGGCTTTATGGAAGTTTTATCACAGAGGCATGATCAGTTTACTCACTCTCCCACCTCTCCTGTCTCCAGAGATTGGCGGAGGGAGTAAGGGTGAAAGTTCCAGGCTCCTAATAAAGGCTTGGTCTTCCGGTGACAAGCGCCATTCTGAAGCTCTCTCGGGGCTCAACATCACATTAGAATCACCATATTAGAACAAAGATGTTCTTATCACCCAGGCAGCTCCAAGGGTTTGGTACCCTTGGACCCAACAGAGCTCTGTGTCAGGAACTGGGGACAAAAACCAAATGTATGTTTGCATTATCTCACAAAAGGTATTAGGGTTTGTCGTAATAAATGGCAACTATTTTCCCTACTGAACTTGTTTTTCGTGTGGAGAAATTGAACCATTTTCCTTTGTGATCTCTTCCACGGCTTCTGCGCTCCAAGAGCCTCCTGAGTACAGCTTCACGTTCACGTCATCGGTATGACTCATCCGCTCGCCTGAGCTTACCTTCCAACGTCTGGTAGAAAAAAATCCTCACTGATCACATTTGGGGGGGGGCGGTTGTTGTCGTTATTGGTTTTTTGCCATTTATTCTTCCAAATGAGCTGCAAAAGCCTTTTCTCAAATTAAAAAGAAAAAAAAAAGATTGTGTTCTGGTTCTAAATGCCTGAAACCTATAGATTAATCAGTCTTCCCATTCAGAAAGGTGTTGATGCAGTATTTTATCCTTGTCGCTATTGTGTTTGGGACATTTTTCCAATGCCACTTGTAGGTAGTTTTTTCCCCCTGGATTAGCAGTTTTATTGATTTTTGCGTTATTGATTTTACACTTGGTAAATTGGTTCCCCTTAGCTCTAGTAGTTCTTCAGTTTGATTGTCTCGGGTTTTCCAGAAAGATACTCATATTTACATACGATCATAACTTTACCCCCTTCCTTTCTCATATTAATGCCCAACACATCTATCTTCTGATTTACTGCTAGGCTAGAATTTTGACAAAAATGTGAAATGATAGTCATGGTAAGGGGAATCCCTGCTGTTGCCCTGATCTTAATGGAAATAGTGTTTAAGCACTAAGCACTAAGTTGGCCAAATTGTTTTAAGACAGGGTTGGTTTGTTGTTGTTGTTGTTGTTGTTGTTTTAATTACTTTGAGAAAATTTTCACTTTGTTTCCTAGCTTGAGGTCAGGATTAGGTATGTCAGGAGTAATGCCCTATGGAGTAAGTTGGGAAGTTTTCTTTCTGATGCTTGGCAGCAGATTAAATACCACTGGAACAGGATGCCCGGGGGGGGGCGGGGGGGGCTCAGTGGATTAGGCTCTGCCTTCTGCCTCAGGTCATGGTCTGGGAAGCCTGAGATAGAGCCCCACATTGGCTTCTTCCTTAGCAACGAAACTGCTTCTCCCTCTGCCTGCCACTCTCCCTGCTTATGCTCTCACTCTCTCTCTCACATACAAGTAAATAAATAAAATCTTCCAAAAAATAAAAAAAATAAGCAACACTGGAACATCTTTGCTGCAAAGTTTAACAGAATGAATAGGACTACTATCTATGGTAAGGCATATCTTTGATTCTATTTCTTGTCTGTTTACTGATTGATCGTTTTCCTCTTGAGTTGCTCGTGTTATTCATAAGACCGCAGAGAGTACTATTGTGAATTTTTAAAATATCCTCCATATTTTTATATCTGTTGTTAGATTTTCTTCTCAGGCGTAATGTTGTCTACCTGAATTTTTTTTTTTATCTGTATTGTTGGTCCTTTCAAAGAACCAGATCTTGGCTTCCTAGCCCTATTCTACCTGGGTTTTTCATGCTACTGCTTTAATCTTTATTCGTTCCCCTTTCTGTTTTCTTTTTGTGTTTCTGTTGTCATTTTCATAGCTCCTGGACTTGAATGCTTAATCAATTCATACCGAACCCTCTTTTATTAATTAATTAAACCATTTAAGGTTGCTATTTATCTTATGCCTTTGACTTTGGCTACATCTCATAGATTTCTTCTCTGTTTAGTGATTTGATATCAGGGTCATGGTAAGCTTCTTAAAAATTAGTTATTTTCCATCATCGGAATATGTCGCATTATGGTATTTGTATAGTCCATGAACATTAAAAAATAAACCTTGTCCATAAAACACAGCATGTCTGGAGTCTCTACAGGAAATTTATTATTTTTTTACAGGAAATTATTTTTATATCTTCTTGGACTTGGGTATCTGAGAGTTGAATAAAAGAATTTCAGTGCGAGTTTAATTTATATTTCTCAAGTTATCAGTGAAATTGATTGTCTCTTCTTATGTTTAAAAACCACTTGTAGTTATCGTTCTGTGAATTTCTGTTCACTTCCTTTGTTCATTTTTCTATTCCATTGTTGTTGATAATTTACAAGAAGCATCAATTACATTAACAATAAAAAACAGTTAAAATAGATATATACACCCCTCACATACTTATGTATCAATCTACCAATGGAGTGAATTATTATGTGGTGAATTACATTCTTTCAATCCTTCATTCAACCTATATTTACCGAGCACCTACCAATGTCACATGAATAAAACAGACAAAATCTCCGGCCTCACGGAGACAGGGAAAAAAAGAACTTAAAAATCTTCTCTATATGTGATTTCAAGTAGTGATAAGTGCTAAGGGGAAAAAAGGCAGAGTGAGTGGTAAGTCACAGTGTGATATCCTTTTAACAGGGGTTTTGTGTCTTTGTTTCTTTGTTTTCTTTCTGTATGTTTACGTGTGTACACACTCATGTGAACTGGTCTTTTCCAGGTTGATGTCAGCCTTATTGATTTTAAAGAATGAATTGGTACACTTGCCATCTTTTTCTGTGCTCTTTAACCTTTTCAATAACATGGCGATATTCTGTTTCTTCAAGTTTTAATGAAATAATCTGGAGCTGATTTCTCCTCTTTGGACTAAATCTTTGGCCACCAATTTAATTTCCCCTTTTGTTTCAGTATAAACAGACTTCCTATTTCCTCTTAGTCATTTTTGGAAATTAACATTGCCCTAGAAAATCGCCCATTTTTCCAGATTCAAAATTTCTTTGCATTTTAAAAATTTATTTTTCATCCTTTCTGTCCTTCAAAATCCTATTTGCATTGTATCTTTGTATCTCAATTGAACTACCAATTAATTTACTGTGCACACAGATTCTGTGGGAATTGGGAATTAGGACAGGACACAGTGGGAACGTATTGTCTGTGCTCTATGATGTCTGCCCTTCCACTGGGGAAGCTCAGGCAGGTGGGGGCCAGAATCCTCTGAAGGGTTCACTTACTCTCATGTCTCCAGTCTGTCTGGGATGGCTAGAAGGCTGGGCACTGTGGACCCGAGCACCTCCATGTGACCCCTCCAGGCAACTTAGCTTTCTCACAGCAGGGCAGCCTCAGGGCAGTCCATCTTCTTACAGGCACCTCAGGGATCCCTGATCACATGGTCCAAGGAACAATCCAGAAGGTGTACCACCTTCCATGACTTAGCCTTAGAAGTCACAGGGCATCCCTTACCCTGTACTCCATGGGTACAAACAGTCACAAAGCAGCCCAGGTTCGAGGCTTGGGGATGCAGACCCCTCCTCTCAGGACTGTTGCATCCATCCTTGGAAAAGACGTTCAGCCACAGTGTTGTGATGGTTGTCATATGCGTGTGTTGAGAAATGCGGTGAGTCTAATCTTTTCCCTGCATCTAGGAATGCTCTTGGTGAGGTCAGCAAGTAAGTCTACGGTGTGGGAAGTGTGCTGACCCACCACCATCCAGGCAGGGGGTCAAAGGGGTGTCTGTCTGTCCATCTGGTTCTCCACTTGGCTCCCACGCTTTGTGCCTCTACTGCCACCTAGTGACAGGGGCCTCCATTGCAGATTTTGTTCTGAGAAGGGCCAGGAACCTCTTCAGTTCGGTCCCACAAACCTGCAGTGGAGACTCATGAGGCAGACAAGGTTTAAGGAGAGGCCCTGAAGGACAAAAAGAATGAGTTGGAAGTTAAATCCGCACGCAAACAAGCTGCCCACCTGGCGCCTGACACAAGAGTTACTCGGGCAGGGCTGGTGTAAGGGGTGAGTAAGCGAGATGCCAACAAAAAGTTGGGCTAAGCTGGACACCTGTCAGACCCATCATGTGCGCTGTCCCTTCCTACACCAACAGGAGGAGAAGACAAGACAATGTCATAGCTCAGAAGCTCAGAAGCAGGACATGTTGTCACCAAGACCAGACCTTTCTCCCGCTGAGGAGGCTCCTCAAGGCCCCTTTCATGTCCTTATTCCTAAGGCTATAAATGAACGGGTTGAGCATGGGAGCCACCACCGCATAGAGCACAGTGGCCACTGAGTCCTCAGTTGTGTAGGAAGAAGAAGGTCGCAGATACACCCCAAATAAAGTTCCGTAGAACAGTGACACCACAGCAAGATGGGGACTGCAGGTAGAAAAGACTTTCAGCTTGCTCTGAGAAGACTGAAGTCTTCGGATGGCTGAGAAAATGTGCATGTAGGAAAGAGAAATAAAGAGGAAAGGAGCAACGAAAAGAAAGCTCCCCAGGGTGTAAACAACCAACTCACTGATGTGGGTATTTGAACAGGAAAGCTTTAGCAATGCGTAAAGTTCGCAGAAAATATGGCGGATTCTGACGCTTGCACAGAACGATAGCGTAGCCATCAAGAAGGTGTGGATCAAAGGATAGATGTTGGTGATAATCAGAGCCACGGACATCACTGTGATACAGAATCTGGGGGTCATGGTTATGGTATAATGAAGAGGGTGACATATGGCTACAAATCTGTCATAGGCCATCACTGCCAAGAGGAAATTGTCCAGTTCTAGAAACAAGATTAGAAAATACATCTGAGTGAGGCATCCCGTGTAGGGGATGGACTGGCTCTGGGTTTGCATATTGAGCAGCATCTTTGGTACAGTGACAGAGGTGAAGCAGATGTCAACGCAGGACAGGCTGGCTATGAAGAAGTACATGGGGGTGTGGAGGTGGGGGTCAGAGCAGACGGCCAGGACGATGAGCAGGTTCCCCACCACAGCAACCAGGTACATGGACAGGAACAGACTGAAGAGCAGGGGCTGACGCTTGGGCCCCTCTGACAGTCCCAGGAGGAAGAATTCGGAGATGATGGTTAGGTTGCCTCTCCCCATGGCGGCTGGTCTCTATAAATACACATTGAAAATACCACTGTCAGCAAGATCGCAGGCAGTCTCGGAAAGCGCGCCCAGCGACCTCCATCACTGGCCGAAATCATACTTAGTGGCACTTTGGGGAGGAACTCTGACCTGGGATAGTGAGGACAAGAGAGTGGGGGCTGTCTGGTCACCAGAGAATGCAGGGCAGGTGAGCTGAGGCCCTCCTCGCAACTCTCCTCAGTTAGGAGCTTGTCTTCTTTCTCAAGATGGAAAGAAGGACCAGGCAGAGAAGAAGATGGAACTGAAGGGGGGCCTGACTTGGGGAGAGTGGGTGGAGGGTTAGCTCAGTTGTCACAACGGGGACACTGGTTGGATCCTTGTGGGCCTTTTCACTTTACCCATGCAGGGGTTTGGGTGATGGCCATGAAGCAAAATTCTGGGTCTGTGTGTGTGTGTGTGTGTGTGTGTGTGTGTGTAGGTAGACACAAGTATATATGCTTTGTAAAGATACACACGGACATCTATATTGATATGGTTTATTCACCAAGAAATGCATGAAAGGGAGTTGGGGGAAATTGGAAGGGGAGGTGAACAATGAGAGACTATGGACTCTGAAAAACAATCTGAGGGGTCTGAAGGGGCGGGAGGTGGGAGGTTGGGGGAAACAGGTGGTGGGTATTAGAGAGGGCACGGATTGCATGGAGCACTGGGTGTGGTGCAAAAACAATGAATACTGTTATGCTGAAAATAAATTTTAAAAAATTATTTAAAAAAAAGAAATGCATGAAAGTATGTTCACCAAAATGCTAATAGTGGTTATCTCTGGGTTGTGAGATTTTAACTTGCATCTATTTTCAACAATGAACACGTACCGTTTGTCTAAACTATGCTCAATGGATGTTAATATGTCTTTCAAAAGGATTCTGTGATGGACTAAGTTTGAAGCGTGAGCACGATTAGGGACTCAGGCTCATGAAGCCTTCTCATACCTGAGGGCATATCCTAAGAAGTTTTGTCTTTGTATCTTTGTCTCTCCTTTCAAATTCATGTTATGGAATCCGCAAAGGCTAAATGCTCATGTGATGTAATTCCACTAGATAGACACATCTACATTTGTAAATCCAAAAATCAAATAAAATGGAAAACTTAGTAAGATCTAATTTTAAACTATTGACTCAAAAACAGGCAGATAATAAGTAAACAAATATCCGTGGAAGACACTGAAAAATATTTCACAGATCTCCACCTAAAAATAAACCACGTGCTTTTAATCCAGGTGCATTTAAGAAAGAATCATTTTAATTCATCAGATTTCCAACCCACTAATCCCCTCTTCAAATATTGAAAATTGACAAGGGAAAGAATGCCATCCGTCTGCCTCACCATGGAATCAGCATGGCCTCGAGCCAGCATAATACTGAAACTCAAACCTGGCAACAACACGCATGTGCACAGAAGAATAATGAGACACGTATCTTCAATACACAGGAAGACAAAAATGATTGCTATTACGACATTTACTAATGCAAATCATCACATGAACTGATGGAAGGGAAAAACTACATTATGAATCTAATGGATGCAAAGATGGCACTTGTAAAAACCTCACATTATTTCTTGATTTTTTTAAAAGATTTTACTTATTTATTTGACAGACAGAGATCACAAGTAGGCAGAGAGACAGGCAGAGAGAGAGGGGAGGAAGTAGGCTCCCCGCTGAGCAGAGAGCCCGATGTGGGGCTCGATCCCAGAACCCTGGGATCATGACCTGAGCCGAAGGCAGAGGCTTAACCCACTGAGCCACCCAGGCGCCCCTATTTCTTGATTTTTACAACATTTAGTAGGACTGGAATGAAAACCTCGTCTCAAAGCACCAGAGTCTGGATGTCCTTTCCTTCAACCCAGCTGTCTCCCCCAAAGCTCTCCCTTCAGACTCCAACTTTCACAGGGCGCTCTAGAACTCATGATTTATAACCACTGTCTTCTCAACACATTCTTTCTAGTCTCTGCCTTCAAGGAGGTTTGTTCTATACCTGAAGACACTAAGTTCTAGCAGCTTACTTCAAGGAAGACCATCTTTTCTTCTCACACCCCACGTACCTCAGGGCTAGGAGGTAAGATCAGTGGCCTTTCTTCTTTCCCAGTGCTACTTTCCAGCCCAGTATTTCATCTCCTTTAAAAAAAATCCCAAGTGTGGGGCACCTAAAGGCTCAGTCCATTAAGCATCTGCCTTTAGCTCATGATCCTAGGGTCTTGGGATGGAGCCCCATGTTGGGCTCTCTGCTCAGCAGGGAACCTGCTTCTCCCTCTCCCTCTGCCCCTCCCCCCTTGTGCTTCTCTCTCTTTCTCTCTCTGTATCTCTATCTCTCTCTGTCTCAAATAAATCAATAAAATCTTTTTTTAAAACATTCCAAGAGTGACATCAGCAAAAATAGCAGAACTAGGAAGCTCTAAGGACCTATCCCTCCACAGAAACAGTGAAAACATTAGCAAAAGTGGTCAGAATCAATTGTCAGAACTACCCAAAATAGCCAAATATTTCCAAAAATGAAGCAAATGTTGAATCAAGAAAAGGGCGGCTTAAACACGGTAGAACTTCCTGGTGTTCTACCTTTAGCCTTGCATAGAAACAGTCTTGAAGAAGGCAGCCTACGCTCTCAGCTAGGCTCAGAAAAGGGGACAGCAGACTTTGTTCCCAAGAAGCGGTGTTTGTCTGTTTGGACCTATGCGGAAATTCCCTGAAGGACTGACACCAGGCGTTAGCCTTTGTTTCACCTACCTCAGAACTCTCTCAGGACAAAAATGTAGCCAGGAGGGTGTCCCTTAAGAATAATGAACAAGACACTTCCTCTTAAGGCAAAAAATTACAGGTGGGACAAAAGATACACATACCAAATGCATTGGAGGAAAAACTGGGGAAAATCACTTTGGGGAAGATCGGCTTTGAGAAGCTTCTGCTTATAATGGGAAAATATAGACAGTCATATGCCCGCCCAGAGCTGAATGCGTGTTCAGAAAAGACCTGAGAACGCTACAAGCTTCCCCTCCACTGATATTTAGGCTCAGGGAAACCTAGGAAAGGAAGGCTGAGGCACAGTCATAAACAGACGAGCTAAGCTTTGAAAAAGTGCCCCAAATTTCAAAGAGCCAA
The DNA here is from genome assembly GCF_010015895.1 of Lontra canadensis. Taxonomy (NCBI): domain Eukaryota; kingdom Metazoa; phylum Chordata; class Mammalia; order Carnivora; family Mustelidae; genus Lontra; species Lontra canadensis. Next base: position 1,119,863 of record NW_022631168.1, on the reverse strand, counting down.
ATTTCAAAGACCAGGAGACTATCTTATTCTTTTTATTTCTTTCCTTTTTCTCTCCCTCCAGTGTTTAAGGATATCTCTGGAAAACCATGATCTGACCAAAAACTAAAAGAACAGAGACTTCAGAAACCACACATGATAAAGCATAGTTTTTGGAAAATAGTTTAGAAAAGTCCCCAAACCAGAAAGCAACTACACATGATAGAAAGCAACACAAGCAAACCCTGATGAGAAGGAAAAATTGAATTTCCAGCATTACCACATTAGAACATTCCAGATGTCCAGCGTTTGATGAAAAATTAAGAGGCATGCAAAGAAACACGTATGTATGGCCTATTTACAGGATGAAAAGAAATTAGTTTGTAAAGAGACACAGATATTGGACTCACTACAAAAACACTTTAATCTTCTTAAATATGTCAAAAGGTTAAAGGAAGCCAGAACAACATCTCAACAAAGAGAAAATATCAACAAGTTGATAAAAATATAAAAAGGAACCAAATAGAAAATGTAGAACTGAGAAGTACAAAAATTGGAAGGAATAATTCATGATAAGGCCTCAATAGTAGATTTGAGCTGGTGTTCAAATAAAAACTTGCACATAAATGTTCACAGCAATACTATTCATAATAGCAGGAAGGTGAAAACAACTCATGTATATGTCAGCCGATGAATGGAAGAACAAAAGGTGGTCTAGCTGCACAATGGAATACTATTAGGGCATGTAAATTAGTGAACTAATATGTCCTGAAACATCGATGAAAATATTGAAAATGTTATGCTAAGTGAGAGAAGCCAAACACAAAGGGCCATATAGTATGTGATTCCACACAAGTGGAATACCCAGAAGAGGCAAATCTACAGAAACAGAAAGACTAATGGTTGCCAGAAGCGCGGGAGAGAGTGAATGCAAAGTACTTAATGGGTACAAGGTCTCCTTTGGGAATGATGAAAAGGTTTGTAACTGTATACAACATTGTCAGTGTACTAAAAGCAACTGAATTTAATACATTAAAATGGTCAATTCATAAAAAAAATGGTCAATTCATGTTATATGAATTTTACCGCAATAAAAAGTCATAGAAAAAGTTTACAAAGAACACTTGGCCATCTGAGGCCCCCGCTGTCCAGCCCCCTTGCCCATCGCTGTCTCTCAAGGGAACCATTCTGTCCCCAGGCATTTACGGGGACTCTGCTGCAGCCCACTGTCCCCGCCACGCCCCGCTCCCGCCTCGTGCGGAGACCTCAGCGTGCAGGTGGCGGACCGCCATGACCCACTAACCTCCAACCCCCTCTCCGTCATCCCTGTCCCCTCGGGACGGTGACCCAGCCTATGCCAATCACAGGCTTGCTCGCTCTCTCAGGGAACCGGGAGGAGGAAGAGAGACACAGAGAGATGGAAAGTGGCTGGAGCTGAGTCACTGAGAGCCGGTCCGTGGACAGAGCTGGTCTGAGTCACGCCAACGAGACTCCTCAGAGGGGCTCTGGCTCCCGCCCTGTCCCGCCCGACACGGGAGCTCCTCCAGGGCCCTCCAGTGAGCCTGCTCACTCAGTCAGAGCTGCGATCTGTCTCTGGTGACCGAAGTGTGTGGGTATATATCTATAGCTTTATCTGTATCTGTGTATATATACGTATATATGTATATATATATATTAAAGATTTTATTTATTTTTTTGACAGAGAGATCACAAGCAGGCAGAGAGGCAGGCAGAGAGAGAGGGGGGAAGCAGGCTCCCCACTGAGCAGAGAGCCCGATGTGGGACTCGATCCCAGGACCCTGAGATCATGTCCTGAGCCAAAAGCAGAGGCCTAACCCACTGAGCCACCCAGGTGCCCATATATATATATATATACTTTTTTTTTTTTAAGTAAGCCGTGAGGAGGAAAAGCACGTTCCAAGTGTGATAAAGCTTTGGCATTCTGAACACAGACAGAACACTGACCAACCGGGGGAGAAACGTGACTGTCCCGAACAGAAACCAGGCAGAGGATATGAGCGGACGGTTCTCAGCAGAGCTGGCGCGGGCCAAACGTCACACACGGTGTCACCTGCTTACACCAGCATCTCAGGGAAAGTGGAGCAGCACCGAGATGGGATTTAGGTTACCGCATGGGTTTGGTCTTACCAAGGTGTACACGACCGAGCACACCCTGTCTGAGGTGGGACGTAGGGAAATGGACATTTTCACGCACGACGGGCACAAGCTGCCGGGGGTGCAGTCTGGTCCTGTCTCTCAAGCACGGGAAAGAGGGCTTACTCTTTGACCCCAGTCCCCTTCTACAAATCTCCTGCACAAAAGCCAACAGGCCATGGTGTTCGTTGCAGCCCAGTTTATAGTCCTGACGGGTGACAAGCGGTGGAAAGGTCTAGCATAGGGCACTGGCTAAGGGAGCTGAGGAACAGGGGCGTCTGGGGGACTCAGTGGGTTGGGCGCCCAACTCTTGATTTCAGCTTGGGTCGTGATGGTGAGGTCGCGGGATGGAGCGCTGCGTTGGGCTCCGTGTTTGGTGTGGAGTCTGCTTGGGGTTCCCCTCTACCCCTCCCCCCATGCTCTAGCAATCATTCAATCAATCAATCAATCAATCTCAGGGGAAAGGAGCTGAGGGATACACACGTCTGGATGATTACACAGTCCCCACCACCCACACCCGTGTCCTGTACGTTTGGGTAATGACGCTTTAGAAGCACAGACGGGTGCTGGAGGTCATCGGACTAAAGCTCTTCTGAGGGACAGAAGGCGGCGGGAGCAGCGGGGATGCAGATGCAGCCGCCACAGGCCTGTCTCCTCCGCGGGGGATGGCGGGATCCCTGGAGGCTGAACGTCAGCTAAACTGGTAGGACCCCCAAGGCCCAGGGTCTGGTGTGCCCTCAATGTCCCCTGCATGATAGGCTCAATCAGACGCAAGAACTCTAAGATGACAGGTTTGCCAGAACCAGCCCTTTTCCCTCCCCCTCCACCCCCGCCTGGAGATGTCCACCAATGCCAAGTGTACCCGACCACACATCTCCTCCTGTCCTCTGGGCTTGGTGTGGTGGGCTCTGTGGGCTTGGTCACAGCATTCAGGTGCTCAGAGCTTGACTAACCCTGTCTGGCTACTACAGACACAGGTGGACCCTTCCTACATGCCAGGCTCCTCCTGAACTTGTGGCTACCTTTGCCCCATTCTCCCTCCCTTCCACCCTGTGCTTTTCACATGACGGCTGCCAGGGCCTTATCCCAGAGATGGAGAACTAGAAGCTCAGCCTTGGCAGACCCTGCCCAGGGCTCCTCCTCCAGGGTCATCTGGAAGGCTCAGCTTGGACAGCTATGCAGGGAGCACAAGACCCCCTTTTGCTCACGGCCCTAGCAGCCTGGGCAGCCCCCAAATCGTGCTGCATACCAGAGAGTGACCAAGGCCAGCTCAGAAGCCTGGGGCACACATACGGGCTTCTCTCTTCAGTGCCAACCCACCCTGTTCCTCTGCCCGGAAAGCGGTTTTGCTCAGTCCCCAGTCCCCGAGTAAACAGTAGCTGACATCCCCAGTGCAAGCAGAAGTCTCCACCCAGAAGCCTGTCTTCACTTCCTTCTTGAGCACCTCGTGCCTGTGCCAACAGTCTCCTGTTCCTGGGGCCCCCACCCCACTCATAGGTCTCCCTCCCTCCTGCAGTATCCCAGGAAGGAGCTGCGGTCCTACTCAAAGACACTCCAAGTCCCTCCCCATTCTCCCCGACTGCTGGGATGGAGAGCAGTCCACTCTCACTCAGAGAGACCATTCGTCTACTGTTCAACCACAAAATTCTCTGTATATTTGAAAATTCGGTTGGAAGCTGTTGGCCTGGAACAAAGGCCAGTCTCCTGCATGGGACAGGGTTTCTGACAGTACGATCTTCACATACACATATGTGTGTGGCTCTGTGTGCATGTGCTAATATCTACACACATAATACATATGCCCCCCCCACATACACACACATGTGTGTGTGCTAATGAAACTAGGAGTGCACACCATCGACACAGCATCCAACTTTGCCTGTGTGGTCCCAGATGCCTCCAGAGTGCTGTCATTTCCTGACCCAGGCCACCTCCCACCTGTGGATATCAACTCAACTCTGTTGAAGTCCTGTGGATGCTCTGGAAAGTGTTCATGAGCTCTCTGACCCCTCAGCTCTGAGCCAGCTCTCGGTTCGGGCCAGGCAAGTGGTACACAGAGACAGTGGGGATGGATGGAATGGCAGGTGTCTCTGCGGTGCTCGGTCTGGGACTGTGCCTGCCTTCAACAGCAACTTGGGTCCCCGGACCAGTTCTCCCAGCTCACCTGCAACAGGAATCCCACAGCTGCTCTGTGCCTCCTGTCTCTTCTTCACATTTGATCAACTGAAGCTCCCCAGTATGCTTCCTTCACCCAGTGCCCCATGGACCTTGACACCCCTCTCCAAGCTCAGGGGCCTCAAACACTCACATGTTTCCATAACACACATGAGGCGCATCACATGCATAGGTCTGTAGAACAAGGGAAATGGGGGTGGCCCGTTTCATCAACCCAGCAGGAAAAGAGAGACAAATGTCCCTTGATTCCAGGGAAATCAAACTGCCAAGACTTGAGTCTTTCTAGCTTCCCCACCTGGCCTCACTGCCAACTGTGGGAACCAGCTGTCCTTTTCACCCACCTCTCACTGCGAAGTTCCAGAGAAGCAATCCAGGGAACTCTCTGGAGCCTTGATCCACAAGAGCAGGAGAGCAGAAGCTATGGACATGGGACAGCATGAAATCGTCAAGAAAAGACCAGGAGCTGTTGGCAGAATGAAAACCAAGGAGCTTCAGGGACTTGTAGGACCTTGGGAGAACAATTCCCCGAAGTACTTGTTAGTGACAAATGGTGTAACTGCCCTTGGGAAGAAGACATATTTTTATATTTTCTAGTGTACTCCTTCCATCCCACTGGGCAAGCAGGGCTTTAAAATATTATATTTAGAGAAGGTGTTTCCCATTATAGGCACTGGTCTGAAAAGATGCTGAGAAATCGCCTGGAACGGGCTCATCCATCATCATCCAACAAAGACAGAAAACACCCTTCTTTCTCATACACCCATTGGCTTGGTGGATTGAACTTAATAAAGAAGAAAAAGGAGGCCAATCTTTGTTTGTGTCCTGGTAGGAGACCTCAGCTCCGACTGGTGCTTCGCAAAGTGAGTCCCCGTCCAGCACCAACAGCCCCCCATCAGCTGAATCGCAGTGACAACAGTGATCTTTGTGGCATTTTTACTTGTCCCATTTCTATCCCCTTCTTCCCAGCTCTGCAGTAGCCTTGAAAACCAAAAACCTGCTCTTGTGATGAAAGCCAGAAGCCTAGCAGCCGCCCGATAAGGTAGAAGGGGCTGGAGAGCCTCCAGAGTCTTGCTCTGAGAGAATCATAATTAACCCCCGAAAGACACCACTCAAAAGCTGTCTTTGTTTTATTATATTTTTAGAGGTGGGGCAAGAGAGAGAGGGAATCTTAAGCGGGCTCCATGCTGGTCGATCTCACAACCCTGAGATCATGACTTGAGCTGAAATTGAGTCAAACACTTAACCAACTGAGCTACCAGATGTCCACAAAGAGGCCTTTATTCGACCTGAGTTGGAGCTCACCCTATAGGAACAGCCTGTCAGGCAGGAGTCCTGTCAGAAAAAATCAGAAGCAATGGTTTAACGTTATGGTCCCCTGAGGCAGTAGATAACAGTTGGGAAAAACAGTGGGCTGACCAAAAAAGCTTAAAAGGAAAAGCTAGGGAATGAGAAGTCCATAGCGCACTTTAATTAATTATTTTTTTAAGATTTTATTTATTTGTTTGTCAGAGAGAGAGAAAGAGTGAGAGAGAACAAGAGAGAGAGCAGCAGACTCTCCCCCAAGCAGGAAGCCAGATGTGGGCCTGATCAGGACCCCGGGATCATGACCTGAGCCGAAGGCAGAAGCTTCACCCACTGAGCCGCCCAGGCGCCGCCTCATAGGGCACTTTTAAAAGTTCTGTCATATTCCTGAGGATCCAAAAGGCCACAAACATGCATAGGGCTCTGCACATGTCCAGGGCTGAGCAAAAGTTCAGGAAAGACCCGAGAAGGCCCTAAACTCTCCACTCTGGCTAAAGAAGAGGCCATCTCGGCCAGATCCTTCTCTCAGACCAAGCGACACGTGACTTCCCTCTCCAGTTTCCAAAACAGCTCCAGCTGTTCTCTTTCCCCACCAGTGACAAGGAGCAGGGGGAGGTAGGTGTAGCAGACAGGAAATCAAAGTTTAAAAAGCATTTTCCTTTTTAAAACGTCTGACCCAAGAATTGCACACATCGTTTATGTTCATAACCCTTTGGCAGAAGTGAATCATGTTCCGGGCCCAGGGCGGGGTGAAATTGTGTGACTCCTTATTTGAGGAGGAAAAAAAAAGTGCAGTTAAGGGTACTAAAATCTAAATTGTTTTCTTTTAGTTATCTTAGCATCCATAAAATAGCACAGGAGTGATAATGAATCATAGGCTTACAAATTGCAAAAAAAGTTATGTCACAATTTTATACAAGACAATAAATAAAAAGAGCCTCACTTGAGAAGATGTGCCTGATTCCCTAGGCGAGGGTGTTGAAGCTTTCTCGGATGGTTCTCTTTCGTTGGGTGGATAATTTCCAACTGAAGTTTTTGGCAGCTGAGATGTCTAGGCAAGTTCTAACTAGGGAGAAAAGTCCAGTGCAGGAGCATGGTCCCAGAGGGTGTGGGGGCACTGGTGACCAGGGTGGGAAAAGAGAGAACTGTGTTGAGAAGAGAAGAAGGAGGCCACAAACACAACCCTTCGTGACTGGCTTTGCCAGCCTTGCTTCCCGCCTCTGCAGGATCCCTCTGTTCCATATTCAGACCAACTCCTGCACAGCATTGCTTTAAACATGTACCCTGACTTGCTAGTTTGGGCTGGGTGGAGAATGTGGAAGATACTGAGGCTTAGTTGAAAGAAATCTATCTGGACCCCAGGGGGAAAGGAGCCAGTCAGTCCCAGCCCCAGTTCAGCGTCTCCTTCTTCCTGTCCCCTCAAGACTTCTCCCCAGCCAAAGAGGAAGTGGCAGGCAGTGAAGGAGAACCCTGAGCCCTCTCTTGCTTGTTCCACTCCCAGCTCAGCTCCTGAGCAAATGCTAGAGCTGCTGTGTGCTGCTCCTTCCCCCACGACCCCCACCACTGAAGACAAAATGATTTGGCCAGTTGACATGAGCCCACTCTCATCACCTGTTACACCAGACCTGGCATCATTTGTCATCAGGAAAATGCATATTAATCCCACAATGAGAAACCACTACATACTTACTGGAATGGCTAAAATGAAAAAGCCCGACAATACCAAGTGTTGACAAGGATGTGGAGGAACTAGAACTTTCATATACTGCTGGTCAGGGTGCAAAATGGTACAGCCTGTTTGTTTATTTGTTTAAAGACTGTATTTATTCTAGAAAGAGAGAGAGCACATGTGAGTGGGGGAGGGGCAGAGGGAGAAGGAGAGAGAATCCCAAGCTGACTTGATGCTGAGTCCAGAGCCCCCTATGTGGAGTTCAATCCCAGGACCCCGAGCTTATGACCTGAACTGAAATCAAGAGTTGGACGCTTAACCGACTGAGCTCCCCAGGTGCCACCCTGTTTATTTCTTTTTTTTTTTAAAGACACATTTATTCAGCGTCATGATCAGACTATTACATTTAGCAATCAACAGCATGGGTGCAAAAAAAAAAAATCTACATTAAAACCCTTTGTTGGAATGCTTTACACTTTCCACAGAACAGAAACTAAAATAACCTGTTATACAATTAGTCACAAATACAGTCCTCGAGTTTTTTTGTCCATACACATGAGTATTGTCTAAAACATGTCTTCTTTGTAGCAGCTAGGCCCGGCCACCACTGTGCTTGGCTGAGTTCACAAATCTGTTGTAACCTGTAGCTTCCCTGTCACTTCTCTGGCTCTCCTCTCCTGCTAAGCTTTGTTTCCTGGCAGTAATTAAAACCTTCTGCCACTGCCGTAGCTGCTGCTGCTGCTGGAACCACCATAGCCACCTTGGTTTCGTGGTTTGGCGAAGTATTGACCTCCACCACCATAAGGGCCAGAGCTTCTGCCTCCAAAATTGCCTCCTTTCATGGGTCCAAAATTTGAGGATTGATTGTTGTAATTGCCAAAATCATTATAGCTTCCGCCACCTCCAAAGTTGCTTCCATCATTACCAAATCCGTTATAGCTATCCCCACTGCCACCATATCCACCACCACCTCGACTGCCACCAAAGCCACCTCGACCACTGAAGTTTCCTCCGAGACCAAAGTTGTCATTCCCACCAAAACCACCTCCACAACCACCACCAAAGTTTCCAGAACCACTTCGACCTCTTTGGCTGGATGAAGCACTAGCCATCTCTTGCTTAGAGAGCGCTTTCCTTACTTCACAGTTGTGGCCATTCACAGTATGGGATTTTTGAATGACAATCTTGTCTGCAGAATCATGGTCATCAAATGTTACAAAAGCAAAACCCCTCTTTTTGCCACTGCCTCGGTCAGTCATGATCTCAATCACTTCGATTTTCCCATACTGTTCGAAATAATCTCTTAGATGATGTTCTTCAGTGTGTTCTTTAATGCCACCAACAAAAATCTTTTTCACAGTTAAGTGGGCACCAGGTCTTTGAGAATCTTCTCTTGAGACAGCCCTCTTTGGTTCCACAACTCTTCCATCCACCTTGTGTGGCCTTGCACTCATGGCTGCATCCACCTCCTCCACAGTGGCATATGTGACAAACCCAAAGCCTCTGGAGTGCTTGGTGTTTGGGTCTCTCATTACCACACAGTCCGTAAGTATTCCCCAGTGCTCAAAATGGCTCCTCGGACTCTCATCGGTTGTTTCAAAGCTCAGACCTCCGATGAAGAGCTTCCGCAGCTGTTCAGGCTCTTTAGGAGACTCTGACTTAGACATGACGGCGGTGGGAGGGGAGACTTTAACGATGCTTACTCGGCGGCGTCCATGGGCAGAAAACCACCCTGTTTATTTCTTAAAAGGTTAAACATACACTTACTAAAAAAAGTCAGCCATTCCACTCCTAGATATTTATCTAAGAGAAGCAAACACTGTATGTCCACACAGATACTTGTACCTGACTGTTCATGGCCGCTCATTCACAACAGACCCAACTGGAAACTGAGTAGGGCATGTCCACGTGGATGTGGTCAGACATATAAGACTATATACTGCATGAATCCGTTAATATAAAAGGCAAACGAATCTGGAGTGAAAGACAGAAAATCCATGGTTGCCATGGGGTGGGGCAGGGACAAAAAACAACTGTCTGTTATTCTGGTGGTGGCTCCGTGGGCATGCACAATTTTCAGGAGTCATCAAGGCGGACACTTTACATGGATGCAGTTTGTCATGTGTGAAGTACTCATTGGTAAAGTTGGTAAGATAAACCAGCTGCCTCCCACAGGACCTTGGAAGGCAGACTGCATGCCATCCAAGGCTGAAGTGTTGGGGGCAATGATGCAAAGAATTAAAGTGGGGGCGCCTGGGTGGCTCAGGCAGTGAAGCATCTGTCTTCGGCTCAGGTCATGATTCTGGGATCCTGGGATCCTAGGATCGAGCCCCACATCGGGCTCCCTGCTCAGCAGGGAACCTGCTTTTCCCTCTGCCTCTGCTGCTGGCCCCCAACTCGTGTTCGCTCGCTCTCTCTCTCTCTCTGTCTCTCTGTCAAATAAATGAATAAAATTTTTTTAAAAGTATTAAAAACATGAAGGAATTAAAGTGTGAGGGATGTGTCATGGCCTCTTGCTGCTCTCAGAGAAGCTCCACAAGGGGAAGATGGACGAGCACTCAGAGGCAAAGCCCGCGCTACGTGCGGAGCTGGGAAGGAACACATTTCCCGGAAGAGTGGCGCTCTCTGCCTGAGCTCTGAAATCTTTGTTGACTACGAGCCCAGTAGTGTAGAACCTCTCAGGTAGCTTGGAATCAGCCAGATGGTTAAGACCAACTTAAGAGAGTTTTTGTCCCATCTGAGCACAGTTCTGGCTAGTTAGCCTCGAGACAGCTTATAGTCATGTCAGAACAGGGCACAGGCCAGCAGATACAGACCAGTAAGTAAAAGCCTTCAGGCTTAAGAACCAAATCAGTCTTCCGAGGGGATTTGGGCCTTCCAAAGCCAGCAATTGGGCAGACATCAAGGAGATCATCTGGGGGGAGTCCCCAAATCTGTACTGACACCACGTAACCTCCAAGAAGGTCGTACTCTCCATGCTCTGCAGGGGCGGCCCCGGGGGGACAAATGGATAAGGAAAGACCCCCAGATAGAAAAGCCAGCGACTACACGGGACAACATGAGGACACGTAAGTCTTTTCTGGAGAAGAGACCCGAAGGCTGCCTGAAGCGGGGGCAGCGCTCGTGCTGTTTCTGTCCAAAGGGCTTCATCCTATTGCTGTGGACCCTGTTCTGCCCTTCCGGATGACTTCAAATTACCTTCCGATATCTAGTCTTCCCTCTTCCTTTTGGAAATAAAACCCATTTCAGTCTTACTTGTACACATTACCATCCAGCTCGAGACTTAGACCCTGTCTCCCTTGCTGCTAGATATCATTAGATGTGACTAAGGCTGGCTTCCTGTGTATGCGACCTTTGCGTGGGACCCTGCTGTCAAACCACTGCCCGGGTGCTTGGTGCACTGCTCCACTGTTGATATCTGAAATTCTTCGTATCTCCTGTTCGGGCTCGTGTTATGTAAGTGGAGCCTGGTGGGGCAATGCAGCATGTGCGTGAGCACGGGAGATCACGCTGGGACAAGCACCCAGAGAGAGGACTGGGCCTGCAAAGGGACAAGATGAGTCACTGTGTTGTGTAGTAGCTGCTGAAATGGCCACAGAGGAGATGCCATCCAACACGTGGCAGGAAAGAAGGGGGCAGGGGGTGGATCCTGGGAAAGAGCAGTTGGTTCCTGCCCAGGAGAAGGGGAGGGTGGCGAGGAGACCCCAGGAAGAGGGAATGAGGAAGGACAGCATGGTGCACGGAGGGGCAGGCCACTATGGCCCACGCAGCTCCCCCACAGAAGGAGGGCAGACCACAGCATCTGAGAAGTAGACTGCAGAGAACAGCGGACACTTGGCTAAACCCCGGGAAAGACGGAGGCCCTCGTAGGGCAGCATGGTGGGACCTTCTGCTGAGAAGTGGACCAGGAGAACGGGGGAACCAGTGCGCCTGGAGCTCCTGCATGAAAAAGGTACCAGCAGTTTCTGGGCCAGAGTTGGTGGGGATGTCGTGTTCAACCCACAACAGATAGCAGAGTCGGGGAGGAGCTTCCAGCTGGGGCCAGGCCCCAACCCTCCCCCACAGAGACTGTAGGAAGACACTGGCCCAACCCTGCAACCTGAACCGCGTCCGAACCCGGAATGACCCACGCACCAGCGCTCAAGGGAAAGTTAGACACGTTTTCTAAAGGAAAACAAAACGCACGAGGAGTTCTCCAACTTTGCCGCGTATCAGAATCCTTCAGAACCCGTGAAAACATGTACACTCCCTACAAAGCAGTAGTTAAAGAGAAAATAAATGTATCTCCACATAACCTAGAATGAGATCTCTAGGATTGTTGGCCAAACGTACATGAAGGTCAAACAATGTGTTTCTCTATGGAGAGAGATCAGTGAGAGAGGGAGACGGGAGTAAATGCACAGAAGGCTCCAGAGCTAGGCTGGCCATGTCTCCTTCCCACAGAAAGTTTGATCCCCAGGCAGCTGCCTGCACCCCAGCCCGTCACCGCCCCCATGTTCCACACCTAGATGCCCTGGTCTTCCCCCACCCCAGCCAGAGGCTGATCATCCCAAGCTGATGCGGAAGGTCATTGCTTCCCCTCTGCAGCGAGGGCCACCAGGGCACAGGGGAGACAGCTTGTTAGCGTAATCTCCTTATGCCCCCCTGCCGCCTCCCTGCCTCCTACCCCACATGCCAAAGCCCAGGGGCTAGACTGGAATGGGACCCCGGTGGGAGGGAGGTAGCATCCCTCCTCCACCCTCCATGGGGGTAGGAATGGGGCTCTAAGTCCTTTCCTGTTGTGGTGGATGGAGAATCAGCCCCTGATCGCCTGAAGGAGAAGAAGCGATCCAGTCCCCAAGCTCAGGAGAGAGGCGGGAAGGGCCTGGTATGGTCTCCCACGAGGCAGCACCATTCTCTGTGGGGGAGCTGCTCTGTCTGGCAGCTCACCCTTCCCTCCCGCCTGCCTTCCCCAGAGCCCTGGCTTCGGGCAACCTTGTCTCCGCTATTTCCTAGGAGAAAACTGTCTGGGCAGGCAGAAAGGTCAGGGAACTGGGATGAGTTCCCAAAGTAACATAGTGGGAAATTTCCCCTGTGCCTCCCCCTGCAGATGAACCAAACCCTCCAGACTCACCTGAGGATGGGGACACTCCGAGTTGGATGTCTCCCTAGGCCATGGCCAAAAGCCATGAGTGTTCTAGAACTTGAGAAGTCTCGGTCTTGTGGTCCTCATTGTGAGATCCAACAGGTGAGATGGCCCTGGCCTGTTTGCTGGAAGCTAAAACACCCATTTCTGGCTGATTAGGGGTGTGTGTGTGTGTGTGTGTGTGCATGCTTGTAGATGTTTAGGGGCTAGAGTGAGGCAAGGAATAGATTAGAAGTAAAAACCTAACCTCTTGATTGGTTCAGGCTATTCCAGACCTAGTCTGATCAGGCCAGCCAGGGAGACTGGGCTCTATGACAAAGCTCGGGCCCGCTTTGAGGAAGCAGCAAGAATCGGAAGCAGCCCAGGTTTGAAGGGGTCCATCGGTACAAACTGGTTCCAGGCCCCTCCTTCCTAGCCCCTTTCTTCCCAGCCTGGCTCTGGGGAAGCAGCGAGGCACAAGGCCCAGAACATAGGAAGTTTTGATCCTCTTAAAATGACCCCAACTGGGCATCCTACTGACAGCCTCCAAGGACAGAAGGAGTGTATTGGAAGGTGGCCTGTTCACTCAGAGCTTTCTCGGGTGGCTAGCTTCTCAGGCCAGCAGTTCAAACTCCCTTGTCCTGCCCACCACACGTTTCTTCCCTGCGCAGTACTTGGGCTCTTTGGGCACTAAAGGGACCAAGGAATTTTCTCAGCTCTCCCAGAGACTGCAGGGAAGGTGGCCTGGGATTTTCTCCGAAGGACAACCTTTGAGACACTGCCACTTCCAGATTTCTTCCCGTGAGGTGCCTTCTTGCTAGGTGCAGATAGGCGATCAGCAGGGTTAGACGGGACGTTGGTTCAGTTCCGCAGGCTATGTGGTCTGCTGCTGCCCTCCACAGTTGTGGCAGGAAAGCCTCCCCAGCCAGGATGTATACTAATTGGCTCCAGGACAACTGTACTGGCCTGCTGGGTTCCCACCAGCCACCAGAGTTTACTGAGCCCTGAGCTAATTTAAAAGGGAAGGAATTAGAATGATCACCATCAATAATCAGGAGATACAAACTAAAACCACAAATCAGGGGCGCCTGGGTGGCTCAGTCGGTGAAACGTCTGCCTTCGGCTCAGGTCATGATGTCAGGGTCCTGGGATGGAGCCCCACATCGGGCTCCCCGCTCAGTGAGGAGGTGGCTTCTCCCTCTCCCTCTGCCCCTCCCCCACACTCCTGCACATGTGCTCATGTGCTCTCTCTCTCTCGCTCTCTCTCTCTTAAAAAAATAAAATCTTTTATTTATTTTTTAAAGATTTTATTTATTTATTTGACAGAAAGAGAGATCACAAGTAGGCAGAGAGACAGGCAGAGAGGGAGAGAGAAGCAGGCTCCCCACTGAGCAGAGAGCCAGATGCGGGGCTCAATCCCAGGACCCTGAGATCAGGACCTAAGCTGAAGGCAGAGGCTTTAACCCACTGAGCCACCCAGGCACCACCCCAAAATAAAATCTTTTTAAAAAGATAAAACCCCAAATCATTTTTGTTTCATTAGATTTGCAAAACTTTCCAAGGTCATGAGGAAACCAGGGTCTTGCACACCGCGGGTGGGCATGCCAATTGGGATAGCTACCTGACAGGGTAATCTGGAAGAATCCATGACTAGCAAATGATTCCACACCCACTTAGATTCCTGGCACTCTTCTAAACGCTGTAGATAAACATTAACTAAACCCCCAAACAATCCTATGACTGAAGTATGTACTATTACCTCCAGCGACAGGTGAGGAAACAGGCACAGAGTGAGTCTGCCCCTTGCCATGGCTGGTCTGTGTGTCACAGTAGCCGCAGGATTGACTCAGGAAGTCTGGCTACAGAGCCTTCCCTGCAATGACACTACTAGAACTCAAAATGCCCATTCCCCCCACGACCCAGCTGCTCACTGTCTGGTGTACGGCCCCTAGGGCAACATCGGCTCCTAATGTGTATCATGACACATGCTCGATGACACGTGATAGGAAGAACCAGGACCGGTCTAAATCGCCATCAGTAGGGAAGGAGATAAGCGCAAAGGAGCAGATCTGCGCAGTGGATTAAAATGCGGTGGTGAAAAGAATGAATGAGACTGTGTCAACTAGATCTGGAAAGCATTCTGACGACTCCAGATATTATGTGGGCATAAAAAGAATGAACCACTTATATTACGGGGTAATTTCAAGAGGCCTTGGCGACAGATTTCATAGTGATCACTATCCTGATGCTGCTATAAGAACTAGTTGTTGAAAACAGGAAGCTGTAAGAACCCGTTTTATGGAAACCATAAAATGTTAAATCTTCTCCATCACTTAAGACGAAATGTTTTAAGAAAAGAAGCAACTTCAAAACACATCCATTATGAAAAAAGAAAAAAGAATGAACCAGAACCATAAAAACTGATTTGGAGAGATGTATATTAGTTACAAAGTGAGGAGAAAAAAAGATATGTACAGTGTGAGCCCAATTTTGTGAAACACAAATGACAAAAATACCTACATTTTTATATAAGTGTATATAGACGCATGTGTGTATTTGGTTACATTGAAGGACGTGAACTAAGTTGCTAACATGGGTTCCCCGGGGCTGGGGTTGGAGGGGTGATGTGGGGCAAGGAGGAGCCCAAGCAAAAGAGAAACTAGAAACTGGCCTGTACGCCCAGGGTAATCAGTAGGACTCTTTTACTTTTTGTAAACAAATGAAAAATCCCATCACAAGAAAGAATGCAAATCATAGTGCATTTAACCCATCTCTACCAGAAACAGGAAGATCATGCCCAACATATTGGGAACGATGGAGAAAATCCAAACAGCTACCTGAAAAACACACAGAAACCCTGCACTCACTGTGTCGAGAATATGGGACTCCCAATGATAAAAAACTGACCACATACTAGATCACAGAAGAAGTTTCAGCAAATCTCAAAAGTCAGCATCCTGTGCACCACATTTTCTGACTACTATACAGTTACACTGGAAACAATTTTTAAAAAATCAAATCGAACACGTATGTTTGGAACCTTAAAATGCACTCCAGAATAATACATTGGTAAAAGAGCTGATAATTGTAGACATTGTGAGATATTTAAAACTGAATGGCAGTAAAAGTACTATACATCAAACTCACAGGAGGCAGTGGTTATCAGAGAGAAAGTCATAACCTTAAGTACATGTGTTTAAGATCATGAAAGAGTGGAATAGGGGAATAAGAAAATCACCGATGAAACACCAGAATAATAACGGCTGCCAGCAAGGCCCACCAATGAATGTTAAAATTAGTGACTGGAACTTTAAGGAGAAACCAGATAATTGCATATCCTCAAATATCTCCCCAGAAATGTTTATTAATAACTGTGCTGCTTTTTAACATATGTCCACAAATTCTTCAATACCCCTCACTCCTGGAAATTGAGCTTAGCTTTCCTCCCTTTGAGGGTGGGCTGGTCTTAGTTGCTCCCTTCTAAGGATTTGTTGAAAGGGAAAACAGCAACTTGACAGCAAGGAAACCTGGAAGGCACCACCTAAACCAAGTGATCTAAGTGAACTCCACCATTGGCAAGGCATGTTGACCTCATGTTCCCCTGATGAGATGAGAAGGGTACTTCTCTTCTGTGTTGTTCTTCCCAAAATTCCATGACTCCGTCTAACCATGAAAAGAACATCAGGAAAACCCAAATAGAGGGAAATTCTACAAAATGTCTGACTGATGCTCTTCAAAAAGTGTCAAGGTCAGTGCATCTGGATGGCTTATCTGGTTAAGCATCTGCCTTTGGCTCAGGTCCTGATCCTGGGGTCCTGGGATTGAGCCCCACATTGGGCTCCCTGCTCAGTGGGGAGTCTGCTTCTTCCTCTCACTTGGCCCCTCTCTTCCTCCCCCCTCCCCACCTCTGTTCATGCTCTCTCTCAAATAAATGAAATCTTTTAAAAATGTCAAGGTCATGAAAACAAGGAAAGATGGAGAAATCATCACAGATCAGAGGAGACTAAGGAGACGTGATGACTAAATGCAGTGTGATACCCTAGGTTAGATCCTGGAACAGAAAAAAAGACATTAGTAGAAAAGCTGGGGACATCTGAATAAAGGCTATGGCTTAGATAATAGTACTGACACAATGTTAATTTCTTCATTTTAATAAATGTGCCATGGACACTAATTTTACAGGATCCTGAGTGAAGGCTATAAGGAAATTTTCTGTGCTATATTTACAGCTCTTCTGTAAGTCTAAAATTATTTCACAATAAAATAGTGTTCAAGTCAAGAAGCTAGTAAAACATCTACAGAATGAATCTAAAGCAAGTGTAAGGAAGTAAACATAAAGATAAGAATAGATACTAATGAAGTAGAAACCAAGCGGGAAAAAAGAAAGGGTTTTTAAAATATGATCTTTCTCAAATAAGTGAGTTAGAAATTTTAACAAGATTGCGACAGACTGCTAGCCATCATTCAATCTCTATCCCCTTCTTGTTTCGTATCTGTCTCATGGCAACCCAGGAAAAGGCAGTATTTCCTGGAATCTCTTTCCACTAGGAGTGGTCGCATGATTAAGTTCTGGTCAATGGGCAGTTAGCAGGGAAGCCTTCGCAAAACACGAATTCTTTATATTCTAGAATACAGCTACTAATGCTTGGTCAGTTTGTGGTTTGCCTTTCAATTTTTTTTATCTTAATACCTCACTATTGAGCTCCTCAAATCACTATTGATTGGCTGTTGGTCTCTGTCTGAAGGAAAGCCCTCAGTGAGCAGAGACCATAGTTCTTTCCTTCTCCCAGCTGAACTAGAAGTCAGTGCTTTAGGTAAGTGAAGACAGTCTAAAGCATTGCTGAAATCGGGCCTGGAATCCCATTTTTGTTTTGTGCTATAGTTTTCTGAGTACAGATTCTTTGCCTCTTTGGTTAGGTTTATTCCTAGGTATCTCACAGTTTTGGGTGCAATTGTAAATGGAACCGACTCCTTAATTTCTCTTTCTTCTGTCTTGCTGTTGGTGTATAGAAATGCAACTGATTTCTGTGCATTGATTTTGTATCCTGACACTTTACCAAATTCCTGTACAAGTTCTAGCACTTTTGGAGTAGAGTCTTGGGTTTTCTACATAAAGTATCATGTCATCTGCAAAGAGTGAGAGTTTGACTTCTTCTTTGCCAATTCAGATGACTTTTATTTCTTTTTGGTGTCTGATTGCTGAGGCTAGGACTTCTAGTACTATGTTGAATAGCAGTCATGATAATGGACATCCCTGCTGTGTTCTTGACCTTATGGGAAAAGCTCTCAGTTTTTCCCCATTGAGAATGATATTCGCTGTGGGTTTTTCATAAATGGTTGTGATGATATTGTGGTATGTACCCTCTATCTATACACTGTGAAGAGTTTTGGTCAAGAAAGTATGCTGTACTTTGTCAAATGCTTTATCAGCGTCTATTAAGAGTATCATACAGTTCTTGTTCTTTCTTTTATTAATGTATTGTATCACATTGATTGATTTGCAGATGTTGAACCAACCTAGCAGCCCAGGAATAAATCCCACTTGGTCGTGGTGAATAATCCTTTTAACGTACTGTTGGATCCTACTGGCTAGTATTTTGGTGAGAATTTTCGCATCTGTGTTCATCAACGATATTGGTCTGTAATTCTCTTTTCTGATGGGGTCTTTGTCTGGTTTTGGGATCAGGTAATGCTGGCCTCATAAAATGAGTTTGGAAGTTTTCCTTCCATTTCTATTTTTTGGAACAGTTTCAGAAGAATAGGTGTTAATTCTTCTTTAAATGTTTGGTAGAGGAGCGCCTGGGTGGCTCAGTGGGTTAAGGCCTCTGCCTTCTGCTCGGGTCATGGTCCCAGGGTCCTGGGATCGAGCCCCGCATTGGGCTCTCTGCTCAGTGGGGAGCCTGCTTCCTCCTCTCTCTCTGCCTGCCTCTCTGCCTACTTGTGATCTCCGTCAAATAAATAAATAAATAATCTTTTTAAAAAATGTTTGGTAGAATTCCCCTGGAAAGCCATCTGGCCCTGGGCTCTTGCTTATTTTTGATGGCTGCTTTAATGTCCTTACTGGTTATGAGTCTGTTCGGGTTTTCTATTTCTTTCTATTTCTTCCTGGTTTAGTTCTGGTAGTTTATACGTCTCTAGGAATGCATACATTTCTTCCAGATTGTCAAATTTGCTGGCGTATAGTTGTTCATAATATGTTCTTACAATTCTATTTCTTTGGTGTTGGTTTTGATCTCTCCTCTTTCATTCATGATTGTATTTATTTGTGTCCTTTCTCTTTTCTTTTCGATAAGTCTGGCCAAGGGTCTATCAATCTTATTAATTCCTTCAAGGAACCAGCTCCTAGTTTCGTTGATCTGTTCTACTGTTCTTTTGGTTTCTATTTCATTGATTTCTGCTCTGATCTTTCTTATTTCTCTTCTCTTGCTGGGTTTAGGCTTTCTTTGCTGTTCTTTCTCCAGTTCCTTTAGGTGTAGGGTTAGGTTGTGTACTTGAGACCTTTCTTGTTTCTTGAGAACGGCTTGTATCACTATATACTTTCCTCCCAGGACTGCCTTTGCTGTGTCCCACTGATTTTGAACAGTTGTGTTTTCATTTTCATTTGTTTCCATGAATTTTTTCATTTGTCTTTCTTCCACTTACTTTTTCCATGTTTCCTCTCTAGACCATGAGCTCTCAATTCTAGAATCAGCATGTATTAATTGTTCTTCTATCTCCACCCAGTGGCAACTGGTGTGTCTCTAGTGTCTCTAGGAGTTTCTGCAATCAGTTTCAACATGAGGTCGCTGAATGAATGAGTAAAGAGAGCAAAAGGTGCTAACATGTAAGATGACCTTGAGATTGAAGGATGGTGTCTTCCAGATCTGAACATCTATCTCCAGGAAAGAATTTCCACATGGGATGGACGCTGAGCATGGGTTTGGAAGAGAAGCGAAAGCATCTTCAGGTTCCCTGCAGCTAAGGTTGTTCTACAGTCTTGACTTATTTTCTCTGCAGTGCACAGGGCAAGACTAACAGGAAGCCCCTCAACTGAGATGCAGACAGAGTTGCCCAGCACTCCTGCCTGTTTTTTAATTTCCTTCAAGTACTTGCTCCTCTGGCCATCTGGATCCTCCCTGTGTCCCCACTGTTGAGTTGGTGTGCACATTTTAAATCAGAATGATGCTGCTCAAATATACACTATCATAAACAGTATATGACAGTATGTCTGGACTCACATCCTCACTCAAACTGACACAAATTGTTTAAATTTTTGCCAGTTTGATGGGCAAAAATTTCATTTTAATCTGTGTTTAAAAGATTATCTGTGAGGTTGAGCATCTTCTCCTGTGTTCGTTTCCCTTTGTATTTTTCTTAAGACCTCTTTGTTCACGTTCGTAGCCCAATTTTATATTGAGTTGTTTACTTCGTCTTAAAAAAATTCATGTCAACATAAAAGACAACCTACTGAATGGGAGACGATATTTGCAAATGACATATCTGATAAAAGCTTAGTATCCAAAATCTATAAAGAACTTACACAACTCAACATCCAAAAAACAAATAATCCAATTTAAAAATGGGCCAAATTGGGACGCCTGGGTGGCTTAGTGGGTTAAAGCCTCTGCCTTCAGCTCAGGTCATGATCCCAGGGTCCTGGGATCGAGCCCCATGTCAGGCTCTCTGCTCAGTGGCGAGCCTGCTTCCCCTTCTCTTTCTGCCTGCCTCTCTGCCTACTTGTGATTTCTCTCTCTGTCAAATAAATAAATAAAATATTTTAAAAAATAAAATAAAATAAAAATGGGCCAAAGACATGAACAGACATTTCTGCAAAGAAGATATCCAGGGGGCCAATAGACACATGAAATGATGCTCAAAATCACTCATCATCAGGGAAATACAAATCAAAATAACAATGAGATATCACCTCACACCTCTGAGAATGGCTAAGATCAAAACCACAAGAAACAACGTTTTGGGGAGGATGTATCAAAAAAGGAACACTCTTGCACTGCTGGTGGTAATGCAAACTGGTGCAGCTGCCATGGAAAACAATATGGAGGTTCCTCAAAAAATTAAAAATAGAACTACAGTATGATCCAGTAATTCCACTACTAGGTATTTACATAAAGAATGTGAAAATGCGGGGCACCTGGGTGGCTCAGTGGATTAAGCCTCTGCCTTCGGCTCAGGTCATGATCTCAGGATTCTGGGATCGAGCCCCACATCGGGCTCTCTGCTCAGCAGGGAGCCTGCTTCCCCCTCTCTCTCTCTCTGCCTGCCTCTCTGCCTGCTTGTGATCTCTCTGTCAAATAAATAAATAAAATCTTTTTTAAAAAAGAATGCAAAAATGCTAATTCAAAAAGATACATGTACCTCTATGTTTATTGCAACATTATTTATAATAGCCAAACTATGGAAGCAGCCCAATTATCCATTGATAAATGAGTGGATAAAGACAATGTGATATAGATATATATCGATATATCTATATATAGAGATATATGTATATACATATGTATATCTCTATATATAGATATATGTATATACATATATCTCTATATATAGATATATCGATATATATTGATATATATATATATTTCATCTACAAAAAAGAATGAAATCTTGCCATTTGCAACAACATGGATGGAGTCAGATATACAAAATAAATCAGAGAAAGACAAATAGCATATGATTTGACTCATATGTAGGATTTAAGAAACAAAGAGCAAAAGGGGGAAAAAAAGAGAGAGAGGCAAACCAAGAAACAGAGTCTTAACTATGGAGAACACACTAATGGTTACCAGAGGGGAGGAAAGGTTACCAGTGGGGGGAAAGGTTAAATAGGTGATGGGATTAAGGAGGGCACTTGTGATGAGATATTATATGATTGCTGGTCAACTTTGAGTAGGTAATTTCCTTATTCTTTCGCTGTTTTTCCATGTCATGACCCTCTCTTCTTGTTTCTTCTGCTGGTGGCCTGGGATGTCACCTGGAGTCAAACAGACCAAGGTCATGAACAGTACACATGAGCTTGAGCTTCCCATAAGCTGGCCGACATCTGTATTCCCATTCTTTTTGCATTCCCTTTTTTCTGGCCTGTTGGTGGATATTTGAGACAGAGTCCTGGGGATGTTTTATAGCAGGAAGGTTGTCTTTTTTTTAATGATTTTATTTATTTATTTGTCAGAGAGAGAAAGAGCACAAGCAGGCAAAGTGGCAGGCAGAGGCAGAGAAAGAAGCAGGCTCCCCACCAAGCAAGGAACCCGATGTGGGACTTGATCCCAGGACCCCGGGACCATGACCTGAGCCCAAGGCAGTGGCTTAACCAACTGAGCCACCCAGGCGCCCCAGCAGGAAGGTTTTGAAGTTGTCCCACACTTAGACCGCCTGTTGGTGGATATTTGACACAGAGTCCTGGGGATGTTTTATAGCAGAAAGGTTTTGAAGTTATCCCACACTTAGACCGCCACCTATAAATTTGATAATTTGATAGCTGTTGGTAGCCATGTTTGCCGCTATTCAGATAAGAGATGCAGAAGAAACTTGTCTGTAGAGAAAAAAGAAGAATGAAGCATATCTGCAGGGATGAGAAATGGAAAGAGAAAGGGAGTCCTAATGATGTTTGAGCCTCTGGTTACAGTTTGCTCCTGAGGCCTGGCCTCGGTGCCGTCCTGGATTTCTGAGAGACGGCTGACCACCTCCAACTTGATATCCTTATGATAAATTCCTATGACTTCCTGGGCTGGTTGGAGTTGATTTTTGCTGCTTTTGACCAATGGAACCCTAGCCAGGGCATGTGTTTGCTCACCCTTCGGACGGAGGTCTATGTCTACCAGAACTGGGCATTAAGAGGGCTCCATCAGACGCTATGTTCCAGTCTCTCAGGTAGGGCGAAGAAAGGTGGAAGAAGTTTAGAGTGTGTGTGGTTCTTTGGCACCCAATAGATCTGGTTGAACGTGAAGGGTAGTGAGGGAGGTGAGATTGGAGCCCAAGACAAAGGCAGCAGTTTCTTCTAGGATCTTGCTGTGGCAGCCTGTGTGCAGGTTGGGTATATTTCCCCTCAGAAAGCCACTCGAGGGTAGCACCTGGTTTCTTCCCTGGCATTGGCAAATGTAATCAATATCTGGTGGGAATAAAGATTCTCATAGGCTTCTTCTCAGCAGGCTGGGCTTCCAGAGGTTCTGCTGGGACCAGATGTGTCTCCTTCCTGCAGCTGCCACATATCCCAACCTTACCTCCAGCCCTGACCCTTCTCAGTGAGTAGATGTGATTCCCCAAGGAGCTCTTCTGATTCAGCCTTTAAAATACTCTTGTGCCTGGGTGGCTCAGTGGGTTAGGTCATGATCCCAGGGTCATGATCCCAGGGTCCTGGGATTAACTCCCACTTTGGGCTCTCTGCTCAGCAGGGAATCTGCTTCCCCCTCTCTCTGCCTGCCTCTCTGCCTACTTGTGATCTCTCTCTCTCTCTGTGTCAAATAAATAAAATATTTAAAAAAAAATACTCTTCTGCCCTCTGCACAAGAACTACTAAGTGAGCTTCTCATAACAATAATGCTCCATGCAGTAGGTTGACTGATGTCCCCCTAGAATTCATGTCCATATGGAACCTGTGGCAGGCCAAGGAAGTGAGTACAGTCTTCAAGTTGGTGGTGGTCTACAAAACGTTCCTGGCCTGTGATAAGTACAGAAATCAGGTGTATAGGCAGACGAAGTGAGTTTATGTCTGTTGAATTGAATAATAAAAAAATGTGTTTGTACTTAGTCTTTTTTCAGTTAATTTCACTAACAAGTTCTACTGTGTTTTACACAAGTATAAATCCATTATAGACTGTAAATATTATTTTAAAAGAGAAAAAAAGAAAGTTCCTTTACCAAAAGAGAGTTGAGAAGCCTTATGCTACTCTTTGGCTCTTCAGTTTCCTGTAAAACGCTGCTGCAGTCTGCGGCTGAGCCCTCTCGTCTTTATAATTTGCCTCTCACCTGTCATGTCAGGAGACATCTGGATCAAGAATTCCGTGCCTTCAAGTTACTATATTGCCCAGAACTGCTAATTGGTTTTGTGTTTCATTGTGTCAAAGTTAAACCGTCTTTATTAATTATTCTGATAAGAAGTAATAGAATTTCCAGACTTGGGGAAGGTGGCAGCAGCAGCAATAATATCATGTTTGAGTCTTCACAACCCTCCCCAATACCCCCTCCCACAGAAAAAGAGAAAGAGACAGATAATAAAGTAGCAAAACCAAAATTGCAAGGCAACATCGCCAACAAAGCTAGGTGATGAGGGATTCTTCCCCACCAATTCTAGAACGTGGACTAGCTGAGACCAAAGCTACCTACTTTCAGGTGATCCCAACCATGAAATACAAATACAAGGTGAGAAAATAAAGACAATCCATCCATCCGTAGTTCCCCTTCTCAGAACAGTACGAGACTGTTGAGGCAATATGGTTGAAGCGATACACTTCACAACACTCTAACCAAATACAGGCATAGTTCCACGGGGAAGATCCCTTGTGTCCCAGCTGAGGGGGCAAAAGTGTGTCGTTTCCTCATGGTCCCACGCAGGCACGGGGCCCACAACCAGCACGGCAAAGAAGGGGGACTGGACTTCGCTCCGGGGAGCAGAAGTGTTCGCTCAGAAACCAACAGAACTCTGAGGCTCCTGACCAGGAATGCATTCTTGCATCCTCAACACCACAATTTCTGAGAAATTTAAACCCAAATTTTAGCACTTGAGTTCAGAATTTGGAGGAGTAAAGAAAGGGCAGAATTCTGAACCAGCTGAAAGATCCTACAACAGTCCCAGCAGGTGGGGAAGCTGAGCACGACATGTGCACTGGTGAAGGCTGGCTGGTGGGTGCAGCCTGCCAGAGGGGCTGCCCATGCTTGCTAATGCGCTCTACATCCCTCCCAGTCTGGACTTGGAACAAGCCCCCGGAGGAAGGTCTCAGGTGTGCAGAGCCGATTCTCATCTCTGGTGTTGCTGTCTCCCACCCGGCTGGGTGGAAAGAGAGGAGAAAGAGACCACATCTCGCACACTTAGAGCTTTCGTCAAATTAGCCACTCAAAGAAATGTAGACAGATGCCTGTGGCATCTTCTTCCTTGAGGAAACCATGGAAGAAAAGAATTGATCCCCCAAGGACACACACACCTGACATTTCACAGGTGTCTTTTTTTTTTAAGATTCTATTTATTTATTTGACAGACAGAGATCACAAGTAGGCAGAGAGGCAGGCAGAGAGAGAGGAGGAAGCAGGCTCCCCGCTGAGCAGTGAGCCCGAAGCGGGGCTCAATCCCAGAACCCTGGAATCATGACCCGAGCCAAAGGCAGAGGCTTAACCCACTGAGCCACCCAAGCGCCCCTCCCAGGTGTCTTTAATCTCCTTCCCCACCAGGCTTAGCTATTAAGTCCGTGGTGTCCCTCTATTTCTCCTTCTGGTTGCTTCCAGCCACCACTGTGTGACACATCTCATCAGAGGTTCTGCGAGAGCAAATGACAACCGTAAGCTACTCTAACAATAAAAGACCAACTTACAAGAAATCCCAGATATAAACCTGTAATGAATTGCCTGGGAAGACAAGACAGTCCTAAACTGTCCTTGCAAGTTGAAGTTTAAAGACATCAGAGAAAAACCCGAAAGCTAAAACTGGAAGAAACTGAAGTCCCAAGTCATGCTCCAGCTGAGAGGTTCCAGACAATTGCTGGAGAATTCCATTCACTCAGGGTCCCAGCAGTGGGGTTATTTCAGCGCCAACTCCCCCAGGATTTTCCCTTTCGTGGAGTATAAATGGTTAAGAGAACGCACACAAATGTCCACCCCTGGCCAAATTTGGAAGTCCAGCCGATGCCCAGGGCCAGCAGAATCATGCTCCCAGAATTTGATGCTGTGTTGCCCCAAACCCTATCAGACTCTGTAGTGTCTAACTGGAAAGAGATACAGAAGATGTGAATAGTTCTGAGTACTTACGACTCCTTTGAGGTTTCTTTCTTTCCAAGTGTTCGACTGAAGTTTTAAACCTCTTTACTTTCCATCCCTCCCTGGGTAATCCTGGTGCCACAGCAGGTGAAAGAGCAGGTACATCAGCCCTGGGCCACAGTGCTCGGTCCACGGGCCCTGCCAAAGATTCTTCATAGCCTTGACCTCCTCTTTCTCCAGGCTAGTCTCTCTCTTGGGCTCCCACTGGTTTCTGCTGAGCCGGTCAGCTCAGGAAGCCTCAATGACTCTGTTTTCCAGGTCCTTCTCTTTCCCTTTACAACACACGGAGGGCAAGATCATGTCAAGGAGATGTTCCCAAAGCCTATTACATAGCCTTCATCTTCATCAGAAAGCAGAAGAGCTCTTGTATTAGAAACTGTGGCCAAGGATGCCTGGGTGTCTCAATGGGTTAAAGCCTCTGCTTTCTGCTCAGGTCATGGTCCCAGGGTCCTGGGATCAAGCCCCGCATCAGGCTGTCTGCTCAGCCGGGAGCCTGCTTCTCTGTCTCTCTCTACTTGCCTCTCTGCCTACTTGTCATCTCTATCTGTCAAGTAAATAAATAAAATCTTTAAAAAAAAAAGAAAAGAAAAGAAACTGTGGCCAAGAGGAGTGAAGAGAGAGAAAGGAGGAAGAAGAGGGCGGAGGGGGCAGGATCATGGACAGAAACCACTGGGATGATTGGGGAGGGTCAATTTAAAGCATAAACAAGGCTTCATGGGGGTCCTGTTTCCTCTCTATAGGTGTGCCATGTCTCAGAATCTTCCATGTCTCAAAATGCTAGAGAGAGTGCCTTCTCCTTGCTGCGGCCCAGAACCCAGCACCGTGCTGGCTCTCTAAGGAATGGAAGATTCTGAGACATGGCAATGGCTTTGGCCCGGGTCCTGGTATTCCTAAAAGGGGCAGTGATGATAAGGAGACTTTTCAGAGCAATTCTGTGGCCAATGAAAGTGAACGGAAGGTAGAGCTGTGGTCAGCTGCCCAGAGCAACCGTATCACGTAGACGGCTGGGTGGATGCGCGCCTTAGCGCGCGACCCCAGAGGGCAACTGGGTCCAGCTTTGCTAAGATGCAGACCGTGACACAGGTTGGACGTCGGGCGGGCGATCTGCAGCCTGGGAATGGGGAGACAGAGGTATCAGACAGAAGGTCAAGTCAGCAGAGTAGTAGTGTTCCCAAGAGCTCACACTTGTAGCTCGTTCAGGTAAGCAAGGCTGACAACACAGGACAAGCCAGACCAGTCCCCTCTGTAGACTCCCGGCGTTGTATATTGGGGGCTTCGAAAGCCGCCAGTCCTGGGTTCCTTTGCCCACTCTGTGTTCCTCCCTAGCAAGGCTTGCCCGCCAGATTCCAATCCAGCAAACCTCTCAAAGCGGCCTGAGGCCCACTCAGTCTGTTGGGTGCACTTTCAGCAGATCAGAGTTAAATAACCTTGTCAAGACCTACACTGCATTTTTTTTTTTTTTTGCCAAGAAAACAGAAGTCACTGGGCTGGAGTTTGGGTGTAGGTTCAGCTCTATTACCTGGGGAAGGCACGTCCCTTGGTGGGGGACCACAGGGACAGCCTCCTTCCTGACCTGTCCTCTAGGACTTGCAGAGTCCTGCCGTCGTGACTATTTAACTCAAGGGACGGAACATGCCAGCTCCTCTGAAGACAGTGCCTTCAAACAGCCATCAGGCCGTACTTCCCAGGCTTCGCTCCCTGTGGTCCAGACACACAGGAAAGTTCCATCCCGGGTCCCGGGAAGCTGTGCTGCCAGATCCGGGCCACCTCTCCCTGCCCCTGCTCCCCCGAAGAAGGGCTGTCCCTCCTCCTCAAGTTTCCTCCCTGACAGCGGGCGATAACAGAAGAGCATCAGACAGGGCTTCTCCGGGATTTCCATTCCCCATGCCAGTCCGCCCCCCAGATAACAGCGGGGCATTCGAGGGGGTGGCGCGGGGAGAGAGTGGTGAGGCCAGAGCAGCTGGAGCGCGGGCAGCCGCACGGGGCTCGGGGCTCGGTGTGGGGAGCTGCTCTGTACCCCGGAGGCAATAAGAAGGCTAGAAAGCACTTGAACGTGGAAGTAATAAAAGACTCATTGAATTATCATTTATTTTCTGTTTTACTTACTTTTGTTTGTAGATTATATTTGTTATTGTGTGTTCTTATTATTCAAATACAATTAATTACAGTATCTGTCAAGCAGCGGTTAAGAAGAAGGAGGGAAGCCAGCAGGGTTAGGGTTACAGACGGAGCATTCGATGAGAGCTCTGCGGGCCTTTGCTGTCTTCGCGCCAGAGCTCTTCCATGTGTGCGTGCGGCAGATGTGCATGTACTGGTGTGTCTGAGTGTGTGTGTGTGCGTGTGCGGGTGAGTGTGTGCGTGTGTGGCGATGTTTGTTGTACATGTGTGTGTACACGCCTGCGAGTGTGCGCGCTGCTGTGTGTGACAGATGTGTGCTTATTCACGCAGGACAAAGCAGGGAGCGGACTCCTCGCAGGGAAAGCGGGAGTAGGACCGAAGGGACAGAAACTTTGACGTTAACTTTCAGTTCTTGCCGCCGAAGTCTTAGCACCATGTGTGACTTTCGCTTTCATTTGTGTGTTCTTCAGTCTTATCGAGGTTTAAGGCCCCAACAAACGCATCCCCATATTTGCACAGCACAGCCACGAGGGAAAGGAGGAGACGTGGTTTGGTGCGGCCAAGCTAAAGCCAAGGATCCGAGCCCGAGGAAAATGAATGCGGCTCTGGACGGCGCGCTCCCAGACAGACAGTTGCCCAGGGACAGGCGGGCCCCAGGGAGGCTGAGAGCAGACGCCCGGCTGCGCTGGCTGCTCTGCCAGGACGGGGACGGCAGGCGGGGCTTTTCCTGGCTGATGGCAAGGTCGGGAGCAGGGCACGGCTCAGCGGGCCGAAAGGCTTCAGGACCGTGTGCTCCGAAGTGAGGGGTGGGCAAGCTGCCCTCTAGGGACCCATCCAGCTCTAAGAATCCAAGTACCAATTAGGTTAATAAAAACCAAAATAATACTGTGACACGCAAGTGATTGGAAAACTGAAATCACAACGGTCTAGGCCAAGCCAAACTGTCATCAGAATGGGTTTTCCGGATGGCTCGACAGTTAAGCATCCGACTGTTGATTCCAGCTCCGGTCATGATCTCGGGGTCTCAGGATCGAGCCCCGTGTTGGACTCTGCACTCATCAGGGAGTCTGCTTGAGATTCTCTCTCTCCCTCTCCCTCTGCTCCTCTCCCCCCAGTCGTACTCTCCCTCTAGCTAAAGCAAATAAATCAATCCGTCTTAAAAAAAAAGGGTTTTCTGGTTTCACCAAACCCACTTTGAGTCTCAGTGGCCCCAGTAGAAATGGTGTGTACCTCAGCAAACTCTGTCCCTTAGGGGACAACCCCCTCCAAGGGACCCTTAATTCATGTTGAGTTCAGCTTTGTTACAGCTCTAGAATCCGGACACAGACCAGGCAAAGCCATTGTCCCACCGGGCCCTCAAACCCCCACTGTCCTTGGCGTTGTCCTTCCGACTCCAACTGTTTGCTAGCTCCTTGGGACCTGGCTCACGTTTCACCCTTTGCTCTGCTCACCCGACACCCTCCCTGCATGAGCATGACCTCAGCCATCCCCAGTCCCTCACGCAACCGTTCGTTCAAGCCTGTGTTAGGCGCGTCCTCGGTGCTAACTGTAGAGGATGGAGAAACGTGCAACAGGTGTTTATTCAAGTCATTGATAATCCCAGTACGTGTAAGCCAATATTTGAGAGGCTGAATAAGACATCATTCTCGCTATCATGGAACTCAAAGGCTACTGGGTTACACAGACAAAAAAAATTTTTTTTTTTAAATCACAGGAGTCCATGGTAAATAATGTGGTTGGGGAAGCCCAGAGTGCTGTGGGAACCTCAGCAGGGAACCTCAGCAGGGAGGGACTAGGTCAGTCCAGGGACGGGGGTACGTATCCGGAACGAGGTGACACGGCACCCGGGACCTTCTGGCACTGAGGACCCCCAGAACAGGAGAGGCAGCAGCTGCTGCAGGTTCTACGCCTCACTCTCCGGGGGCCCCCGAAATGTGAAGGCAACTCCATGTATAGACTTTATTCACCCCCACTGCATTTTTTATAACAACTCCACAGGTGGCATAAAGTGGTGTCACAGTGAACAGTTCATTCTCAGTGAGGAGAGGGCAGAATTCGAAAAGGTAATAGAATGAAGACAAGGGCCCTCGGGTCTTCCATGACTTGGAGAATTGCTAGAAAACTGCCTTTTCCAGCCTAGGAGTTCTGTGGAGGAGAATGTAGGATGGGCCTGTTGCCGAAAAACTACACCTTAAACTCTGAGTTTATTATCCTGGGCTTCGGGGACCTGGCTGGGCTGCAAATCTTCTTCTTTGGACTCTTTCTAGCCATGCATCTTGTCACCCTGGCAGGACATACAACCATCATGCTCATTACCCTCATCGACTCCTGCCTCCAGACCCCCATGTACTTCTTCCTTCGCAATCTGTCCACCATTGAAATTTGTTATATATTGGTGATCATCCCCGCATGCTGGCCAATTTCCTATCCAGGAGCCAGCGGATGCCCTTCCTGGGCTGTGCCTTGCAAATGCACCTCTTCATCGCCCTGGGTGGGGCAGAGTGCTTCCTCCTGGCTGTGATGGCCTACGACTGCTTCGTGGCCATCTGCAACCCCCTGCATTATGCGGTCATCGTCACCAGGGCCCTCTGTCTGCAGATGCTGACTCTGGCCTGCGTCAGTGGGTTTGCGCTCTCCCTCATCCTCACCACACTGATATTCCTCCTGCCCTTCTGTCAGTCCCACAAGATCAATCATTTCTTCTGTGACATCCCTGCTGTGCTCTTTCTGGCCTGCTCAGACACGAGAGCCAACGAGATTGCAGTCTTCCTCATTTGCTTGCTCATCCTGCTGGTTCCCTTCCTGCTGATTCTGCGGTCCTATGCATTCATTATCGCCGCCATCCTCAAAATCCACTCAGCCGGGGCGCCTGGGTGGCTCAGTGGGTTAAGCCGCTGCCTTCGGCTCAGGTCATGATCTCAGGGTCCTGGGATCGAGCCCCGCATCGGGCTCTCTGCTCAGCGGGGAGCCTGCTTCCTCCTCTCTCTCTGCCTGCCTTTCTGCCTGTGATCTCTCTCTGTCAAATAAATAAATAAAATCTTTTTAAAAAAATCCACTCAGCCAAGGGAAGGAGCAAAGCCTTTTCCACCTGCGCTGGGCACCTGCTGGTCTCTGTTCTGCACTATGGCTGCGCCATTTTCATCTACATTCACCCGAAGTCATGCTACACCCCAGAACAGGACAAAATTGTGTCCTTAATCTACACCAATGTAACCCCCATGCTCTACCCTATGATCTACAGTCTGAGGAACAAAGAAGTCAAGGGCACGCTCGGGAGACTTTTCAATAGCTATAACCAGATGAGGCAGCAACCCGCCACTAGGTGAAGGGAAAGACGGGGTCCACCAGAACCGCCCTGGCCCCTTTTCGCGAATCCGGCCGGCCACCCCACAGCACACTCTGTGGCTCCACTCCTCCCTCTGAGGGCTACTCCATGGTCCTGTGCACCGGGACCTTCTAGCCCCCTTTCCTGTGGTCAGAGAGAGAGAACGAATCTGACAGCCTCCCAAGATGTGGCAGTTCTCGGGTGTGTGTGGGTGTCTCACTGTCCCTTCATGGACAGTTACATCTGCCATCTGGAGTACCGCCAGACAAGGACACTGATGGGGAGAAGGTCATGGGCTGACCAAACAAGACAGTAAGGCGACCACTTCTTTGGCCAAAGAGCCAGCAGGAACAGAAATACAAGGCGTTCCTAAGTCAAAACCAGGTGAAGTGCAAAGGCAGAGCCAAGTGTGAGACTGAATTCCACATCATCAGAAAATAACCTGGAGATCACCTGAGACCCAACGATGCCTCCTGAATCAGCAATGCGTCCTGCTCCATCCCCCTCCCATTCCCCATGCTCAGAAGATATTTCCCAATCGCCCCACTTCTGGCCTCTGGGCCAGCTGACCCCTCCTCATCCTGTAGCGCCCCCTGTTCCTGAGGGCCTGAGCGGACCTCATCTCCTCTGATCCAAGCTGCCAGGCTCGGAGAGCCGCCCCTCTTCTGAGGCCCTGTGTGCTTACTCATCACCTAGGCCTGAAGAGGTGGACATCTCTTGAAGGCAAGAACGATCAGGAATTTCTATCCTCCCAGAACCTGGCACATAATAGATGTTCAGTAAGAAGTAATCAAACTGTGAATCCCCATAAGCTTTGGCGCAGGAAGATCTTCAGAGCCCAAGTGCCGACAGGATGAAAACCTTTACCGTTCGGCTGAGCAGAGGCCTCTGCGATTCAGGGACTCAGGTCAGGTGTAACAATCCTAAGAAAATGTTTGCTGCCTCTACTTCCAGCCCAAAGGCTGGGATAAACGATAAACGCCATGGGTCCCCGTGTTCCCCTGCATCATAGCACTTAGAAGGAAGAACTCTTGAATGAGTGAATGAGTGAATGAATGAATGAATGAATGAGCACCTTGTGTGTGTCAAGCACTGGACATGGGACTTGGGATACAGAAAACCATAAGACGTCGTGTCTGCCCTCAAGGAGCTCACGAATTAGCCTGGGCAGGGGGCAGTTAGACAGCAAGATAATTTATTTTATTTTATTTTTTTAAAGATTTTATTCATTTGTTTGTCAGACTGAGAGCACAAGCAGAGGGAGAAGCAGGCTCCCCACTGAGGGAGCCAGACGTGGACCTCGATCCCGGGACCCTGGGATCATGACCTGAGCCAAAGGCAGACACTTAACCGACTGAGCCACCCAGGCGTCCCAAGATAACTTATTTTAATGCAATGGTCACAGACTATTCATTCACAGAAAGGAGTAACCAGCACCATACCTATGAACACCCACATGGTGTTAGAAAGGTCAGGAAGGAAGGGGCCTAGGACCTTGACAAGCCCAACACCGTGAGCGCCTCCTTCTAGACTCTGCGTTCCGTCAGCATCATTGCCCTAGGCTCGAAGTGCATGTCTCCGACCTTGCCTGCTCGCTTCGGTTCACGGCTCTTACTGTCTTGTTTATGGTGCTAGGCGATGACCTCACTTTCCACCCCAAAGAGGCCCTCAGAGCCACCGGATGGAGCACCCCGCAATGAAAGCGGCAGATCTTGGGGGGAAGGAACCATGCGGATCACTTTCCTAGTGCCCGGCCCTCCCTGCTCTTTGGTCAGTGTGACTGCAAGTCGCTGAGAGAACATGGTGACAACAGAAAAGAGTCGCCTGGAGTCTCTGCTCAAGAAATTCGTGGTGACGGTACAGAGCTAACAAAGGTCTGCTGAAAGCTACGCGCAACGCCTAGAAAGTGACCCTCGCCTGGCGCCCGGCACACACAGTGCTGAATGCACAGCCACAGTGGTTAGCCACGGCCCAGGGCAGGCCGGGCCCCTCCACTCTGCCACATGGCCCAACCAAATCCATGTAGCTCCAGGGACAGAGGGAGCAAGACTGTTGCTGGTGTCACCCGCTGTGCGTCAGGACCATGCGATGCCCTTATTAAAGGGTGCATGGGCGCGCCTGCACTTGGACAACCTTATCCGGGTGCCTCTTCTTTTCTCACTTCCGGAAAGGTACCCTGCAGCTCTCTCCCCTTAATCCTCTCGTGCTTTCAAAGTAAGCCAGTGAAATGTTGACAAGTGCTAAAGCTGGGTGAAGGGAAGGTGGGGGTTTCCAATCCTATTCTCTCGCCTGTGTGTACCCATATAACTGCCGTAATAAAGAGTTTTAAGAGGTAAAGGTACTGATGAGCCTCCTTTTTGTTTAAAGAGAGAGAAAGAAGGAGTAGGAGGAGGGGCAGAGGGACACAGAGAAGCAGGCTCCCCTCCGAGGCGGGAGCCCGATGTGGGGCTGGATCCCAGGGTCCTGGGATCATGACCTGAGCTGAAGGTAGATGCTCAACCGACTGAGCCCCCCAGGCGCCCCAATGAGGCCCTTTGCCCAAGTAACCCGCCTGCTCAGAATGCTCTGTGGCATCTGTGCCATAGCTCTAACCTCCACTCTTCCTTTAAGGCCCAACTCAAGGAGCATTTAGTCCATGACCCCTTTTTGATGACTGTCTTGCTCGCGTTCTCACTGAAGGCAACTCCGATGAGAGCGTCACAGGCAGAAGCACAGCCTCAGGTTCCCATACACCGTGGCCTTGCTCTCTGTGAGAGGAGGAAGTGACAGCACTAACCCAGGCGGCCCCGTGCACACACACATACACACCCACGTGCGCGTGTGCTTCCAGCCTGGGACGGGGAGGGGCAAGGACAGGAAGTCCCCCCACTCCAGGCAGCACAGAGTACCCTGGCGAGGAGGGAGAGCTCCGCGGTCACAGGGCCCCTGCAGGGGTGTGGGGCAGGGAATGGTCAGAGGTGAAATAGTGACAGCCCGCTACCCTCCCCAGCAGTCTGGGCTGGGGCACGTTCCCAGAGGGAAGGCGCCAAGGAATCCGTAAGGTGAGAGAAAATGCCAGCGTGGCCTAGGG
Source organism: Lontra canadensis (assembly GCF_010015895.1). Lineage (NCBI taxonomy): Eukaryota > Metazoa > Chordata > Mammalia > Carnivora > Mustelidae > Lontra > Lontra canadensis. Next base: position 1,086,010 of record NW_022631168.1, on the reverse strand, counting down.
TGGCCTAGGAAGGATGGCTGGGACGCGTTTGAGGGGATTCACTGGATGGGAGATGACATCAGAACATGAGCGGCTGTGGAAACACCTGTCATCAAGACAGCACTAGGAGACGGAAGCATTTGGGGAGTGGGGGAAGTATAGTGAGGTCAGTAGGGGCTGGTTGGCTTCTGGGGGCCTACAGAATGTCCTGGTTTGGGTGGCTAACTGACTCAGAGCTCGGGAATTCAAGAAAAATGTTGACTATCTGGAACTGGCAGAGATCCATGATGATTTAACCGTCACCTTCCTTATGCCCTGCCCTGTCACCTCTTAACCATAGTCATTACAGACCAGGCCTTACGTGTTTCTCACATATTTACTACCAAAAAAGGGGGGTGCCTGGGTGCCTCAGTCTGTTGAGTGTCTGCCTTCAGCTCAGGTCATGATCCCAGGGTCCTGGAATCGAGCCCCACGTCAGGCTCCCTGCTCAGCAGGAAGCCTGCTTCTGTCTGTGCCTCTCTCTCCCCCTGCTTCTGCGCTCTCTCTCGCTCTCTCTTCATGTCAAGTAAATAAAATCATAAATGAATAGATAGATAGATAAATTTACTACATTCCAAGCAAGTTTTCTGTGCCTCACAAACACGAAGGCCATGACTGCTACACAGCCTGGTGTGGGCACTACAGAGAAGAGGGCCATGGGGGGCTGAGCCCTCCTGAGTGTCTTGCTGCCTGTGTTTACTGTGTTCACACACATATGTGCACGTGTGCAGAGTACTTGGAAGGGGGAGAAAAGCAAAAGATTTCTTCATGTAATATTGATGAGATGCTGATGAAGCAAACTACCTTTTGTCCTCTGGAGGAATAACTTTCCAGGAAGGATGAACATTACGTGTGCAATTCAGAAAAGGTCGCTTTTTAGAACCAGCTCAATATCTGAAGGCAGACGAAGCTGTGCTGCGCTGGCCCCAAGGTGGTTCGCCTGGGGCTAGGGTTTGGTAAAGACTTCAGGGACCTTATCACAATCCTAACCGTATCAAGAAAAGGGGCCAATTAGAAGCACTTTCAAGAAAGATTGGCCTCCGATGAATTGAACGAAACTATTAAAACTTCAGCAAAGTAGTTCACTTGGGAACTAATTAGAAGTTTTTCTGAACAACAGTTGCTGAATAACTTTCTTAATTTGTGTTCTGATTACAAAGGTGATTGATGCTCACCGTCAAAAATAAAGAAAATAGGGACGCCTGGGTGGCTCAGTTGGTTGAGCCGCTGCCTTCTGCTCGGGTCATGATCCCAGGGTCCTGGGATCAAGCCCCGCATCATGTTCCTTGCTCAGGGAGAGTGCTTCTCTCTCCGCCTCTGCCTGCTTGCGTGTGTGCTCCCTCTCTCTCTCTCTCTCTGACAAATAAATAAAATCTTTAAAATAAAAAAAATTTTAAATAAAGAAAATATGGGCTAGTTTGGAAAAGAAAACAAAGATCGGTCATCTTACTTACTAAAGATAACCGCAGTAAAATGCTGGTGTATCAGGAGATGAGCTCACTCATAGTCAGTGCGTAGAGCACCAACTGGAACATGGTAATCGCCCAATAAATGTGACTGGTTATTATTATTCCGTTGTTGGTAGGCTTGGAAAAGGCTTTTCCATTCAAAAATCAAATAAAGCTCATCTACATTTTCTTCCAGTATTTCTTATTGATTTATTGTGTATATATAAGCCCACACATGCTTGCGCATTATGAACGATCTGTATAATGCAGAAATACTTCCCTCCCATGCCTCCCCGAAACGGGGAGCAACCGTGGAACACGTCAGTGCTTACCGGCACCCCAGTTCATGGCAATCATTCAAATAGCGCCCAACCCTCCGAGGGATCCCTCCAAGCCCACCTTGCACTGTGGCTGAATGATGGAGAAAAACTGAGCCATCCGGGGAGCTGGACAGGAGCCCCGGAGCCAGGTGCAGAGGGGTCATCTGCAGGGCCAAAAAGTCAGAGGCCACGAGGGGGTATGGGGGCCCCAGGACACAGCACAATCTAAGGTGTGAAAAAATTTCTATGGAAATAAAAGGCACAGGAATTAGCAGGCTGCACGTGACAGTGACCAGAAAGAGATTCCATGGGTACGCGGAAAGCACCGGGAATAGCTTTTCGTTTGTCAGTCTGTCCACTCTGTTTCTTCTCTGATGGGCCTACGTCAGTACGAGCCAAGCCTAACACTTAGAAAACACTTTTCATCCTCACCTCCAATCCTGCCTGAAATCTATAACTTTGACCCGCAAATAGTTCTTCCCTGTGTGTTCTCATCAATCCCTTACCCACCTGCCCTGCTCTCTCTCCTCTCCCGCCGTGTACCGGGTGCGTGGGGAAGAGGTGCTCTGCCGGCTCCGGGACCTGCTCCGCTCCCAGGTCCTGGAACAGCGCCCGCACGGATCCTCGGAACAAACGCCCTGAGGAGCAGCTCCAGGTGGGGATGCCTCCCCACTTCCCCCCCCCGCCCCCCCAACCCCTCACGACAAGCAGAGGTGGCTCGGGAGCCAGCTTTGGAAAATGACATGTTTTTATTGCTATGTTTGCAGTGGCTTTTTAGCACAGTAAGAATGTCCTCGGTGGACCCCCGCCCTCACCCAGGCCCACCTCTCCGACCCACGTCGGGGCGGCGTGGGGGAAGCCCTTCTAGGGTCCGCTCGGCCGTCTCGGGATCGGACGTGACACACACGTGGGTTAATTAAAGCTGCTAATGGAAGACTTGAGACGCGGGAGGTGCATCCGCTTTAAGCTTGCAGGTGGCAGCCGTGCCTGGGCGCAGGCCTTCCCTGGCTGGTGCCCACCTCAGATCCCTGCAGTCGGGCCCAGCCCGGGCCGAGGGGGGGCAGGGCGCGGGCGAGCCTGAGCATGCCAGGCGAGGGGCCCCAGGTCCCCCGGGGGTCACGACGCCGCATCTCACCCTGCCGGCTTGCGGGCAGAGGGGGTAGGGGGATGCTCCTGCAGTGCCCCCGCCCCCGCCCCCGCCGTGCAGTCTCTGTCCACCCCGGTCTGGGGCCCGGGACTGCACATGCACACCCACACGACAGACTCGCACGCTCAACAGCTTGAAGCTTTTGCCTATGAAAATTAGATTTATAAATTCACACTCCTTGGCTGGGGCAGAGGACTAAGGGGTGCTCAGAGGGACCGGGAGTGGCAGGGAGAGTCGGGACGTCGGGCTGTTCTCTTTAGAAATATACAAGCAGGAATCTCTTTCCTCAGGTTTTTATAAAATGTGCAAAATACAAGCCTCGTTTGCCCACAGGCACAGTTTACACCTGGTAGTGACCTTGGCTAAGAGATCTAGGTTCACCCTACATACTCACGCACACATGCATTCGTACACAAGCTCCCACAACTGATACTGGTGGCAACTGGCGCAGGAACCGGAAGGTCCCGTTGCTGGCTGGCTCTCTAAGCTTCTAGAACAGGGACGGGAAGAGGGGTGGGGCCCAGCTGAAGTAGCCGCCCTGGCTCTCCCGCCCTGGTCCCCCAGCTGCCACTGCCGCCTCTGGGGTGGACGGGCCGCCCGAGGGAGCGTCGGGCACAGCCCGGAGGGGCAGGCGTGCTGGGGCCGGGGGAGACACAGCTGCAGCGGGCATGGGGCGGGGGCGCGGTCGGTAGGGCCTGGGAAGCAGCGTGCGTACCAGCTCCGTTGGGGGGTGGTGGTGGGGGGGAGGCATCTATTTTTGGTGGGTTGTGGTATTTTTGGCGTTTTATTAAAAATGGAAAAAGTTATTTTAGCTTAGCACTCGTGGTGCTTCCTCCCACTCCCCCCCCCCCGGCAGACCCCAAAAGTGTCAGGGAAAGGCAAGCCCCCCGGAGGGGTGGGGGGGGGCTAAAGCAGGGGCTGCTATGGCTACAAGAGGGTGAGCTGGTGATGGGAGCCAGGGCGCCTGTCACATGACGCTCTCCACCACCACCACCTTGCTGCTCTCGGACACTGGGGTCAGGGTGGTCAGGCCCCTGACATCCGAGTCCTGAGCTCTATACTCCAAGTGGTGGAGGCCCCACACAGGCTGCGTCAGGTGCTGCCAACGCTGCAGGGGAGAGGGACACGTTGAGTCCCTGGGCGATGGCCCGGGGAGGGGAGGGGTGGGGGAGGTGCCCATGCTAGCCCTCGGCCTCTGTCCACTCCCCCCCCCCCCGCCACCGGTTGGGGGACCAAGGGCCCTCCTCCCGTGGGTACTGACCACACACCCCACTCTCTATACCAGGGAAAGGGGTAAGGGGCAAGGGGCAGACCCGTCTTCTCCCCACAGGGACCTCAGGCCCCGGAGGCTCTGCCTTCCTTCCACCCCCCTCCCCCGAGCCGGCCCCGGAGACTCCCAGCGCCGGTCCGTCCTAGCGGGCGGGAGAACGGGCCCTTGGGACGGAGACGGAATGCCTTGAGCCGGTGCGAGGCAGGGAGTGGAGTAAGGGAGAGGCGGGACGGGAGAAGACTGACCTCAGCCATGGTCCCCTTGGCTCTGAGGAGGCAGCCCAGGAGGTGGAGGGGCACACACAGCATGGAGGAGAGCGCGAAGCCCCAGCCCATGGCCTCGCCCCACCACGGGTACACGTAGGTGTTGTTGTAGACCAGCGGCTTGTAGTACACCACGTTGAAGGTGAAGATGCCCTGCGGGTGAGAACCCCGGCTCTCAGCCGCCGGAGGTCCCTCGGCGTCCCTCCCCCTGCCCAGCCTCCCCTGGCCCTTACCATGCAGACCAGTGGGGTGAAGAAGGACCAGCACCATTTCATCCAGGGGCAAGGTCGGTATCCGATCATGCAGGCCACGTCATCCATGAACCTGTCGGCTCCTGGGGCGGGTGGGGCACGAGCGCTGGAGCTAGAGACCTCACCTCCCCTGCAGGCCACGCCCCCTCCCCCCCACCCGGCCCCGCAGACCTACCGTACACCCAGGCGACCACCACGCACTCCCAAAAGGCCTGCCAGAGCAGGGTCGTGCCGCTGGCCGAGTAGTAGTCAAACAGCTGGAAGACATACATCCCGCCCTGGGGACAGAGCCCGGTCAGGGGAAGCGGCGGGGCGGATGGAAGCTGCGGGGGGCGGGCAGGGGGGAGAGGGGGAGCCCCCGTCCCGGCCCCACTCACATCGGTCACCATGGAGAGGTCGATGACAAAGCAGAGGGCACAGCAGAGGGCCACAGAGATTTCCCTTTGGAAACGGAAGTAGTAGGAGGCCGGGAGGAGGTCGAGCAGGCCAGTGATGAAGCCTTCCACACCTACAAACTGTGGCCAGGCGCTGAGGCCACGCCCCTCCCCCCCCCCCGCCGGCCCGGCCCCCCCCCCCCCTGCCCCCCCATCTCCCCCCGCCCCCATGTTCTGTCACCCCTGGCAAACCTGGCTGTCCAGGCCGAGCAGCAGCAGCATGAAGAAAAACAGGGCAGCCCAGAGGGGGGCCACAGGCATCAGCGTGACGGCCCTGGGGTAGGCGATAAAGGCCAGGCCTGGCCCTGAAGGGGAAGGGGCAGGGTTCAGACACGGGTGTGCCCCACCCGCGTTCCACGGTCATCGGTCATCGTCGCTTGCCTTCCTCGTCCCCCCTTCCCAAAGGGATGGACATGGACGCCAGCCCATCTCGTGGCCGAGGGCCCTGCCCTGCCTCTCGGGTCAAGGTGTTGCCGGGTGTCACTCGAGCCCCTAAGGGCGGGTCGTCTGACTTGGACTCCCGGCCTCGGATTCCAGCCGCTACTGCGGTCACAGGTCCCCGTGAAGCCCGGGAAGACCCTCCTCTCGCCCTGCGCCCTCCGGCAGATGGGAGGGGCGGTGGGCTTCCGTGGTCACCTTGGCCTCACAGATGGGCGGGGCCTGCGCCAAGGCCCTGGGGCCGGGTGGACAGGAGGAGCTCAAGGCTCCGCGGGGCCGGGCCCACGAGGCTCCAGCCCTCGGGAACAGCTGGGCCTCCCTCTGGCCCAGAGGGACGGGCCAAGTTCGGGGACCGTTTCTTCCGGCTCCCAGGATGACCCCTGGCGCGTGTGTCTGCGAGCGCGGTGCGCCGGAAGGCCAAGGCCGCGGCGGCCCGGGGGCGGGGGGGGGGGGGGGGGGGGTCTTTACCTGACTCCGCCACCTTGGAGATGTGCACGCCCTGCTCTGCGGCCATGAAGCCCAAGATGGAGAAGACCACGAAGCCAGCGAAGAAGCTGGTGCCGCTGTTGATGAGAGCCAGGATGATGGCGTCCCTGGGGGCAGAGGGGCGGTGGTCAGGCTGCCTGCTGCCCAGGGGCGGGGCGGGGCGGGGCGGGGGGGGCAGGGGTGGGGGGGCACCTACTTGTAACAGTTGTTGTTGAAACGGTTGTAGCTGCCCAGCGCCGTCAGGGCCCCCAGGCCGATGGCATAGGAGAAGAAAATCTGGGTCCCGGCATCTATCCACACCTGCGCGGGGTCGGCCAAGGGAGGATGTGAGGGGCCCTGCGGCCTGGCCCGCCCCCCACCTCACTCCCCCAACACCTCGCCCTCACCTGAGGGGACCCCAGCTTCGACCAGTCAGGCTTGAGATAGTAGATGATGCCGTCCAAGGCGCCGGGCAGCAGCACGCCACGCACCAGGAGCACGACGAGGACCACGTAGGGGAATGTTGCGGTGAAGTACACGATCTGGGGGGGCCGGGCGGCTCAGAGGGGCCCTGCGGCACCCGCCTCCCCCT